>NC_137269.1:9115550-9715550 GCF_053477335.1 Acartia tonsa
AAGAAGTCTTTAAAAGTGTTTCAATTAAATTGCTTTTTTTGTTCTTAGTCCAAAATTAGAACAATAAGGGTTGAAAAAGTGTTAGCTATTAATTTATATCCAAATGTATTGAATAAAAAAAAGTTGTATTTCCATTTTGAGAATTAAGGAACTGATATTAAGATAGGTAACATACAATTTAATATACCACTCTTAAAAATAAACATCCCATATTTTTAAATAAACTCATTTTTAGGCTTCAATTGAATTTAGGAAGATTTTAAATGCGTCTATAAAGATCAGCCGTGCGACGTCACAAAAATAAGAGATGGGAGGAGAAGTGGGAAAGGAAACCCCTTAAAAAGAGATAGATTTTAATTTTTAAAATTTATAGTTTAGAAGTAAAAAATCAATTGCAATATTTTGTCTGCTTAAAAAAATATGGGAGGTGGGTTTTTAGGTCTTCCCGCGTAATATAGCCAGGACCATTGCTAAGCTCCTCTAAAAATGAGGAATTATAGCTTGCCATTTATGAGATCATAGTGGACATACACATACAAACACAACTTTATAATTATAATTTGTCATTAGGGTCCGCAGGGTTTAAGATCTCAGAAGGTTTACAAAAATTAATATTACCGATTAATATAATTTTTAAAACTCTTTCAATGTACTTTTTAATAGTGTGTTGCTCGCGCTGTATAATGTGTGATAAGTAATGCTTATCTATCTACAAGAAATAACACAACAAAAACCAAGTAAGACATATACATGCACGAATAAAGGGATATGGGTTCGAATCCAGGCTTATAAAGTTCAAAAATAATTCATTATGTGAAATGGGTGATATTTATAAAAAAAAGGATTACAACATCCATAAAAGCGAAGCTCTGAAACGGTAGGACAAATAAACATTGACAAATATAGAATGTCAAAAAAGCAGAATATAAATGTATAAATCTTATCAAAATAGTAATTAAAGTTGTTGCAAAACTGTTTAGCTACAGGATACTGTTTATGGTCATACCTACAGTTTAGGACTTAATTATAGAGATGCTTCGTTTATAACGTTGTACCTTGTTGTAATAGGAATCAGTATTTAAAAAATCAGATGTATATGATAATTATATTACATAAAACATCAACATTTTTAAATAGTTGAAACGCTTAAGCAAGCAATGACGTTAAGATAAAGAAAGTGCAATCAAAATAATAAAGAATAAGATTATATATCACAGTTTAAAATATAAGCAAAATATTTTTTTAGTTACCCTATCCCTGCGTACCTCTACTGTACCTGTATTAGCCAATACAGGGGAAAATGTTTGGATTGTTTAGATAATTTCGGAAAGTAATCATTTAGAAATGATAAAAGTCCTAATATCCTTAAATATAAAAGTAGTAAAATTGTTTATTCTTCACCATCCCCTAGAGGCTAGGGACGAAGCAACTAGTAAATAAAGGAGTACTAAATCAAAAGTACTAAGTTGTATCTTTCTTTCATATTTATGACAAAAATTTTAAACAATCAGTATTATTTTTTTTCACCTAAAACCTGATCATAAGCTTTCTAAAAAAAATGTAAACTAACTATTCTATCCATTTATGTGATCTAACGAGACAAACATACATACACCCATCTACTTATTTAAATTTCTGGTTGGTTAAAAAGTTGCTGAACTGAAATGAAAAATGTGAATTTCTGAAATGATTTTCCCCTAAACGCTTGAAACTGTAGGTTTGTTTACCATAAAAAGACAAGCGTATACAAATTATAAGCCGCACGAAATATGTGCTTTAGCCCGGGAAAAGGGACATACATACAACATTTTAAAGACAAAGACCAAAGTATAATGTGACGTCATAAAAATGAGAAAGATGAGAGGAGAAGTGTGAAAGAAAACCCCAAAAAAAGAGATGGATAACCCCTCATTTTTATGACGTCACATGGATGATTTTTTACACAATTTGAGCTTTGTCTTAAATTATGTAATATTGTTGTTATTCATTCACCTTATTCATAGACAAAACCAAGTTAATTATTAGGTTTTTTACACTAGCGGGTGCACCCCTAGTATCTAGGGGCTTTATATTCAAAGGGCAGAAAACATCCAAAGGCTTAAATCTAAAAAATAGCCTTAAACCATCTAACTGATGCTACCCATAATGGAAAACTCAATCAGTTTAGTATTTATTGAAATCTAAAGCTTTAGAGAAAAAACTTACTGCTTTATATGATAGGATTAATAATAGCTTTGTATTTATATTATTCTGTTTAAAGTTTTACCATCTTCTTTATCCTTATAATAAAGCAACAAGATGTCTGTCTGTTTGTACCGAAGGATCTCGCTAAACCGATCGGGTTCTCCTTAACAAGGTAGCTTCTCATAGGTCCCGGAAAGGTTTATATTAATTTTTAGGGAGTGTACCATCACCCTCCTAAGAGAAATCACAAAAAAATTAAACTCCGTAGAGACTTGAACGCATCATAGACACGAAAAAAACCTTTACAGTGCCACTAGAGGCCTCTAGTATATTAATATGGTAGCAATTAGGAAAAAAGTTTTTGGAGCATTTTTTCTAATCAAGTTAAGGTACTTTAAAATATTTTTTGTAAAAACCCACTGTTTCATTTTTGTGTAAACTTGAGTCAGTTATCCACTGTTCCTTTTAGTCTTAAATATAAATATCTTGTTTTGTCGTTCGCTGTTGTTCTTTATTTGTTTGGTTTACAGGAACACATTCACCAATTTAAAGTGAAATAGCTCTCTTTCTTTCTCTAGACTATTTGCGGTTTCAGTCACAAACATTTATCATTTAAATGTAACTTTCAATGACTTAATATTTGCATTTTAGAAAAGATATAAGTTTTCAGTAGTTTCATATTTATATTTACAGTATAACAATTTATTGTTACTAAATATGAAAGTTGGGATTTCCATTATTCCGGACCGCCTTTTTCTAAGTCTGTTAGAAATAGTATTTACTGCTACTATGCCAGGCCTGTAACCATGCATATTGAGAGTTTCATAAAACATGCAGGAGAGATCTTAAAGAGATAAGACAATGGCCAATAAATCAATATACATCCCCAATGGTTCTTCACAAAAATACCCCTAATATAGATTACAATTAATGATTGAAAAGTTTGGACACTCAACTGAATGAACCTGAAATCAAAATTCAATAAAAGTCCCCAAAGTTGGTAAGACAACGGTTAAGAAAACGTTATTATAAAACTTTGGGGACATATGTATAATCACTTAACTTGTGAATCATAACTTATGAGAGGAATAATTTCTTAAAAGCTAAATCTAGGAAACCTCTGTTTTTTAAAAATGAAGGGGAAAAAAGAAAAGAGAGAAAAAGAAAGTTGTAATTTGTAAGAAAGGAAAAAGCAAGTTGAATCAATCAATTCCGTCAATTAAAGTCAAACTTTGTTTTCAAACAACAAATTTTTGCAAAAGAAATTTCCCTATAGCATTTTGTTCAGCTACAAATTTGCAAACCAAAGAATAAAATAAGCGTACAAATTTAAAAATTTCTTCAATTTAAAGATTAATTTAAAAATTTAAAGTGTTCAATAGAAAATGACGTTATACAATACAAATGACCAATAATAGGCCAGTATACAATTTACCATTGGTCAATTACAATGTATTCTGGCCTATCATTGGTCATTTGTATTGTATGGCGTCATTTTTTATTGGACTCTATATGCTGTTTCAACTTAGAAGAATCACTTCAATTCATGCTTCTAAAGTTGATTCTCAAATAAGGAACATTTTTTACATTTTCATGATAGAATTTTTAAATAGATAAAAAGGGTACATGTGATTATTTGGCTCTTTCATTAAGATTTTGTTGTTTTAATTTTATTATAAGAATAGCACATATAAGAGTTTCCATTGCTAGATTTAGTATATACTTGGTTCGAGAAGTTTCGTGATGATATATTTAGAACGAGTAGCTAGGCCCCTAGCATCTAGAGGCTCTGTATTCGAAGGTTCCCACGATTTAAATCAGAAAAAATAGAACAGCCTAAAACTATCATTGGAACTATGTAAAGCTAACCTAACATTGTGAAACCCATCGCCAACCCAAGATCATAAGCATCATGCAAAATAAACCTTACTACTATATATAATAGGATAGCCCAAAAAATGTAAAATTCTTAATCAATAAGTACTGTGTATTAAATTATTTTTAATTTTCTTCCTCTCATATTTTATTCTTCGAAACTTTACAAAACCAATGTTAAGGTTAATATTCTTGTGAATTATTAACAAGTTTTTACTACAAAAAAATACATTTTAATTAAAGATATATACAAAACAACATTTAGTATAAATTGTGTTAATTGTAATATTATTTTTGTGGGTTATAATCTAATTTTTTTTTTTAAATTTTATAGGGGTAAGATCAGGGTTTCAAAGTTTGAGGAGAGTAACCACCCCTTTATCCCTTTGCCCCAACTTATCATGAAGTCAAAAGAAGAAATTTTGCATTTTGCTAAATTTTGTATTTCATTTAAATTTAACAATTTAACACACTACATTTTTTAGCAAATTTTGTTTAATTCATTCTTTTCATAGGCTAGAATTCTGATGTGCAGCATTTCTATAGATATTATTTATCCCATCATATTAAAGACAGCTTTCCACGGATATTAAAATTTAAAGTTTAAAACCAGTTTTGTTAGCCCCAAGGGACCGAAGACCCCGCACAACAAAACTGGTAATAATTTTATGATTGTTATTTTTACATTCATAAAAAGTTTTCTTTAATACGATGCTATGCATGATATTTCAGTATGGCTGAGAACCAGTTCTAATCCAAGCGGATAATAATCGATTTCAAAGCCATACTGGAATAGTTATTTCTCGCATCGTATTCTAAACGGCTTTCCGCGGATATAGAATGTTCAATTATGAGAATAAACTAGTTTTTTAGCCCCGAGGTGCCGAAGGCTCCGGCTAAAAAAACTGGTTTTAATCTTATGATTGTACATTTTTATATTCGTAGAAAGCTGGATATAATACGATGCTAGACATAGTTTTTTCGTATGGATGAGAACCGGTTCCTATCCACCGGATTCGAATGAATACGAGAAATAGCTTTATCTTTTATCTCTTTTATATAAATGTTTTTTTAAGTTTTCTTGGTGCAGGTTTTCAAGAAATTACCCATTATGAGGGACGGGGGAGGTGGTGAGACGACCCTCCCACACTTTTAATTTTAAGTTCATAAAAAATAAATAATTAGGAGGGTTATCTTTTTTTCTAGGGGAGATTTCTTTTCAGTGATACCATTCCCCAAGATAGTTATAAACCATCCTATAAGGACCTATGAGAAGCTACACTGTAAAGGAGGATCATATCGGTTCAGCGGTTAGCGAGATCCTTAGGTGCACATTGATAGTAGACATCCTGTTACTTTTAAATTTTATGACTATTTTTTTTTCTAGGAACACAATTTGTGATTTAAATTTAAAAGAAGAATTCTCAATAATTTACCATCGACAAACCAATTTTTTTGCAATCTAAACAAAAGGGACAGTCTTTTTTAAAAAGCGAAGCTTTTTCTATAATTAAGGTCGGTCCGCTTGTCCGTCTGTCTGGAAAAGATAGTTTTTTCGTTAATTTAGGCATGTTAGAATTGTCCTATCGATTTTAATCTTTTTATGGTGATTTCTGTATTGGTTTGTTAATGCATGATACTTTTATTTATATTTCTTTGTCAAAAACAGTTTATTTTAGTATTCTTTTTTTAGATATAAAAAAAGATTTTAGCCATCTTAGAAAGAGAAACAGAGTTTCTTTTGCAGATAAACTTGCAAAAAGAAATTGGAACTGTTGCAAAATTTGTGGATAAAAAATTACATTACAGACAACAAATTGTAATAAATTTCCGATAATTTAGTTAGAGAGAGAACTTTCAAACCGGTTTTATAATAGGATAGGAGTAAAGCTACTATATTAATGTAAATGTCTCCTTATTAAAACAAAGCTTTTAATAAATCTTTATGTGATATTATAGTCTGAATGATCTGGTTTTTAAAATACCGTTTCCTAGGACAACAAAGTACAATGTTATAAGCATCTCTATAATCAGGTCCTAAAAATGTAAGTTTGTCTTTAAACATTATCCTGTATTTAAGCAGTTTTATAACAACATTACTTACAATTTTGATTTGACTCTTATACAACTATATTCTATTCAGTTCTGACACTATACAAGTGTTAATGTCCGTTTGTCCTACCGTTTTAGTGCTTCGATTTTATGGATGTTTTAATCCTTGTTAAAATATAAATCAATTTCAAAAATTTTAACAAACAGCAAAGCATTTTTAACTGTTGAAAACTTTCTTAGACATTTTTTCAATTAAGAATTAAACAAAAACGAACATTAAAAGCTCTTTTCCTAGAAATAATTAAAGTATTTTTTGATGATATAAAATAGTATATTAAAATTAATTGAAATTAGTTTTTACGAACTCTTATTGACCTTAGAAAAATTTCTTTTTTAATCAAGGTATTTATATTTTATTTTAGAGATATTTTACATAAATATAAAAAGAAAATACAGCTGAAATTTTCATCTACATAGAAAACTAATACAAAAAGTGCAAAGTGACAAAAATCTTCTAATTTCTATATTTTTATTTTATTTTTTTGTAATCATAAAATGTAGATAGCTGTAAAGTAATAAAATAAAAATAATAAAAATAAAAGTCACAAAATAGACACAATTAAAATGGTTTAAAACCAACATGATAATAATAACATTTTTATGATATCTTGTTAAGTACATTTATTTGGCAAGAAACCAATAAAAATCTATGCGAATTTATTGCGAAATTGTTTAAAAAATAGTCTTACCTTATTAATTTAATTCTTAACTATATCACCTTTTTTATATTAAACATATTCTTAATAAATTATATTAGAATTTTTAGGATTTTTTATCAGCACTTTTAATATTCTAAATTCACAATTTTTCACCAAAAAAATGGGCACCACCCCTATGAGTTAGCACAATAAACACCATGGTACAACTAAACATGGGTTATTCTCAATTTTATTTTCCCTCTATCTCTCTCTCTCTCTCTCTCTCTATCTATCTCTATCTCTCTCTTTCTCTCTCTAAGGATCGTTCGGCACGAAGATATTTTCAAACTTCCTGTATATTAATGCATATCTATACATAATAAGTGATTTCAATACATAGGAATTTATCAAAATCACAGTAAATTTCAATTATTTGAGGACTGTATATTCTAATGTTATAGGGCCTTGAATTTAGGACCAACCTAATATTATTTCTCATCTTTACCCCTAAGAGAAAGAAGTCAATAGAGTGTGGGAAAGAGAGAGTGAGAAAGAACAGTAGGAGAGAGGAGAGAAAAATTCGACGACGACTACGTTCTTCGCGATTTGCGCGGCGACGCTCCATAAGACAGCGCGCAGAGTTATTGGCATTCTCCGCGATAATGGGGGAAATTCTCCCCCAACCCCCTGTAAAATATTGGGTAGGGAGGGGGGGGGGGGATATAGGCAGAGAGAATGGTTGCAGTTTGGTTGTAAATGGGTTAGAATTTTACTGGGACGCACATTAATGCGACGTTTCTCCGATTAAGCAAGAACAAAAAAATAAAATTTCTCAAAAAAATAAATATCCTTACACTAAAGTAACAGGATGTTTGTCTGTGTGTTTTATGTTGTATGTATCTCGCTAACCGCTTAACCGATCGGGTTCTCCTTAACAGGGTAGCTTCTCTTAGGTCCCGGAAAGGTTTACAACTATTTTGGGGGAGGGTACCAACACCCTCCCAAGAGAAATCACTAAAATATAAAAAAAAAATTACGTATAGAGACTTGAACGCACCAAAAACCAAACATTTAAAGTGCCACTAGAGGCCTCTAGGGGCGTATCCGCTAGTAATATTATAAAGTCTGTTTTATAAATTGATTTATTTTATTCATTTAAAAATTTTCATGTCTACAAAGACTATGGCATTTTGGTTAAAAATCATACTAAATCAATCGGATAATTAAATCACATAAAAATTTGTTGTTAAAAAAGTAAAAAAATCAACATGTTTAAAATGGTCGTACGGACACTCTTGTTATGATTATAGAGTTGCTACGCTTTCTAAATCGTACCTAACTACCAAAGGAATCACCATGCAAAGTTTAAAATCGAACATGCCTAAATTAACGAAAAAAGCTATCCGTTTGTGACGGACGTACGGACGGACGTACTGACCTACCCTTATTATAGAAAAGCTTCGCTTTAAAAATAAATTGTCATGTAAGATTAGTCATACATAAAAATACACCTCGCATCTGGTAGTTTTATAAGCACTTTTATAAATAAAGGATATATAAAAAAGGGGGGCAAAGAGAAAAAAGATATTAAGTGGGGTGATAGAAAGCAGAGCTAAGGATATGTATTACTGATTTTATTTTAATACATTAGTTGTAATAATGGATATAGAATACGTGGATATATTGACAGGGAAAAATTTGTCAATTTAGTTTGCTAATATGGATCTCATTTATTGGTCAGTTAGTTCATCCAGTAGGGTTTGGGTTGGGGTTGGTCCACCCTTGATAATAAAACCTAGAAATAAATTAGGAACTTGATAGTTAAGTTAAGCATAAATGCCATAAAAAACATCAATTATTGAAAACGTTATGCATTTGATTTTTTACTTTTTTGCTAGGCTCACAAATATCACAAAATTAAAATCTCCTTCCCAAGAAATAATTGGTTAGAAGGGTTTAAATCCCCCCCCCCCCCCTATACGCTGAGTATCAACAATTAACTGTTTAAATCAACGTTTAATGTCGACGATTAAAATAGTAGAATCTGAATCTCTATCTTTGAATAGAAAGAGGATATTTAAAATGGTTGTGAAATTATTAGGCATTCAAATTATATACTGTAAAAAAATATTTATTTTTTTAATCGATCCCAAATTGTTGTAGGTAAAGATCTCGAAAATGTCTAGTCCGTGGAGATTGTGATTTGCATCAGAACTTTACAAATGTTTTAGGATCTAGGCTGCTTTTAGTCTAGTATTTTTAAGAGCGAAGCTTTTTTATAACTAGGGTCGGACCGTCCGTCCGTCCGGAACGGATAGCTTTTTTCATTAATAGAGGCATGTTAGAATTTTCCTATCGAATTCAAATTTTGCATGATGATTTCTGTAGTAATTAGGTACAATTTAGAAAGCGTAGCAACTCTATAACCATTACTAGAATGTCCGTACGACCATTTTAAACATGTTGATTTTTTACTTTTTAACAACAAATTTTTATGTGATCTAATTATCCGTTTGATCTGATTTTTGGTATGCTGATTCCTTGGACAACAAAGTACAATATTGTAAGCAAAGCATCTCTAAAATCAAGTCCATAAACATTATCCTGTATTAAGAAGTTTTTCAACAAATTTACTCACAATTTTGCTTTGACTCTTATTCATATTTATATTCTGATTATTCAGTTCTGACGCTATACAAGTGTTAATGTCAGTTTATCCTACCTTTTCAGAGCTTCGCTTTTATGGATGTTGTCATCCTTGTTTAAATTGATCCCAAAGCTTTGTAACTAAAGGTCCCGAAAATGGCTAGTCCGTTGAGATTGTGATTTGCATTAGAACTTTACAAATGTTTTGGGATATAAGCTGTTTTCAACCTACATTCCCCCCTCGACCCCGAGAGGCTAAGGGCAAAGAATCTAGTTGTTTAAATTTTCGCTAAAACTTAGTACCTTTTTAAGAGTGTGTTGTGTATCTATTATGTGTCTATATCTATGCACAAATATTAAGCTATTTTCATACTAAACCTTATAGAATAAATTTTAGATTTTTAAGGAATATTGATCAAAACCTGAATTAATTACTAGTATTTTGAAAATCGCACAAAAAAAAAGATTTAGAATAAACAGACAATTCTTTCAATCCCAAAACGGCAATCCTTATTATAAAGTAACAGGTTATCTATGTGTCTGTCTGTTTGTACCGAAGGATCTCGCTTACTACTGAACCAATTGGTTTCTCCTTAACAGGAAAGCCTCTCATAAATCACAAAAATCGATTTCTTTCAAATATTCTCGCTTTTGCATATTGACTTGAACGCAACATAGACAGATTATTTCTCAAATTAAATCTTTGAAATAAAAATAATAAAATTTAAGTACCACTAGAGGCCACTTGTGGCATAGCCGCTAGTATATTAAATTGCAGAATCCCAAGACTGGAATTTAATGAAAATAGCCAAAAACCATCCTGCAACCTGAGAGAAACTCTTAAAAAATTTGCAAAATGGCACGATAATTTAACGGGCAAACCAAAAACATTACTTCTATCTATAATATAGGACTGCTTTATATGATAGGATATCCCTAATGGTCTATACAGTAAACTCTTTGAATTCGGGTAGTTAATCCTTATAATAAAGTAACAGGATGTGTGTTTTTCTGTCTGTCTGTGTGTCTGTCTGTAATGAAGGATCTCGCTAACCGCTGAACCGATCGGGTTCTCCTTAACAGGGTAGCTTCTCATATGTCCCGGAAAGGTTTATAACTATTTTGGGGGAGGGTACCACCACCCTCCAAAGAGAAATCACAAAAAAATATTTGAGAGACTTGAAAGCAACATAAAGAGGTATCTAAGTGACTTGAACTAAAGAAAACAAAAAAAGAGGCCTCTAGGGGCGTAGCCGCTAGTAAAGGTTCATTAGCTTAAAAAGCAAGATTAAAGATATGCGTAAGATTTAATTGTATATTAGCTGCGCTTCAAATATTGTATTGAAACATAATCAAGAGTACTAGAAACAAAAAATATTTTTAGGATAAAATTTTAATAAATAAATTAGTCGAATTAAATTTATTTAAATTTTGCAAGGTTTCATTAAGATTTGACAATTCGTTTATGTCTACCAACGACTTAGAAGTTCTTATGTATTGTACAGATTTAAATTTAGAAACCCATCCCCTATAAGATTTTCAAATATATTTACACTTTCTTTAGATTAAAAAGTACAAAAACCAGAGAGAAACCGTTGGAAATATGCTAGCCCACTATTTGTTTAAAAAATATACGATTAATTTTTTATTATTGGAATAACATTTTTTTTAATATTGACTTTTTCTTGTTTGTCCTTTATTATTTAGGCCTTTCATAATGAGAAGATACCTATATTATTAAAACTCGAAATCAGTGATTTAAACGCGCGCTCAAGCACACACACACACTTCTACGCTCACCAGGGCCTGTTTCTTGCGTGACGCAAAATTTGCGTCTTGTGCGCGTGCGTAGCGATCAGCTGATCGCTGTTTCGTGGATTTCTTTCAAGTGACAGGGAAAACAAAATATGGTTTCTTTTAATAAAAACCTTTTTTGACCCATTAACATAGTTATAATATTGTTTTAAAGATATTTACATAAATATTAGTAATTTTGTGGTAAAAAAGGACTAAAAAAGTTATATTTCAAAAGTGAAAGTTATTTAAAAGTGAAACGTTTAGTTTAAGGATAAGTATTTTCTTTTTTTGTTTTCATTTAAAGGATATATTAATTAATAAAATGTGTATTTATGTATGTGATTTATTTTTTCTTATAATAAAAGAAATTAGGTACAACTAATTAAACTTCTAAAGAAAACTATTTTGCCTCCGGCTTTTCTTTTGTAAGAAAGTAATCATTATTTGGACAAAATGTGCTATTTTTCTACATTTCATCGTACAGTAATATGCTGTATTTGTTGAAAAAATTACCTATTTATTATTAAGTACAAAGCCATTAAATGGTTCAATAATTGAAAATCTTTTTTGAAAGTAATTAATTCTAATTAATATTATCTAAAGAAAACATAAAATTGCACCTTAACCCCAGTTTAACAAGGATGGCAACATCCATAAAAGCGAAGCACTGGAACGGTGGAACAAACGGACATTAACACTTGTATAGTGTCAGAACTGAATAATCAGAATATAAATGTATATGAGTCTGAGCATATTAATTGTAATTAAATTTGTTGAAAAATTGCTTGATGCAGGATAATGTTTAAGGACATACATACATTTTTAGGACTTTACTACAGAGTTGCTTCGCTTATAACATTATACTTTGTTGTCCCAGGAATCAACATACCAAAAATCAGATCAATCGGATGATTAGATCACTTAAAAATTTGTTGTTAAAAAAAGTAAAAAAATCAACATATTTAAAATGGACGTGCGGACATTCTTGTAATGATGATAGAGTTGCTACGCTTTCTAAATCGTACCTAACTACTAAAGGAATCACCATGCTATGTTTGAAATCGATAGGACAATTCAGACATGCCTAAATTAACATAAAAAAGTTATCCGTCTGTGACGGAAGGACGCTTCGCTTTTAAAAATAATTAAATTTAATTGATATTATCCAAAGAAAACATAAAATGTTTACAATTAATATTTCTTCAAGTAATTATCAAAAAAACTATATAGAATGTCAACTGAAAAATTAATACTAATTATTAAATAGCATAAAGTAAAAAAAAATGCTTGATACATCCAAGGCACTATCATTTCAACCAACCCCTTGATCAGGGACGTCCAATGCAAGGGCGGGGGGTGGGGTGGGATAAAGGGTAATTGTTACCCCATCCCCCGCCTCCAAATTAAAAAAGCTTGGACGTCCGTCCGTCAGTCCGTCACGGTTAGCTCTTTTCGTTAATTTAGGCATGTTAGAATTATCCTATCGATTTCAAACTTTGCATGGTGATTCCTGTAGTAGTTAGGTACTATTTAGAAAGTATCTGCTCTATAGTCATTACCAAAATGTCCGTCCGTATGTCCATTTGAAACATGTTGATTTTTTACTTTTTTTACATCAAATTTTTGTATCTTAGAATTATCCGATTCTTCTAAATTTGGAATACTGATTCCTATTACAACAAGGTTCCATGTTATAAGCGAATCATCTCTATAATCAAGTTCTAAAAATGTAAGTATGTCCTTAAATAGTATTATGTATTTATGCAGTTTTGCAACAAATTTACCTACAATTTTGTTTATACTTATGAAATAATAATGCTTCAGTTCTGAAATTCTACAAGTGTTAATGTTCGTTTGTCCTTCCATTTCAGAGCTTCGCTTTTATGGATGTTGTAATCCTTGTTGTACATATTATCATCCTTGTTTTCAAATCTGAAACCAAAACAAAACTATTATTAAAACAAACAGTACATAGAATATACAGGAAAATCATATTAAACATTATATTATGTTCACATAAAACCAAGAGTATTAGTTTTAAGAAAAGCTAAATCTAATTTAAAAATCAAAATTGATACCTATACAAAATGTAAAATATTTAAATTATTATAAAACTGTCTAAAACCAATATTAAGCCTTCCCTAAGAAGATTCATAACTTAGGTGACTGTTTCAAAGATTTTTTAGATATTATTGTAATTTTGTCATAAATTTGGAAAAAAAGCTAGAGAACAAATATTTTTTTACCTTTCCTAAATCTTTGCTGATAGATAAAATAACAAATTGCCAGTCAAACATTCAACAGACAACCTACCTATTGTTTATGGTTATTATGGTTATGGTTATTATCTCAATATAAATGTCAAGCGCTTGACTTTGCAACACTAAATTTATTTCCAATGTCTACACAGTTTTGACGCATTTTGAGTCGCGGATTTTTTTGTGGTAATTTGGTTTGCAAGATTGAAAAGCGTAGATAATGTTTACTAAATGCATGTTGCACTCAAGAATAGGGAAGGATAATCAACAATTTTGATCAAGTATTTAATTATTACTAGCAGCTTCGCCCCTAGAGGCCTCTAAGGTTACACGAGGAGGGGTGAGTTGTACTTTATAACCCAATTTCTTGGGAGGGTGGTCTTTCCCTCCCCCAGGACCTATGAGAAGCTACCCTGTAAAGGAGAATCATATCGGTTCAGCGGTTGGCGAGATTATTCGTTACAAACAGACAAACTAACATCCTAGTACTCTATTATAAGGATAGGTATTCATTCCGAGGCATTAAATTATTGAGAAATTCCTAAAATGTTACGTGGAACGTCATAAAAATATGTCTAAAAAGGAAGGATGAGAGGTGAAGTGGGAAAGGAAACCCCTAAAAAAGAAATAGATTTTTATGACGTCACACGTGACATTTTAGGCTTTCTCAAATCATTTCCTGAAATACCAAACAATAAGAACTTTAAGACAAAGTACATTTAATCAAAGAGTTTGTAGTCTATAGTACGTTTGATAACATTACATTTAACACATTATACTGTACATATTAAAGTCATAAATAGCCTCAGAGAGGGGGCAGACAATGGACTGTAAATTATACTGGTTTCCAAAGTCTTGCTGATATGTAGTCTCAGTTTTTAAATTATAAATTTTGTTGGTCTTTATAAAATCTTGATTGGTGGGTACAAACTAATAATGCTTTTAATTCATGTTAATCATAACTTTAGTATATAGATTTTTAGATCATTATCTTATCACTTTAAATTTAACAGCTTAAAGTGCCGCCAAAAAATGAGGTCATACAATACAAGTGACCTATGAGAGGCCAGTATAGATTGTACCATATTGGACAATTACAATTTATACTGGTCTATCATTGGTACTTTGTATTGGTACTTTGAAGCACTTTACGCTGTTGCCTTGATTTCTTATTGCCTACCTAATTGAAATGTAATAAAATCTATGAATGTCTATAACTATCTTTGGTTGCAGGCAACCAAAATTGAAGGGTTAGCTGGCAATATAATGAAAACAGCCGATTAGCAAAAAGCGTTTGTATTTTTTACTCATAATAACAGATCTCAATCTAATAATAATATCTTTTAAAAGATAAACCAAATTTTTGTATGGTCCTTGGTTTTAAATTCAAATTTTAATGCAAGAGTGCAAAAATTTTACCCTGGGGTAAATTTTTGGTGGGGTAAAAAAAGTTTCCCCTGCCAACAGATTTTAGGGGGGGGAATTACCCCATCCAAGCAAATTTTACCCCCGGGGTAAAAATTTGGGGAGGAGAAAAGTTGCAGCGCGCTACGCGCGCCATTTCACCCCTCCCCCCAAACTAAAAAAGCTTGGACTCCCCTGTAGACACTAATTTAATCTTTAATAAAATTGCTACAATTTTTCTGTAATTTTGTAAAAGATTTTATTTATGAATTGATTTAAATATCAAAAGCTTTTGAAAAAGGCCTAAAATAAATCTACAACATGTATTCTATGCTACTTGAAAAATATATTGCAGTTTTATATTCGCATAAAAATTTTGATGTTTAGTTGAGCCGTGTGTTGCAAAAGTTAGAATATAACAGGGTATACACGTTGGACTTTTTATATACATACACCTTCTAGAGTCATGTATTCTATGTAATCACACAATACTTATAATATGACAGGCTCGTTTTTGTGCTGTTATTTCTCTCTGATAGATTTTTATAGGAATGGCTAAAGAGGAAAAACTTGTTCTCTGTTTTATATGTGCATAGTGCATAGGTTGATAGATAGATAGATAGATAGATAGATAGATAGATAGATAGATAGATAGATAGATAGATAGATAGATAGATAGATAGATAGATAGATAGATAGATAGATAGATAGATAGATAGATAGATAGATAGATAGATAGATAGATAGATAGATAGATAGATAGATAGATAGATAGATAGATAGATAGATAGATAGATAGATAGATAGATAGATAGATAGATAGATAGATAGATAGATAGATAGATAGATAGATAGATAGATAGATAGATAGATAGATAGATAGATAGATAGATAGATAGATAGATAGATAGATAGATAGATAGATAGATAGATAGATAGATAGATAGATAGATAGATAGATAGATAGATAGATAGATAGATAGATAGATAGATAGATAGATAGATAGATAGATAGATAGATAGATAGATAGATAGATAGATAGATAGATAGATAGATAGATAGATAGATAGATAGATAGATAGATAGATAGATAGATAGATAGATAGATAGATAGATAGATAGATAGATAGATAGATAGATAGATAGATAGATAGATAGATAGATAGATAGATAGATAGATAGATAGATAGATAGATAGATAGATAGATAGATAGATAGATAGATAGATAGATAGATAGATAGATAGATAGATAGATAGATAGATAGATAGATAGATAGATAGATAGATAGATAGTTAGATAGATAGATAGATAGATAGATAGATAGATAGATATATTTATATATAGATAGAAAGATAGATAGATAGATAGACTTATAATATATAGATAGAAAGATAGATAGATAGATAGACTTATATATAGATAGATAGATTTAAATTTTGTATAATTATTCTCTGTCCAAGATAATAATGATAAATTAGTGTTGACACTGTTTTATTTTTCCAATCTTGGAAGCTATTGTTGGGTAGAATCCTCTATTTGTAATTAAAGCCCAAATAACCCCTCCCCTTATCTGCAACTAAAATAATATAATCATAAACTGTCGGTGCTGGGGGTGTCAAGTAGCCTTCCCCCTTGGTTCACCTCATTAAGGTTTTAACCCCCTGGTGAATCGCTGTGCACGCCACTGAATCCAGAGTCCAATAAAATCCAATACTAGAAAGAGACATTTTTTCAACATCTAATTTCGATGGGTTTAAACTAGGGTTGGGCCGGATATTTTTTTGGCCGGATACCGGATACCGGATATCCGGCTAATTTCAAATGCCGGATATCCGGTTATCCGGCTTAATGACCGGATATCCGGCCGGATAACCGGCCAAATTACTACATATTAAAGTTAAAAAAAGGATATAGTCCCTATCGTGGGAATGCACCTTAAGGGGCGATTCGTTGTATTTTTTAAATTGCTTTTGATAGGTTATTTTAGGTTAGGTTAGGTTATTTTTGGTATTTCCCCGCAGGGTTAGGCAATTGGCCCCGCAAGGTTAGAGTCCCCCGTGAGGGGCTAGAAATAGGAGATAGGCTACTGTAAAAATGCGAATAATCGCTCCATAAAGGCGTTGCCACGAAAGGGACTATACCCGCAAAAAAAATTTCTTCATAAACCTGTGTTTTATATTTTACTAGCGGTTGCGTCCCAGTATCTAGGGAAATTAGAAGGGACATGAAAGTGCAGAAAAATAACTTAAAACCTTACAACGACTTTTTAAAAAAAATTAAACAGCCTAAAACCACCACTACAAGAAGCTTCACTCTAAAGGAGAACCATATCGGTTCAGCGGTTATCAAGATCCTTCGCTACAGACAAAAAAGCTTAGCAAATAAATCTAATTAACTATTACTACTCTCAATCTGTAATATCAATCCCTAACGGTTGGAGGATGGGCGGGGAGGTGGCGTTGAATGCCTGCCCCCCCCCCCCACTCTGATTTTTTCTATCCCATTTTCTGTGTATAAAAGGTAGAGGGCTATAACTGAGTGACTTTCGAAATATGGGTATGACACATAACTGAGAGTTGAAATTTTTTTAATACCTCTTTCCTGGCGGGCACAGGATACCAGCAAATCTGGTAAGGTCATTCAGATAAAAAGTAAAAGTATTTTTTTACTTAAACAAAGCATTTCATGTTATCTAATACTAAAATATCCTATAGTTGTACATCCTCATATGTAACATAGGTGTTCAAGTCGATTTCAGGTTCCAGGTATAATTCTGCAAGTCCTGATTCTCCAGGTCTCCAGATATCTTTAAACGGTTCCTGTGACCGCAAATTTTTAATTGAAGATTTCAAATTTTAACTTAGGCTTTTTTATATATTTTCATGACATATTACAATTTCATAAAATCCGTTGCCGTTTACCTGCCAACCGTCGGTTTGCGGCTGGCAGCTGCCAAGTACTGCTGCCACCGCCAAAATTTATGTTTTTAGATTTCTAATATAAAATTTACATAAAGATAAAAATATTCAGAAAAAATTGTTCTACTACCAGCTTCAATAATAAAAAAATTAAAGCCATTTAAAATTTAAAAAACAGAGATTTTTGTTGTAAAATATAAAAGATTATATTGCCGGATATCCGGCCGGATAGTTTCAATATCCGGTATCCGGCCGGATATTGAAAATGGCCGGATATCCGGCCACACCGGATATCCGGCCCAACCCTAGTTTAAACTACTATATTAATGGATTTATTATTACTGGGATCTTACACCAGATTTTCATGTTCTCTAATAAAGTAAAACTTGCAGCGGGCTAAAAAACGGTAAACCCCATCCACCCCCTTTACCCCATCGACTTCCCCTCCTAATGGATGAACGAACTGACCAATAAATTAGATCCTTGTTAGCCACATGATTTAAAGACAAATTTTCCCCTGCCATATTATCCACATACATATATTACTATATTGCCAGACATATATGAAATAAGTATAAATGGCATTTTATAGACATGATATAATTCTAATGGAAATAGGACACTTAAAATTTTAATTTAAATAATACGATACCTATCTATGATGCTTTCAAGTCTCTACGATACCTTGCAATGTTGCGTTCAAGTCTCTATAGGTAAAAAAAAAATAGATTTTTTGTGATTTTGTAAAGTTATAAACCCTCTCGGAACCTATGAGAAGCTATCCTGTTAATTATAAGGATATACATTTTCATTTAAAAATTAATTTTGTTTTAACTTATCTCTAAAAAGTCGCAATCACAAAATGAGGATTTTTACCCATTGTTCTCTTATCATAATTATATGATAATTAGTCAACTTTGGGTTAGGCCTTCAAAAGTAAATAGCCGAAAATACTTTTTAGCTGGTGACAAAATAGTTATAATAAGACTTCTCTGTAATTATTAACGAACGTATGTCTGCGTGTCTGAAGCTAAAGATCTCAAAAAATGCTGGATCGAATTTGGTACTTTTTCGAGAAATTTCATAAATGTCTTCGGGTGGTTTTGAACTTTTTTCCTCAACGTACCTGCCTTTCTCTTGATGCTTGGGCCGAAGCAACTAGTATGCTGTGAGTGTCTCAAAAATCAGCCATGTGTCGTCATAAAAATGGTGGATTATCTTTCTGTTTTTTGAGGGTTTTCTTTCCCATTTCACATCTCATCTCCCTCATTTTTATGACGTCACATGGTAAATTTTTTAGACACTTTGTAAAGATACATTATGCTTAAATAACAACGGAGTAAATAAACTTCTTTTATACAATTACAGACTGTTTGACTGACGAACAAACTGGAGAGCATACATAGTAGCTTTACTTCTAAAATCTAACATTTAGTTCAATTAGGAACATTTTCTATTAAAAGTAAATTTTTTCCATACCGAAATTTCAATGACAAAAAGTTCTTTGTGTTTATTATGTATGTAAAGTACCTTAAATTATCCTTTTTTAGTTAAAGATAGATTAGATTTAGGGTGGCGTTATTTATGCAATTTTGGGAGACAATTTTTATTTTAAAAACCGAAGCTTTTCTTTAATTAGGTCGGTCCGTCCGTCCGTCCATAACGGTTAGCCCTTTTCGTTATTTAGGCATGTTAGAATTGTACTATCGATTTCAAACTTCGCATGATGATTCCTGTAGTATTATTCTGATTATTAAGTTCTGACACTATACAAGTGTTAATGTCCGTTTGTCCAACCGTTTCAGAGCTTCGCTTTTATGGATGTTGTCATCCTTGTTTAGTTAAAGATAGGTTATATTTAGGGTGGGGTTATTTATGCAATTTTGGGAGACAATCTTTATTTTGAAAGTTGCAGTCAATTAGCAAGATTTCAAAATCAAAACGGAACGGTGATTGTATTGAAGTACTAGTTATATGCATTTTTTAATTCGCTACAATGCCATTTTTTTCTTTGTTTTATATAAATTAAGCAATTAATTACCATGCAGTTTATTTATTTTTGAGCAGTATACCTCTCTCCACCCCCCCCCCCTCCCCCTTTATTTTTGGAATTAATGAAATATTGTAGGTGGGGGGGGGGGGGGGGGATTTTACCTGTGTTTGTTTATTAGTTTATGTTAGGTTAGGTTATATTGGCTACTTGGAAGTCTCGTAGATTTAATTATATAAACCCAAGCAGAAACTTTTTTTCCTCGATTTTTTCACCAAAATAAACTTATTAAAAGGGACTTAAATACTATGTAGCAAAACTTATAAAATGGCCTCCATTGAACCATCCCTCCAGTCTGATGTGGTAGAACGGATGTTAAAAGTTATTTTTACTAAACGTTGACAAACCATTAACAACAAGGCAAAACGGAAGAGAGTTGAAAAAAGTGTTTCTTCAAAACAATAAATAATTACATCTATATTTCTTTGGCCTAACCGAGTCTTTTTATAGTACAAATATTCAAGTTTGGCTCTTTTTCGTAGGGGAGAAAGTCACTCAAAAAACATCCACGTGACGTCATAAAGATGAGGGATTATCCATTTCTTTTTTAGGGGTTTTCTTTCCCACTTCTCCTCTCAACTCTCTCATTTTTATGACGTTACGGGGTTGATTTTTGAGTGTCTGTCTCATCCTACTTTTTTTTTGTTATAGAATTTATCATGCATTAACCATATACCAAACCGATAAAACGAAAAATTGTCGTTGTTTTGTTTGCACATGAAATGTTTAAAAATGTGTATGATGGGGCTAACAAATCATCAGAGAGGCATTTACACTCATGTAAAGTTCCTTTCCATGGATATACACTTTCTTGTTATAACAGTACATTTCCATTCTTTTCATATCCTTAGCTGTAATGTGATAGTGCTGCCTGATATGTGTTTAGAAATCTGCTTTAAATCTCTTAACAAGTGCTCATGCCTTTTTGCTTGTGACTATAAATAGCAGACTTTCTTTAATCTATTAAACTGCACCCCTAGTATCTAGGGGCGCGGTTTAATAGAAATGCATATAGAAGGGCCAGTAAAATAGCATAAAACTATCCTAAGGCCTCAATCTTAAGATAGATAGCCAACACCATTTTGGGATCTTGAGCTTCAGTTTTTTTAAAACTTACTACTTTGTTTAATAGGATTAATAAAGTTAAAAATTCTAATCTAATTTTATAGAGAGGAAGATAGACAAATTATACTTTGAAATGGAATATCTTGTCCCCTTGTGCATGTATTGTGCCTGTTTTAAGGCCAAGGCTCCTTTAAATAAGGCTTTCATGCACTTGAAAAAGCAACAGTTTGTGCCATGATTCTCATTTCTCAATCAATTTTGGATTTTGTTTGTATATTTAGTCTAAAGATTAAATGTTTTTTTTTGTTTTTTTAAAACTCTTTTCCTCTTTCTACCTCGTTTTCTTACTTTACTTAGTGTTTCTTTGCTCACAAAGCTTTTTTAAAAATCTTCTTGAAGATAAGACCTTATACTAATCATAGTTTCTAGCTACTTAAAGGTACTTATAGTGGAAGGGTGGGGGTAGGAAATCGACTGCCCCAGATATTAAATTTTATTTTTTAATACATATGTATAAATTTTTTTTCTTTCCTAGGTACAATTTTTCATAAGAGTGTTTATCCCCTTTCCCCAAAATAGTTATAAACCTTTCCAGGACCTATGATAAGCTATATTGTATGGGTTCAACGGTTAGCAAGATCCTTCGATGCAAACAGACAGACAAACAAATTTATAAACATTTATTTATCTAAGTATGAGTTTAACATGAATATCAAGTAGAAGTATGGTTTTTGTTTATGAGGATTTAAACTGAATTTATCACCAAATTCTGTATTACAGTGTACTGTTCTGTCTTTGCTAAGAGTGCTGAACTAATAGTATTGTATGAATGTATTTGTAATTGTTGTAAGATAAATGAAACATTTTGAAGCACTTTAAATAGGGACTCCCAATTTGTTCTTTTTTTTAACTAGTGATAGTGTGTGCAGGTGTTTTAGCAATATAGAGAAATAGAAATCATATATTTATACTTTTGTGAATCATAAATTTCTATTTATTCTTCCTATAGTCTCAGAGATCTTAATTGATAATTATCATAAATATATTCTATAATTCACAAAGTCCGTCCTTTTGTCCGTCCGTCTATCTGTAATAGGGGAAACGTGATTTTCTCGGCTCCTATTTAAGATAGACAGCTGAAATTGTTAGTGAAGATTCCTATGACATCTGCCAATCTAATCTATACATTGTTTTGTCTATATGTCTGTTAAATTAAATTCTGCCTTAGAATTATACAAATATGATTAATAAAATCAGAAGTTTCAGAGAGTTTAATGGACATTTTGACATTAATACATCTAGATTCTAGATAGATGAATTATTAAAATTTTTGCTATCTGGTAAAAATAGAAGTAATATATAAAGTATTGCTGAGTGGTTGGAGGGGGGGGGGGGGTGCGTGCAATGTGAGTGGGTTGTCTTGGGGAGAGGTAGGAGGACTAGAAATCGTGAAGTAGTTAAATAGAATCGGAAATGTAGAACCATATATCTCCCTGGCACATTCCCCCTTGTAAAACATCAGACAAATGATGTTATAGACTCAACAACATTCCCTCCTTGTAAAACATCAGACAAATGATGTTATAGACTCATCAACATTCCCTCCTTGTAAGACAACAGACAATTGATGTTATAGACTAATCAACCTGTGTCTCTCTGGCACATTCCCCCTTGTAAAACATCAGACAAATGATGTTATAGACTCTCCAACATTCCCTCCTTGTAAAACATCAGACAAATGCTGTAATAGACTCTCCAACATTCCCTCATTGTAAAACATCAGACAAATGATGTAATAGACTCTCCAACATTCCCTCATTGTAAAACATCAGACAAATGATGTAATAGACTAATCAACCTGTGTCTCTCTGGCACATTCCCACTTGTAAAACAATAGACAAATGATGTAATAGACTAATCAACCTGTAAAACAACAGACAAATGATGTTATAGACTCTTCAACATTCCCCCTTGTAAAACATCAGACAAATGATGTTATAGACTCTTCAACATTCCCCCTTGTAAAACATCAGACAAATGATGTTATAGACTCTTCAACATTCCCCCTTGTAAAACATCAGACAAATGCTGTAATAGACTCTCCAACATTCCCTCATTGTAAAACATCAGACAAATGATGTAATAGACTAATCAACCTGTGTCTCTCTGGCACATTCCCACTTGTAAAACAATAGACAAATGATGTAATAGACTAATCAACCTGTAAAACAACAGACAAATGATGTTATAGACTCTTCAACATTCCCCCTTGTAAGACATCAGACAAATGATGTAATAGACTCTACAACATTCCCTCCTTGTAAAACAACAGACAATTGATGTTTTAGACTAATCAACCTGTGTCTCTCTGGCACATTCCCACTTGTAAAACAACAGACAAATGATGTTTTAGACTCTTCAACATTCACTCCTTGTAAAACAACAGACAATTGATGTTTTAGACTCATCAACATTCCCTCCTTGTAAAACAACAGACAATTGATGTTATAGACTAATCAACCTGTGTCTCTCTGGCACATTCCCACTTGTAAAACAATAGACAAATGATGTAATAGACTAATCAACCTGTAAAACAACAGACAAATGATGTTATAGACTCATCAACATTCCCTCCTTGTAAAACATCAGACAAATGATGTTATAGACTCTTCAACATTCCCCCTTGTAAAACATCAGACAAATGATGTTATAGACTCTTCAACATTCCCCCTTGTAAAACATCAGACAAATGATGTTATAGACTCTTCAACATTCCCCCTTGTAAGACAACAGACAATAATGTAATAGACTCTTCAACATTCCTCCTTGTAAGACATCAGACAAATGATGTTATAGACTCTTCAACATTCCTTCTTGTAAAACAACAGACAATTGATGTTATAGACTAATCAACCTGTGTCTCTCTGGCATATTCCCACTTGTAAAACAACAGACAAATAATGTTAATAAACTATTCAACATCCCCCCTTGTAAGACAACAGACAAATAATGTAATAGACTCTTCAACATTCCTTCTTGTAAAACAACAGACAAATTATGTAATAGACTAATCAACCTGTAAAACAACAGACAAATGATGTGATAGACTCTTCAACCTGTGTCTGACAGTAACCCTGCTCTATATTCGGTACTCTCTCTCTCTCTCTCTCTCTCTCTCTCTCTCTCTCTCTCTCTCTCTCTCTCTCTCTCTCTCTCTCTCTCTCTCTCTCTCTCATTCTCTCTCTCTCTCTCTCTTTCTCTCTCTCTATCTCTCTCTCTCTATCTCTATCTCTCTCTCTCTCTCTCTCTCTCTCTCTCTCTCTCTCTCTCTCTCTCTCTCTCTCTCTCTCTCTCTCTCTCTCTCTCTCTCTCTCTCGCTCTCGCTCTCGCTCTTTCATTAAACCAACCAAATGATTGGTCTTATTAACTTCTATTATCTAGCCTTTTAAATCTTTTACTTTTATATTTAGGCTTAAAGTAAATGTTCAAATGTTATATATTTACTTATATTGCAATTATAAAAATATTTTTATTTTTTTATATGAATATATTTCTTGTCATCTAAAAAACTGGCGGCCACATGACGTCAATCGGAATAATTTGTCCGTTCTAGGATGAAAATGTTAGTTACTTGGCTGGTATCAGATATATACTGATGAATTTTGCTTGAAAATTGCCATAGCAAATCAGCATTTACGCTTCAATATTATTATGTCCGTCTGTCTGTCCGTCCATTACGTAGTAAAATATTATAGTTAAATGTTTCAAATTTGTTGATAAAATTTCCAAGACAATTTTCATTCTTCATTTTGCTAACCGTTAATATGGAAATATGACAGGACTAACCAACAGACTTAAATGTATACTGCATATTAACAGAACGTGGCATGTTGAGACGAGAGTCAATTAAGTAAGAATCTAAATAGGGCACGTTTTACATATTATTTCATTGCATAAGCAAATTATTCTGTCTAATACAAAGACATTTAAATTTGGGGCTTTTCTACAATTTTCCACTTAACACAAAGACAATATCGGCTGCATTTGAAGAGCTAGGAATAAAAAGCCTGAAAACATCCCGGGAAATATGTGAAGCTTCCCTTAAAGGGTGAAATCAATCGGTACAGTAGTAAAAATCTAGAGACATTAGAGTAAAAACACTAGTGGGAGAAAGGGTTAGATAACTGTATTTCCCTATCGCAATGACCTTGTGCCGCCTCTACATCGGGTCTTTAAAATTCAACCAATGTTAACGGGAATATTAACATAGCAGAAAACAATTTGCTAGCAGACGAAAAAGGTCATTGAAAAAAGCTTTAAAACTTTCAAATATCCAACAAAAACATTTCAGTAAAGTAAATTTCATCAAATAGATACAGTAAGAGAAGCTAAGCTTAATAGAATAAGCCTTGCGTGTAAGCTGCCATATAAAAAGTTTAGGTTTTCTAGCCATATAAGCACATATAATGTTTTGGATTTTAAGATTATATTATTATCAAAATATAAGACTTACATATTATCTGCGGTGCCATTTTAGAAAATTTTAAACTATTAATTTCTCTAACTCAGGATTAAGGTTTTTAAATATTATAAAAACAGCTATTTCATTTCAATAGTATCTGTAAAATTAATTAATGCATTCATCTAAAAAAACCTCTAGAGAATAGGATGCATAATTAGGTCTTATTTTAGTATATATCTGAACCAATTGATTATGCGGTGCTTAACGTCCTACAGAAAAGCAACACTTTTATTGCACAACCTTTGTGGAATGTTTCAGTCCATGGCATTCACCCTACTGACATACTAGCAGTAGGAACCAAGAAATCTGTAGATTTTTCAACTTTTGTCCATTTGTCGAAAGTTTTTGTTTAATTTTATAGAATACTTCTTTACGATCCTTGCTTAAAAGGTTCTTATTCCTTACTTATACAGTAAGAGATATAAGTTTTCCGGAATTTTAATGTAATTAAGTTAATTAATTTTGGCATCCGTGATTGGTGGATTTAAAAAATCAGCGCTCTGATTGGATGTCGTACATCATTCAACCAATTAGAGCGCAGGTAGTTTAAAATCCACCTATCCTATTGGTCAAAATTAATTAACTTAATATGTATTTCCGCTTTTAGATAAAGAATTATACAAAAAACGAATTTTATAAAAAATCCTTAAAATTTGATGCAGATTTCAAATCTCCTCCCTACATTAAAATTCCGGAAAACTTATATCTCTTATTATACAGACCAAAAGGTTTTGATACAAAAATGTATCAAATCTTGGAAATAAAAGTCAATAATAACTATTAAATAGAAATTTTAAATAAGAAAATGAAGTACCAGGTTTCGTTGAACTTTGCAGTAGCTTTTGAATGGTTATTTAAGGTTAGGTTAGGTAATTGGAGGGGATTCTATTCAGCCAATTAATTCAAATTGAAAATGCTGCAAAATTAATTATTTTGTTGGAGTAGAGTTGGAGTAAAACTTGATTTTTTTCAAGTAACTGAAGGGGAGTGGGTAAGAAGGGAGAGAAAAAAGGGAAGTGGGCTGTGGGGAAATTTTCCTTTAGAATTATTTATCATAATCACATTCCCTTTTCCCTGGGTAAATGTTAAAGAGTGCCCCGTGTAGATCCATTCGCATGTGCTAGAAATATGGAAAAAGCTAATGTGAAAATACGACGAAACCCACTACTTCGTTTCTTTCCATGATCCAAATATTGTAAGTTTCACTTATCTGCAAAATGTCTTTTTCACTTGCAAAATTTTTCAGTTTGATTTTATATAACTTTTTCCACCAAACTGATTCGTATCACCATAAATTTTGAAGTACACAGGGCTGAGCGTATCAAAGGGGTCAATTTATTCAATATTTGGATTAAGCCCTTCTAATTTGTATAAAGATTTGTGTTGCAAGTTGTTTCGGACAGTCAAGCTGGTTCAGACAATTTTTAATGACATTCTAAAAGGGTAGTTTACTAATACCATGTAGTTTTAAAGTAACATATTTTCTTTTAAATATTTAAATTTTGAATATGTATAGTAGATATAAATTTTTATTTTGTGATTTTAGCTTATATTATACTAGCGGCTTCGCCCCTAGCTTCTAGGGGCTTTGTCCCAAGAGGTTTAATAAACCCAATTTTTCGTATTTTAGATTTAAAAGAAAAAGAAAAAATAAAAAATATGGCTGGAAGGATTTTTTTTGGGGGGGGAGTCGACCCCACTATTTTAATTTTATTTTTAAAAAGAAAAAATTTTTAAATTTTTGTTTGGGGGGGTTGGGGATGTCCCATCCCCCAAGAAAATAGTCATAAACCTTCCCGGGACCTATGAGAAGCTACCCTGTAAAGGAGAACCCGATCGGTTCAGCGGTTAGCGAGATCCTTCGCTACAAACAGACAGACAAACAAACAGACAGACAGACAGACATCGTTCTACTTTGTATTATAGATTATATCAATGTTTAATACTTGTTAAATGTACTTCGTTTAACTATCCCTTTGTTCTTAGAAACAAAAATATAATTGCAAAGAAAAGACTCTTTGCTCGTCTAATACCGTTTCATATACATCCATCAAACTTCGTGTTTTTTTGTTGATAGTATACCTGCCGTATTTTCTTTTTTTTACAATATTATATATGCTTAAGTGTTACGTTATTGACGACAAAAATACAAAAAGTCAACACACCTACTGCATCTTACCTCACAAAAGTCAACTCTTTTGAATAGTTCCTGCTGCGATGGAGTCCCAGAAAAAACGCTATTTCTCGCGATCATGTTGGAAGGGGGACGCAAATTACAGAGCCCAGAAAAATTTATCTCATCTTGCAAGCATTGCTTTTATCGTAAAGAGAAGAATTGTAAATGAAATAGCGAAAACTGAGATCTGAAATTTGTGTCACCCTTCTAACATGACGCATGACCGCTTACGACCGCAAGAAATGGCATTTTCTGGGAATGGGACTCCATTGCAGCTGCCTGGATTGTCCAAAACTACCCCCATCTCATAACATACACACATATACATATGTGTCAGTTTATGCAGAACACTCACACAAAGTACCATGGTGAACACTGAAACCCCCACCCCACATTAACATTTTCTTAAATAAATAAAAAAAATAAGGGGGGAAGTAGGTTTTCGTTTGTTTGTGTATTTTGGTCAGGTTAAATTATATCAGGTAATAGGTAGCCCCGCATGATAAAGGCAACATGGATATGGGATTAGGGGTTTGTTACGGGCGAAAAACTACCCACCCTCTTTTTAAAATTTATTTTAATAATACCGTGGAGGGGAGGGGGGGTTAATAGAGCTTAACTGGTACTTTATGTGAAAGGACCGTCCATGCCCTACAAGCTAATATGTCATTTTATCAGGATTAACTTACTGACCTCGTGGTTAAATAACCACTCTAACCAGATCAACTGAAAATTGATTTCACATTTGTTCCCTAATTTCCGAAGTTGTACGACGGATAACCCAACTATTGCAAAAGCTATTTTCAGCTACAGCATCAATAATTTAAAAATAAATAATGAGACGACTTATTATACATTCAATTTTTTTTTGAAGTTTGAATCTTTTTTAGCTAGTAGTAAATATTGAGATATGATGAGGGTGATATGTACAAAATCGGAAACTAAAATTTAGCTGACCTCTAACCAACCTTTTGACCAACATTTCTTACATCATAATTCTTTGAAGGGAAGCTACTTTATAATTCACTTTGTCTGTCCGTCAGTCCGTAACGCTATCAGTCCATTGCTGTTTATGAAGAGACAGCGTAAAGTGGTACCAAAATAATGACGTCATATGATAAAAATAACCAATGAGAGGCCAGTATAAATTTTACCATTGGTAAATTCCAGTGTAAACTGGCCTCTCAATGGTCAACTTTATTGTATGACGTCATTTTTTGGTGCCCCTTTACGCTGCACTGTCTCGTTAATGAATGTTGTCATCATTGGTATATGTTGCTAGATGGATAAATTTTACAGTTTGAAATTGAAATGACTCACTGCTGTTATGTCAGGTGCGGGGAATATTTATATTTGAAGAAAAAAAGGTCCTTGAGCAACTTTCATTACAATATTTTTTAGATAACATTTTCAGACAACAAAATTAATTCAACCCTATGGTTATTATAACAAGGATGACAACATCCATAAAAGAGAAGCTCTGAAATTGAAATGGACAAACGAACATTAACATTTGTAGAGTGTCATTGTAATAAGTTGCGCTTGTTCTGGGTCAGGGCATTTCCCCTTCTCTCACATGTCGAGCATTTAGTGAGACAAAGTTTTTCAAATATCAGCCATGTGACGTCATAAAAATGAGGAATTATCCATCTATTTTTCTTCTCCACTTCTTTTCTCTTCTCCCTTATTTTTATGACGTCACACGGGTGATTTTTGAGACACTTTGACCCCTACAAAAATATTGACTAAAACTAATGTGAAGGATTATAAAAGGATTAAATAAAATGAAATGTACATAACTTTGTGCATTTGAATTAAAATTGAAATGTTGAGTATTTCGAATATTTACCATTTCAATTTCATTTTAAATTCTAAATGTTGCTAACAAACCAACAGGGGAAGAGAGATTGCAATCTAAGACTTTGAAATAAAATATTTTCGATTTTTAGCCTTTTTACATAATAACTTCTAGATTTTGACTTGACAATTCCTGGGATATTTAGGCACCTTTTTAATAACGTTTTTATGGATGTTGTCATCCTTGTTTAAATGAATGTCCAAGCTAAGTTTTTAAAAGCCACTTGGAATAACATGCACGCCAAAGTCCTGTGCATACGAGCAAACAAATTATTGTTACACGTCCTTTCCCTTTGCTCAAGATAATATGCTTTATATGTATACCATCAGCTTCGCCCCTAGCCTCTAGGGGCTTTGCCTCAAGAGGTAATAAAAAAAAATATAGTATTTCTGGTGCTGCCATTTATTTTGAAGTAGTTTCCCCAGAAAACATTATTTTTGAGGGGGGGATTTTCATTTTTGTGGGGGTTGGGGATGTCCCACCCCCCCAAAAAAAATAGCTATAACCACCACATGACCAATAGGTATATACACTGATGAGTAGAATCCGATCGGTTCAGTGGTTACCGAGATCTTAAGGGACGGACGGACAGACAGACATCATTCGACTTTGTATTATAGATACTTATTCAAACATATAATGAATAAGTTTTAGTTTCTTAAGACCTCCTAAACGGCTATATAAATTGGTATATAATCAGAATGAGGTTTCTTAATGCTCAAAGATATTTCCAAAAAAAATCTTCATTTTTATTCAATTAAAGCTAGGGACGAAGCCACCTATTTGAAGTATCACACCACATAAAAAAACCGTTTAGGCTAAACATACTTTTATTTAGCATTGCGTGCGAAAAAAAAATAGAAAAAAATTTGAGTGTTGGCAGTTTTTATTTTGTTTTAGTACGTACTGCATGGATAAATATTCACAATAATTAAAAAAACAGCCACTATATTGATGGTTAATAAAACAAGTCCCCTTTTCTGAACACTAGTTCAATGAAGTTCTAGTTCTCTCTATCTTTTTCAACGACCTTTTTCGTCTGCTTCTAAATTATTTTCTGCTACTTGGCTGTGTTAAAATAAGCGACACTGTTGGTTGATTTTCAATGACCCAATAGAAAGGATGCACAAGGTTGATGCGATAGGGAGATACAGTTATTTAACCCTTTCTCCCTCTAGTGTTCTACTTTAATGATAAAGCAGACTTTTTCCTTTTAGATTGGGATGAGAACTGAAATGTTTTCAGGGGTGTTTTACACAATCTACAGCCCTGACCCCTTTTTAATCCAATTTTGAGTAATGTCTCACCTGCAGAGTTTCAATAACAATTTTAGAATAGCCAGGAAGGTGGGGATATGTTGTTTTAATAAATCCTTTAATTCAAGCAGTACAATATTCGGGTATAGTCCCTTTCGTGACAACGCTTTCAGACCAAACCGACAGAAATATAGACCAAACCACAGAGGAACAGACAGAGAGACAGACAAAAACGACTGATGGAAAAACAGACAGACAGCTGGACAGAAAGTGAGAATAACGGACAACAGAGAATCCTGATAATAAAGTAACAGGATGTCTGTCTGTGTGTTTGTGTGTTTGTACCGAAGGATTTCGCTAGTGGGATAGCTTCTCATAGGTCCCGGGAAGGTTTATAACTATTTTAGGGGAGGGTATCATCACCCTCCCAAGAGAAATCACAAAAAATTGAATTTTTTTACGCAGAGACTTGAACGCAACACAAAAATTTCTCAAATACATTTAAAGTGCCACTAGAGGCCTCTAGGGGCGTAGCCGTTAGTAAAGTAAATAAAGTTTTAATTACTAATATTATTCGCCAGGTGCCTAAAAGCCATTAAAAAGTCGTTAAATTTTACAGTTTGTAAAATAATTTTAATTTCTATCAAATTGAATATTTAGCTTATCTTTACTTGATAGAAAACCAGTAATAAAAGCTTTTTTATGTAGATTTTGGTAAATGCATTTTATAGTTATAGTTTAATAGTTTTTCAATAAAGGTACTAAGAAAGAGAGGGAATGTCTGATTGAGCCAATAGGAGAATCGCATCGGAATTTACATTGGATCTCATTGGTTGAAATTATGTACACATTTTCCTACGAAGGCATGTTTTTTTTCATTTCATACATACATAAAAGTCAGCTGTTAACAGTATATTTTCTTAGTAGAAAGCTTTGCGGAATCAGAATTAATTGCCCAAAAATTTCGTTTACAATTTGAAAGCTTGAAACAAAGTTGGATTCTTAAAAAAAAAGTTAGGCTGGCAACTCGCTGGTGAGGCAAAATTATTTTTGTGAAAAATCCTCCAAAATCGAATAAAAAAATTTACAAAAATGAAATAAAATCTTAAGAGGGTTATTAACATATGATTTTGTTTAATTTTTGTAGATTTTTAATGTGCTTTTGGATGATTTTCACAAAAATAATTTTGCCTCACTATCGAATAGCGAGTCTATCATTTTTTAAGAATCCACATCAGCTTGAGTCGAAAGTAAACAATACTTTTGTCTGCTAGGAATGTTCTCTCTTAGATTTGACGAAAAAAGGGTTCAGAATATTCTTCTACTCTTCTATTTCTATTAGTTTTTCTATGGTTCTTTTATAAAATACACAAATTCAAACAGTTAAAGTTTTTACTTGCTTAAAAAAATATTTTTTTTTGAATCATGTTAAAGGTTTATGCAAAATTAAACTCCAAAATATTATTGAAAGCGAAGCTTTTCTATAATTAGGGTCGGTCCGTCCGTAACATTTAGCTCTTTTCGTTAATTTAAACATGTTAGAATTGTCCTATCGATTGACTTTGCACGATAATTCCTATAACAGATAGGTACGATTTAGGAAGCGTAGCTACTTTATAATCGTTACTAGAAAGTCCGTACGTCATTTAAAACTGATTGATGTGTGTAACCTGTTTACATATATTTTTATGTTATTAAATTGTCTCATTATCTAATTTTTGAAATACTGTTCACTGTGGGCTAGAATTGAATCAAGACAAAAGTAAGTGCCGAGCCCTGGGACCTATGTATGGTGAAAATAGACATAAAACCATGATGATTCCAGGTAAAACAAAAATATTTCAGCGGGGGCTTTTTGAGAAAAATAGATTTGAAAATTTCAAGTTCAATTTTCACCCGCTAGGAGTTGCCGCATAATCATGACAAGAAAAGCAAATATTATTTATTTTAAATTTTGAACAACTTTGCTTTTATGAAGTCCTTCTTAAAACCTCTCTATGTATGATTTATTTTAGGCTGAATTTTCGTGACCTTTGCAAAGCAAGTGATAAAAATGGCCATTTATTAACTCCCTTCAGTAGTGGTTTTATGAAGAACTTTATAAAAGCAAAGTTGTTCAAAATTTAAAATAATTAATATTTGCTTTTCTTGTCATGATTATGCGGCATCTCCTAGGGAGTGAAAATTGAACTTGAAATTTTCAAATCTAATTTTCTCAAAAAGCCCCCACTGAAATATTTTGGTTTTACCTGGAATCATCATAGTTTTATGTCTTTTTTCACCATACATAGGTCCCAGGGCTCGGCACTTACTTTTGTCTTGATTCAATTCTAGCCCACAGTGTGTTATCTATTACAGCAAGGTACATTGTTATAATCAAGTCCTAAAAATATAAGTATGTCCTTTGTCCATTCTATGTGATAGTGTACGTTTGTCCTAGAGTTTTAGAGCTTCGTTTTTATGGATGTTGTTATCCTTGTTAAAAGCGAAGCTTTTCTATATTTAGGGTCGGTCTGTCCGTCCGTCCGTAACGGATAGCTTTTTTCGTTTATTTAGGCATGTTAGAATTGTCCTATCGATTTCAAATTTTGCATGGTGATTCCTTTATTAGTTAGGTACGATTTAGAAAGCGTAGCAACTCTATAAACATTACCAAAATTTCTTGTTGAGTTTTTTACTTTTTTAACAACAATTTTTTTTGTGATCTAATCATCCGATTTATCTGATTTTTGGTATATTGATTCCTGGGACAACACAGTATAATGTTATAAGCGAAGCAACTCTATAATCAAGTCCTAAATATGTAAGTATGTCCATAAACATTATCCTGTATAAAGCAGTTTTTCAACTAATTTACTTACAATTTTGCTTCGACTCTTATATATTTATATTCTGATTATTCAGTTCTGACACTATATAAGTGTTCATGTCCGTTTGTCCTACCGCTTCAGTGCTTCGCTTTTATGGATGTTGTCATCCTTGTTAAATTAAGATTTACTATACATGTATACCAAAAAGCTATGGTTTGTTTGAGAACCCCGAAGGGTTAGTAATGACCAAATCTAGGATGACAACGTCCATAAAAGCGAAGCTCAATACAAATGTTAAATTAGAACGTCAGACAAACGAACATAAACAAATCTAGAGCAACAACGCATTTCATACTCTACATTATTTAGATGTTTTATGTGGACATACTTACATTTTCAGGTTATTGAGGTGGTTCGTTTATAACATCCTACCTAACTTTAATAAAGATAGAGTAGTAATAACATATAGAGTCAACGTTTCATTAATTCTACGTATGTAAATTAAAAACTCCATTTCTATTTGAAAATCACAGAATTATCTTTTTATATGTAGTTTCATGGAATGGTCCTTATATTTATTATAGTTTGTTTTTTAGAGATTTTTTATTAACCCCCCCCCCAAAAAAAAAAAAAAAAAAAATTTAGAGGTGCCTATTGTACACCTAAAATTTTTGTGTAACCTGTGGCACCCCCAGTAAATCTAAATAGATTAATGAGCACTTTCCCTTTCACTTAACTAGTTTAAAATTTAAAAAAAAATATAAAACAATATCTGCCTGACCTACAAACAACATTGGTCAAAATGTAGAGCAGTTTCGCATCTAAAATATCTACTTTTTAATTGAATTAGCTGGCTAGGCGGAATCAGATGGAATCAGCGATAGAATTAATTTAATTTGCATTCAATTTTGGAATTTTAGTAGAAGTCTGTAGTTTTCAAAGTGTGGCTTGTTTTTAACACGCTTTTTATGACAAATTTTGAAATCAAATGACAAAAAAAGTAAAATGTTTTAAACTTTGAATGTGAATTTTAGTAATTGTGCTTATTATCTTACTAGCAGCTTCGCCTATAGCATTATTTAATTATTACAAAAAAATTATGTCAGTATCGAAATAATTACATCTTCTATCACACACCCAGCCGAAAAAAATGCGAATGATTCGCAAATTTCCGCGAAAAAATGGCAAATTCGCAAAATTCACACAATTCACAAAAAAATAAAAAGAAGAAAAAAAATTGGGGGTGGGTTTGGGATGTCCCACCCTCCAAAAAAATAGCCTAAAACCACCACAAGACTAGTAGGTTTATTCCCTGAACTTTGAAGAGTAGAATCCAATCGGTTCAAAGGAAGGGCAGACAGACGGACGGACAGACATCATTCTACTTTGTATTATAGATAAAGATAACATCATATTTTGAAATAAAACACAGTCCTATAATGAACAATAACATAAAATCTTTGATGAGAAAAACTAATTTGCAATGTTTAAGCCACACTTATAGTTAAAAGTCTGAACTCGGGTCATCTTTTTGATGCTTTAAGTTTGTATTCGTTCCCCTAGTGTTTTTCATTATAATGAATGTAGAATATACGTGGATATTATGACAAGAGAAAATTTGTCGTCAATTTAGCTTGCAATTTCCCCTCGCTTTTATTGGTCGAGCCATTTATATCGGAGGGGAGGGGTTGGCATAAAGGAGGGGAGATCGTTATTTTAAACCGCTACAGAGATCACTTTATTATGGAACATGAAAATCTGGTGTAGGATCCAAGTAATAATATATCTATTTTTTAACAAGGACAAGTATGCCCTCCATAAGTAAACAATAAGAGACTACAACAGTAAAGTATAATACAGTAATGGGAGAATATTTTTTTCTCTATGTATCATAAAAAGCTTTCCACAGATATAAAATTTTCAATTATATAATTAAAACTAGTTTTTAGCCCCGATATAGCGAAGGTATGGGCTAAGAAAACTGGTTTTAATCTTATGATTGTACATTTTTATATTCGTAAAAAAAACTGGATATAATACGATGCTAGACATAATTTTTCAGTGTGGCTGAGAACCAGTTCTAATCCACCGGATATTTTAGCTTAAGCCTTAAATTCAAAACAAATTTCAAAAAATTGGATTGTCTGTTTAGGAACTGGTTTTGACATGCTCTGAATTTTAAAATTGTAATACGACGATTTCACTCATACGCGCCTGAAGAACGGCTACCAAGCACTGTTTTTTATACATAGAAAATTAAATGTACCAGAGCTTCTACTATAGATATTCAAAAAATACATCAAAGAAAATTTCACTAACAATGAATGCGTATTTTTATATTTATAAGGTATAACATATGCAGCGATCAAAAAGGGATAAGAAAATGACAAATAAATCAATGTACATCCCCAATGATGCTACATAAAATTACCCTTTATGCAGATTACAATTAGTGGTTAAAACATGTGATCAATTATAATTCAATATAAGTCCCCAACGCTAACTAATCAAAAATGGTATTATAAAATTTTGGGTACTAGTATAATACCAGCCCAATGTCCCCTCCCTCCCTGACAATACGGAAGAGTTAGAAACGATTATAATATGATTTTCAAAGATTTTAAAGGAAAAGTAGTAAATCCAAAATTTTTAATGTTTATTTTTCCTCAAAAAATTTTAAATTCAAATCCGCTATCCACAGTTAATTTGAACTGTTCAACTATCATCGAAAAGCAGCATTTAAGCTGCTTCAAAATTCGACTTCGTCTAAATAACTTCGCTAAGGATATTTTTTAACAGAAAGAGACAAATATTCTAAAGACAAATAAAATTTTCGAAAAATGAAAAAAAATAAGATTTACTTTAAGACATACATTATTATTACACATAGGTATTCATATAATTTTATGCGTATTTAGTACTTTCATAACCTGTGCTGGCCGTTGCAAAAGCTAAAAATACCAATGTTAGAGTTGCTAAATTGTATCTAACTATTACAGGAATTATTTTGCCAAGTTTGAAAAATATAGGAAGATTCTAACAAGCCTAAATTAACGAAAAAAGCTTTAAGTTACGGATGTACGTATAATAGCTTGGCTTTTCAATTGGATGTGGATAAGAATGGGTTCAATTAAGTTATTATTTTCAAGAATATCTACTCCTCCCTATGGATGTAGTATATTGTAAAATATACTTTGTAAAAATAGTATTACAGTCTTCAACAAGAGGAGACACCCTAACACGAGCTATAGTAGAGCTAAAATAGAGTATTCAACAGGAGGAGACACCCTAACACGAGCTATAGTAGAGCTAAAATAGAGTCTTCAACAGGAGGAGACAGCCTAACACGAGCTATAGTAGAGCTAAAATAGAGTCTTCAACAGGAGGAGACACCCTAACATGAGCTATAGTAGAGCTAAAATAGAGTCTTCAACAAGAGGAGACACCCTAACACGCGCTATAGTAGAGCTAAAGTAGAGTCTTTAACAGGAGGAGATACCCTAACACGAGCTTATGTAGGTTTAAGTAAAAGCACCCAAATTTCAATAGTACATTTACTAATATTTACTTCCTATTTTGCATATTTTAAAAATGTTAGGAAAGAACTGCAGTTGATTGTTCTACAAGTCATCGGTTGCAAAACTCTAATCCAGAATATGTTTCACTTGAAAAGATCTCAAATACCAGGATATATGAATCTGTAAGAAAAATTGGGTAAACCCATTTTTAAATAACTTCGTGAATGGTGTAAATTTTGATACATTTAGAGAATTTTAAGATTATTTTCTAGGAAGAGGGTTTTTAAAGTAGGGAATTTAAACTTGCGAAGTTTTTCTATATTTACAACTAGCGGTTACGCCCCTAGAGGCCTCTAGTGGAACTTTAAATATTTTTAAGAAAATAATACGTCACTTATTTATGTTGCATTTAAGTCTCCATACGTAAATTTGATACGTATATTTTATTTTTTTTGTGATTTCTCTTGTGAGGGTGGTGGTACACTCACCCAAAATAGTTATAAACCTTCCCGGGACCTATGAGAAGCTACCCTGTTAAAGAGAACCCAATCGGTTAAGCGGTTAGCAAGATCCTTTGGTATAGAGAGACAAACAAACAAACAGACATCCAGTTACTTTATTGTAAGGATTATATCTTCAAATGGGTAATTGTGAGAATGTTAGAATCAACCTATCATTTTAAAACATTGTATATTTTTAAACTCTATAATGATTTTCAATTTTACCGGCATAGGAAATCTATAATAGTTAATTTTACATTTAATTTAATAATAGTTTGTTTTTTAGAGTAAAGATTTCTAGGACGACCAGGTATAATCAAGTTAGTTATGCAAATAAGTCAAAAGCATAGTGTATTTTTATTGAAATTTTGTTTAGATTTCTAAAAGTATATACTGGCTCGGTAAAATTTAAAGTTAAGTTTTTTTTAATGTGTTAATGTTAATTTGTCCAAAGTTTGACTTTTTGAGATTTGCTTTTATGTATGTTGTCATCCTGGTTTTTAAAAGGAAAACAATTCTAGAAAATATTGCATTATATGGAGTTCTTTTCAAATATCATCTTTTCATTTCATTGAGAAACTCTTTCTTTTATTTATGCTTTCTCTTACAGAATTTCAAAATACAATAAGTTCTTTTATATTTTGTGTTTCACTTTTATTTTATCACTAGCGGATGCAACCCCTATCATCTAGGGGCTCTATATTTGAAGGAGTATGAAGGGATAGAAAAATAGCCTGAAACCATGCCGAGACTTATTTTCAAAAATTCAATAGTCTAAAACCATCTCAGGACCCATAAAAAGCTTCACTGCAAAGGAGAACCATGTCGGTTTAGCGGTTAGCAAGATCCTTCGCTACAAAAAGCTTACTACTTTATGTATTAGGATAAATTTTTATATAGGAAGAAAACGCTTTTTGATTTTAGACAAAAAAGCCATTCTTAAGGTCAAGTTTGTCTGTATGTTTGTGTATAAGAACAAGTCATGAAAACGAAGCTTAAATCAGATAAATTTAATTGGTAAAAGATGAAAAGAATATTAAGTTATTGTTGCTATTTTTTAACAGACTTTATTTTAGTGTTTATTTTGTATTTTCAAGTATAAAAAGTCCTTTATCATTCATTTCATTCCTTCATTCTTTTATTCCTAAAAGTAAAAGTACCAGATTGTCTTCCCTTCTTTGGTTCAAAATTAAACTGTTTCTAAATTATTTTCTGCTACATGGCTGTGTTGATATAAGCAAAACCATTACTTGATTTTCATTGACCCAATAGAAAGGTTGCACAAGGCGGTTACAATGGGGAGATAAAGTTATGTAACCCTTTCTCCCTCTAGTGTTTCTAATCCTAAATATAGAGTAGCTGCGGTGCTAAATAAAGGTTAAAAGTTAAACAAAAGCATGCTTCAACTATTATTGTTTACATATGGTGCATTATTTGCCAAATGTACCACTTTTCTGCACTACCTCTCCGATTTTGTTAATACTCTATATTTTGGTCCGTTGGGTCATTCAAGGATGCTGGATGGCCAAAAAAAAGTTTCAGAGTCCCTGGATGTCTAGATATTTAGCTATCTATGAAGGTAGGTAACAAAAATGTAAAAAACACCCATTTTTTCACAATTTTAAAAATAAATTTTTTCATCAATCTTACATCCAATCTATACATTTCATACACCAAAATGATTGTTTATTCATGTAAAAAGCGCACATAATGCTATTTTGACCAAAACTCTAATTTTACAGGGTGTCCAACAAAAAGTGTATTTTGGATATCTAGTGTAATACCCAAAATACCTGTCCGAAAAAAATCATTTTTTTTGGCTTAAATCCTGTGTTTTATCTGTGTGCATATGTGGTATATAACGGTTCGGACCACCCGGGACTATAAGGTTGTCAAATTTCACTTTGGGACACCCTGTAAATGTGATTTTTGCGTCTGTAGAGCTAAAACTTGGTCCAAATTTGCTATTTTTTTCAAATTACTCTAATATGTGTCTTAGTATGTTTGGCCATAGTGTTTTCTGACCAGATCAATAATTTCATATTTTTTGGACACCCTGTATTTTCAAAAAAAGAGAAAATTTTTTTTTGTTTTTTTTCAAATTTTTTTTCTAATTTTAAGTTACTTAAAACTGTCATATAGAAACAGATTTTGACTAATAACAATAATATTTGCCTATTTTACAAATTTTTACACTTTTGGGACACCCTGTGCATGTTTTTGAAAAATGATGGTTTTTGCCCATTTTTGGGGGGAAGGAGTCGTTTTAGGGCCATAGACTATTTCTTCATTTTTGTAGAACTTTACAAGACAAACCATTTGTTATTTATGCAAAAACCGCAAAAACCGAACCGTTTTGCCGTTTTTCACCGCCAAAGGCGAAATTTATTACGTTTTTTGCCGTTCCCGAGGTTCTAATGGGCATTTGTGGTAAGAAGACGGTGATTTATCAAGATAACTGTGAAATACTTTTATTTTGGCATTTTAATTTACTAAATTTTATGTGAAGTAAATTTTTTTGTATATCCAACCGATTTTTGTCAAAAGGAATTTCAAATGCACATGATTTATGTTTCTTTTATCACTTATGTTATAGCAATTATTTATGTTATATTCACTTCATTTTCTTGTTTTAACAATTGAAATCCATCTCGACGAAAAACGGTTAGCTGCACAAAACATTTTACTTTATATGAAATTTAGTAAATCAAATTACATAAATAAAAGTATTTAAGAGGGATCTTGATAAATCAACGTTTTCTTACCACAAATGCCCATTAGAACCTCCGGAACGGCAAAATTGTAAAAAAATTCCGCCTTTGGCGGTGAATAACGGCAAAACGGTTCGGTTTTTGCGGTTTTTGCATAAATAACAAATGGTGTGTCTTGTAAAGTTCTACAAAAATGAAGAAATAGTCTATGGCCCTAAAACGACTCCTTCCCCCTAAAAATGAGCAAAAACCATCATTTTTCAAAAACATGCACAGGGTGTCCCAAAAGTGTAAAAATTTGTCAAATAGGCAAATATTATTGTTATTAGTCAAAATCTGTATCTATATGAAAGTTTTAAGTAACTTAAAAATAGAAAAAAAAATTGAAAAAAAACAAAAAAAAAATTTCTCTTTTTTTGAAAATACAGGGTGTCCAAAAAATATAAAATTATTGATATGGTCAGAAAACACTATGGCCAAACATACTAAGACACATATTAGAGTAATTTGAAAAAAATAACAAATTTGGACCAAGTTTTAGCTCTACAGACGCAAAAATCACATTTACAGGGTGTCCCAAAGTGAAATTTGACAACCTTATAGTCCCGGGTGGTCCGAACCGTTATATACCACATATGCACACAGATAAAACACAGGATTTAAGCCCAAAAAAATGATTTTTTTCGGACAGGTATTTTGGGTATTACGCTAGATATCCAAAATACACTTTTTGTTGGACACCCTGTAAAATTAGAGTTTTGGCCAAAATAGCATTAAGTGCGCTTTTTACATGAATAAACGATCAGTTTGGTGTATAAAATGTATAGATTGGATGTAAGATTGATGAAAAAATTTAATTTTAAAATTGTGAAAAAATGGGTGTTTTTTACATTTTTGTTACCTACCTTCATAGATAGCTAGATATCTAGACATCCAGGGACTCTGAAACTTTTTTTTGGCCATCCAGCATCCTTGAATGACCCAACGGACCAAAATATAGAGTATTAACAAAATCGGAGAGGTAGTGCAGAAAAGTGGTACATTTGGCAAATAATGCACCATATATATTATACATGTTACAGGCTCTTGGGATTAGTTCACGTTCATTTACAGAAACCTGACCTTAAGATACCTTGATATTTACCTACAAAATATTTATTCAACTTCATTAAGTTTACCCGTAGAATCATGAATTTTGAAATCAAATTAAATGTCTGAGAAACCTTACCTTTTTATTTGTAATTGGGATGAAACAATATCAAGATCAATCCTTTGGAAGTTTTTTAAGAACTTACTTTTTTCATAGAACGTTTCTGTATTTGAACATAACCCAATGCTTAGGTTCTCTAATATACATGATACATTTGTGAATACACAATTATAAAGTGTAAACAAATTTGTTTTTTTTTTACATTTTAATTGTGGGGTGTTCTTACGAAGTAAGTTTGTAATACATTAAATTACAAAATAAATATTAAAGTTTTAGTAATGAACTAAAATATACGAATGCCTCATATTTTTATTTTTTTTAAATATATGACCTCCATATTCTCCAATACAAATATAACAAAAATTCTGAAAATTTATAATTGCATTAATTTACAATTTAAAACCTTTTATAAGCTTGTCTGAAAATAACAAATCAATCGCGTCAGCTTCCTATAGACAAAGCCCAAATTGTGTCAAAATTGTGTCAAAAATGATCCATGTGACGTCATGAAAATGAGGGATTATCCATCTTTTTTTATGGGTTTTCTTTCCCACTCCTTCTCTCATATCCCTCATTTTTATGACGTCACATGGATCATTTTTGACACAATTTGGGCTTTGTCCTTCCTATAAGATATTACACAAACACATACATTCAGCTACTTTTGTGAATTTATGTCTTGTTGTGTGGGGTTGTAGTAGGGTGTCAACACCCCCTAAAACAAATATATAAAGAATTCCCTTCCCCTTTTTACACCTAAAGGTTTCAAACACTCCCAGTGAATCACCGTGCACGCCACTATTTCTCTTGATTTCTTTTCTTTTGACAAATTATTTGTATTTAAAGAGCAAGGTTAGGTTAATGTTGGTGATATTACAACCAATTTGTTTTATTGGCTGTGTTCATGCCTAAGATGGTGGTGTGTCCACAATTCCGCAAATTTACCACAGTAAAATATCCTCAGAACTGCAACACTACAATCCTTCCTTTTGCCTCACACTTATCATTGAAACAACTTCGGGATCTATAAGTATAAGACAATGACCGCTAAATTGATTTTTATCCCCAATGATGATGCACAAAATTACTCTTTCTTTAGATCAAAATTAGTGCTTGAAATGTTTGGGCATTCAACTTAATGAACCAAAAGTCCCCAAAGTTGTTAAGCCAACGAATAACAAAACGTTGTGGACTCGTGTAATAAACATCCCAATATGCCCTCCCTTCCTAAAATTATCCACTTTTAATTATTTGCTATTGTAACGCACTTACAAATATGCGGAAATGACGGAACACCAAGAATAACACTTCGTGATACACTCATTGTAAAGTATTTAAAATACATTTCACACCCTTACGAAGAAATAGTTAAAAGTTATTTATTTATACTGACAGCTTTCCGTGGATATTAAAATGAAAAAACATAAGATTAATTTCATGATTTTTATTTTAATATTCGTGAAAAATTGTCTATAATTCGATGCTATGAATAATTTTCAGTATGGCAGAGAACCAGTTCTAATCCAACGGTTTCGAATCCATACTGAAAACAAAGTTAATGTATTAGACAGGCGCGTGTACAGAGTTTTGCTATAAGTGCCTTAGCCTCAGGAGAATATAAAAGGGGAAGGTTTTTCTTTTACGGGGCGTCTACACCAACCTACAGCATATTAATTCAGTGACGTGCGGCAAGTAAGAGTAGAGTCCCAGAGGGGTGTCTACTAAGATATATAAGTTTTCCGGAATTTTAATGTTAGAGGGAGATTTGAAATCTGCATCAAATTTTAAGGATTTTTAAAATTCGTTTTTTGGATAATTCTTTATCTAAAAGCGGAAATGCATTTTAAGTTAATTAATTTTGACCAATAGAATAGGTGGATTTTAAACTACCTGCACTCTAATTGGTTGAATGATGTACGCCATCCAATCAGAGCGTAGATTTTTAAATCCACCAATCACAGATGCCAAAATTAATTAACTTTAATTGCATTTCCGCTTTTAGATAAAGAATTATAGAAAAAAACGAATTTTATAAAAAATCCTCAAAATTTGATGCAGATTTCAAATCTCCCCCTAACTTTAAAATTCCGGAAAACTTATGTATCTTAGTGTCTACACCCCCCTTAAAATCTAAATAGGTAAAGCTGCCTTCCTCTTTATCGCCCTCTTGGGATCACTGTAAACGCCACTGCATTAATTTATGTCTTGGACTATAGCATGCATTTATAAAAAAAGTTATATACTGCAATCTCTTTGTCATTTGCTTGTTTATTAAGATCCCTGTAACAACATCATTAAAACCTTTTTCTCTTTTTGGAGGTTTTAGGCTATTATTAATCTTCACTTTCCCCTCCCGTAGAGACCTTAAAACTCTTATTTTGGATGATAAATTTGTTGAGGCTACCCTTTGCAGAAATATCAAACCAGTTTTGTAACCATTGTTTTTTTATATTTTTAAAACTTATTTTGGTCAATCGTGAATTAACTTTTAAGGATGCGTTTTTTTTTCCTTTTCATGGCTATCTCAGTAAAGCAAAGTACCGCTAGTTCTACGATAATATGGGATAAGCAAATAAGGAGAAAAAAAGCTAAACTGCGTATAAAAAGCTTTAATAGTTATTTCTCGCATCGTATTATAAACGGCTTTCCGTGGATTTAGAATGTACAATTATAAGATTAAAACTAGTTATTTTAGCCCCGAGGTGCCGAAGGCACCGGCTAAATAACTGGTTTTAATCTTATGATTGTACATTTTTATATTCGTAGAAAGCTGGATATAATACGATGCTAGGCATAGTTTTTTTCGTATGGATAAGAACCGGTTCCTATCCACCGGATTCGAATGAATACGAGAAAAGTTTTTAAAGGGCATGATCAATAGGACAACATCCTGCAGGCAACGAACCCTTTGATTGCACAGATTTTGTCTGAAATCCCTTGTTATTTATGATATTGAGTTACGCCTTTTTACGGACTAAGGTATTACCCTTCCTGACTTATAGGAAAATTTTGTAACGTCCTTATTACGTTTTTGCCGAGAATCATCTATAACCTATCCCTTACAATAAGCGTAAACACAAAGCACAAAAGTACAATTTTATATAAAAATTTAAATGCATGGCCAAATTTTAAGGCCTTTTACTTACCTTTCATCTCGTACACTCTATACAGGCTTCAGAGCAATTGTAAATTTAGCCTTTTCATGTTTAAATTAGATGATTCTCAGCTAAGATACCCTTTTTTAGAACATACACAACAACACAACATGTTTTTTTTTCCTTTAAAAGCTTTGTTTTGTTAAGAAGAATTGAGTGTTTTTCTTTATAACATTTGGCAACATATATGTCTTAATCTTAGATCTACAGGGATAAGAGAAGTTGGACTTTTGTAAAAGTCGGAAAATTAAGCTAGAGGTAAAATCATCCGAATTATTTAGTATTTATTTAACATTACTCATTCAAGCTTTGATGGTACAAGTGAGTTATTGAGTATTGTAAGAAAATCTCTTAAAAATAGCCGTCTATTTATGATAGCAGCTAAGTAATTTTTTTTAACATTAATTTATTGTCTGCCAAAGCATTACAGACATACTAATAGATCAAGTAAATCATATACTGGATGCTTATGAGTATTGAAAATTTTCTTTTCATGAAAAATTTCAACCGTCTATCTTAAATAGTAACTGAGAAAATCATGCTTCCCACAAAACGTAGCTGACGTAGGACCAACAGGCATTTTGAATTGTTGAGTAGCTTTGTTGTTTATAACTAACCCTGTGGCAATTCAAGAGATATCTTTGAGGCTATAAGATTTAGTATTTTTTTTATTAAACATTTATGTTTTATTTCCTTTATCCCTGAGTTAACAAAAAGAATTACAATAACGGGTCTGAGTCTGACAAAATCAGGAAGAAACTATATTTGGATATATTTATTTTTAATGTAAAATTTCATATAGTTTGTGTTTTTTTTCTTTATTTACAAAGGAAAAAGGCAGAAAAGAAGCTCACAAAAATTTTATGATAAGCCTTTAAGGACACCATGGAAACTGTCCCAATTTTGTATAACTTTTGCGGAACATGTTCCAGTTACGTCATATTTTTCTTTCCCGAAAAAGGGAAGAGGGAAAGAAAAAAAAGGGAAGGGGGGGAAGAAAAAAGAGATGGGAGAAAAGGGGGTTTTCCCCATCTCTTTTGAAGAGATTTTCTTCCCCCCTTCTCTTTTTCGGGAAAGAAAAATATGACGTAACTGGAACATGTTCCGCAAAAGTTATACAAAATTGGGACAGTTTCCATGGTGTCGCCTTTAAGGAATTGATAATTTTTAGCTGGTTTCATTTACAGGATTTAAATAACAAGAATGACAATATCTAAGTCAGTAAGACAACCGAGCCTTAAATTATAATGTACTAGCGGATACGCCCATAACATCTAGGGACACTGTATTCGAAGAGGCAAAGAGGGGCTACAAAAAATTGCTTTAAACCATCCATAGAATATTTCTAAAAATAAAACAGCCAAGAACCATCAGTTGATTTGATCTTAAGCTTCAGTCCAAAAAGCTTACTACTTTATTTAGTAAGAAAGTTAGATAACAAAATATTCAAAACGCCAATCATCTGTAAAATTACTTTTCATGGCGTAATACTTTTTGAGATGTATCTGGTCTTTTTGTCCCAGTAATCAATTGATATACTGAAGTGGACGTACTGACCTTCTGTGAAAGGATTATCGAGTTGTTATGTTTCTAAGTTGCTAACTCGTTGTTACAGGAATCATCATTCGAAGTCATCACACAAAGTTTGAATAATGGAAAAGTAAACGAAGTAGATGGTTTTGTTGTATTTTTTAATTCACAGTAGCTTTTCTCCTTTTTCTAACCCCTGCAGGCCAATTTTCTAACCCTACGGGACAATTATTAACATTTTCCTAACCTAACCAAAAAATAACTGAATCAAAAATCATTATGAAAAGACAACAAAACCCGCTACTTCGTTTTCTTTCCATGATCCTATAAGTTTTATTATGGAAAGGCAGACAAACACTTTGTGTAGAAAATCTCTGCTTTGAAAACCATTCCAATGCAGGCATGGCTGAAAAAAATCCTAGATGTATTGTTGACTTAAGTTTATTGCACTGTTAGCGATCTTATATTGAACCAAAGTTGCTGAAATTAAAGTTAATAAATGGAGATTACATAAAAAAATTATAAATACTTAACTTTATGAAAGGTATATAGATATTTTGCATGTATTGGTTCTTGTTATATAGGCAAGTCCAGGCATTGATTATTCGGTAGGGGGGGATATAAAATTTAGGGAGTTAAACGCCCCCCCCCCCCTTAAAAAAACTTTTACTTCAAAGAATTCTGTAAATGTAAGTAATTATGAAAATAAACCTGATTCTCTAATTTTCCTTCAATATTGTATTTTAAATTCTATAGTAAACCAAATTCATTTAAAGTCTCCAAAATTTTTACTTTTGAAAATAAACTTTGACTATTTAGCATTGTTTTGAATCCTAATTAGTGCAAATCCAAGCATGTTATCTTAACTGTGGACAATTAAGGTGCAAAATTTATCAGGGAATTAAAAAGGATAAAACAATGTCCAATAATTAGATGTACAATGTACATCCCAAATGATGATACACAAAATTACCCTTACTGTACATTGCAATTAGTAGTTGAAACCCTCAACCTAATAAAGAAACCAATCAAAGTTCAACGAAAGACCCCAAATCCAATGAAGCCTGCCTGAAAATTTATAGATAATTATCCATTCAAAGGCAGCACCCATATGTAATTAAAATCATCATAAATTTTTGAGACCTTCATCTGAAATAAAATACATGCAAACACTTAATTTTAATGAAGATACTGTGAACACCCAAAAATTAGTTTGAAATTGACCTTGCATTATGCTTCCCTTAAAATAGAGTATTATATAGCTTAATATTGAAGTATAGATAAAGAGTTAATATCAATTTATTCAATATGGAAAAAAAGGGGATTTATTTGTAAGTAAGCCTCCTAATCCGTTTAATTTTCGCTAGATTAGATCCGGTTCCAGCCATTTTAATAACTATGAGGATCTATGAGAAGCTACCCTGTTTAGAAGAACCCGACCGGTTCAGTGGTTAGTGAGATCATTCGGTACAAACACACAGACAAACATACATCCTGTTACTTTAGTATAAGGATTTTCAATAAATAATAAATATAAAAAAACATAAGATTAATACCATTTTTGTTATCCCCAAGTAACTAATATTTATTTTTTATTTTTGTGTCTTTATGCAGGGGTAGAAAGTCACTCAAAAATCAGCCACGTGACGTCATAAAAATGAGGGATTATCCATCTCTTTTTTTACGGGTACTCTTTCCAACTTCTCCTCTTATCTCCAACATTTTTATGACGTCACGTGGCTGATTTTTGAGTGACTTTCTCCCCCTACGTCTTTATATCTTAACTCAAATAAACAAAACTTATCATGAAAAACAATTTGTTGTCCATATTACGTGTCCTTATCTGTAGGTCATGACTAATATTAAATGCAGAAGTGTATTTATTCAGTAGATGAGATTAGATTATAACTTTGGCAAGCTAGCAACACTATAGAGCTATAATAACTAGAGTTATAGTAAATTATATTATATCCTTATATAAAAGTTACAGGATGTTTGTCTTTGTGTCTGTATCTAAGGATCTAGTTGAACTGATAAGTTTCTCCTTTACAATGACGCTTCTCATCATATCCTATGAAAGATTATAGATATTTTGGAGAGGGTATCACCACCCTCCTAAGAGAAATCATCCCTTGAAAAGAATGACCCTCCAAAAAATTTTACTTTTTCTTTTTAAAACTTATATTGATAATAGTGGGGGGCGACTTTTCCGCCTCCCCCGCTTCAATTGCCCCTAGAGGCCATTATACAATTTTTTGGTAATCTGAAAAAAATGCAACTCTATACAAAAACATCTTTTGTATAAATTATTACAAATGTAATCTTCATTCTTACATGCAGTTTTTTTAAAGGCCAAAGTCTAAAAAAATTGTGAACCATCCTAAATTTTTAAGTAATATCTTTTTTTAATATAAAAAATCTAGAAGATCAATTGAATTCTATTGTTTATGAATGCTTGTGTTTTTTTCGTGCTTAAGTTGATTTTTAGATAAATTTAATAATCTTAGATTATTTTGTTTAAAAGAAATGGAGTTTTATATTTAAATTAAGGTTTATAATTAATATTGACCCACAAAGCCAGTCCTGAGCCAAAAAACATGACTGAAACTTTTCTCAATGGTGCATCATTTATCATTTTACCCATACACACACACACACACACACACACACACACACACATACACACACATACACAAACACACACACACACACACACACACTCATTTAAAAGGCAACATACTATGATACAAAATGGCAGGATCCTATTAATTGCTAATGTTATTCTAAAAAATAATCGAGAATAGTTATTTCTTTTATCGTCTTATAAACAGCTTTCCGCGAATGTAAAATGTTCAATTATAAGATTAAAACCAGTTTTTTCAGCCCCGAGATGCCGAAGGCACGGTACAAAACTGGTTTTAATCTCATGATTGTACAGTTTTATATTCGTAGAAAACGGGATATCATACGACGCTAGACATAATTTAAGTATGGCTGAGAACCAATTTCGAAAAATACGGTAAAATAATATTACTGATTGAAATTTTGAGAGTTAGATATCTTATTATGACTATTTATCTTTAAGAGGTTGATATACCTATTGCATCTTAATGAATACGTACCGCATTTGCTCGTCGTTGGGGAGGTGATATGTTCGAATCTCGGTTCAAACCCTGTCATAGCCAAATCAGTTACAAGTTTTACCTACTGGTTCTATGCCTAATGTGCGTCATTTATAATTAGAGTAGGGGAATACCTTGGCCCAAAACAGACGCAACTCATAACCATGCACAGTTAGAACTTACAGATAAAAGTTTTGCAATTAAATGGTTGGATGTCTTAATTAGATAGGATGATAGAACATGGGAACAAGGACGTCCAAGCTTTTTTATTAGGGGATGAGGGGGGGGGTAAAAAATTGAAAATTAAAATTTTGGGGATGCATTAGTCATTTTTCAAGTACATTTTTTTTGGGGGGGGAGGGGGGAGTAATCACTATATCATAGAGACGTCCAAGCTTTTTTTATTTGGGGGGGTAAGAATTTAAAATTTTGGGGGTGGTGTTCACCCCTTTACCCCCCCCCCCCTTGGACGTCCCTGCCTGGGGACCTACTATAAAGGTATGGCCCTTGTTTTTATTAGGTATATGTATTTTTGTAACCCACCCCTTAATGATAATTGTATATTGAAATGGTTTGTTTATGTTCTGTCTTTATACATTTAGCAACGATGTTTCCGGCTATTTAACCTTTATATAAAAGATATCTTACAAAATTACAAACATAATTATACGCATGTTAGTTTATAGGTATGTCTATCTCAAACTAGCTGCATCTATATTAGGGTGGGTCGATTTTGGAATTTCACATTAGTAGACATTGGCAAGGGTTTTATAAGGGGGTGGGTACTATTTATACCCCCCGCGCGCCGGTAGCCATAGAAGCCAAGTCACTTTTGAAACTTGAATGGGGATTATCATACATATATATGACTTCCACAAGTTATGATAACAGTAAAATCTAAAAAAAGGGCGAAATGGGCCCACCCTAATCTATATCTAAATATTGGAAGTTTTTAAGGAATCAAGTTTTTAAAAGTTGATTGAAAAGTTCATATAATGGAAGTTTATACCAACCAATCAATGTTTAATTAAAGTACCCCTTGTTTTTGAGCCAACTAATGAATTAAACTTTGGGTACTAGTAAAATTTTCAGTCCAATGACCTATCCTACCCACTTGTTGGTAAGCAATAAAACTTTCTAACTTTAGATATTTAGATTTCAAAGGCAACATTTCACACACTCGGGCATTAAAAGAAGTATTTTTTCGTCCACTATTTTTTCCCTGTATTATCATATAAAATTAAAGATAGCATAATATATTTAAGGAATATTTCCATTTCAGATTTTTAAAAATGTAATAAGGTCTATTGTGGCTTGAAAATATTTTAAACTGAAGATAAATTTGACTTCCTTGGCTCAAATATAAAAAACTTCAAAAAACTAGCGTTATAATATAGGAAAAATTAGACATTGTATAAGAATATTAAAGTAAAATAATAGAGGGATCTTGGCTATATGAAGCTCTGCTCATATTCATATTCTATTGTGTCTTTAAAGGCAGCTAATAGCATCGGAAATATAAACACAGCCTGGATTCTACAAAAGAACAGAAAACAATTTGCTAGGGTTTAGCATAACTCATCAGAATAAAATATTTATTTATCTACTTAAGATGTGTGCAATTTATATTACAATGTAGAATGATGTCTATCTGTCTGTCTATTTGTACTGAAGGATCTCGCTTATTGGGTTCTCCTTTACAGGGTAGCTTTTCATAGGTCACAGGAATGTTTATAACTATTTTCTTAGGGGGTGGGACACCCCCATCCCCCCCAAAAAATTAAAAATGCCCCCTCCCTCCCCCCAAAAAAATTACTTTTAAAACTAAAATTAAAATAGTGGAGTCGACTAACCCTCTCCCCCCCCCAAAAAAAAAAAAATAGAAAAATTATTTTTTAAATTTTTCTTTTGAATCTAAAATTAGGTTGATCAAATCTCTTGGGGCAAGGCTCCAAGAGGCTAGAGGCGAAGCCGCTAGTTTATATTACAAATTAGAATGATGTCTGTTACTTTGTCCGTTAGTCTATCAGATATAGTTAGTAATTATTTTTTATCATTTTACATGTCCGTCCGTACGTCTGTCCGGAACGGAGAGCTCTTTTTGTTAATTTCGGCATTTTAGAACTGGCCTATCGCTTTCTAACTTTACATGGTGATTCCTGTAGTAGTTAGGTAGGATTTAGAAAGCGTAACAACTCTATAATTGTTACCACAATGTTCGTAACTCCATTTTAATAATGTTGATTTTTCCTTTTTTTAACAGCAAATTTGTATGTGATAAAATTATTAAATTGATCTGGAATTGATTTGGAATACTGATTCCTAGGATAACAAAGTATAACGTTATAAGCAGTGCATCTTTATAACCAAGTCCTAAAATGTGTCGACTTTTATACATTTACATATATTCTGATTATTCAGGTCTGACACTCTACATGTAATAATCTTCGTTTGTCCTACAATTTTAAAACTTTGCTTTTATGGATGTTGTCATCCTTGTTTATATGTATTATAAGTGTTTTGTGTGTATATACATATAACATGAATTGCAATGTAAAATTGCGTCAAAAAGCACTTACAAATTTAGAAATGCGTCAAAATGCGTTCACAATTTTGCATATTGCTGCCAAAACAACCTATATAAGGTGAATTTGGTCAACACAAAATATTTCTGCATTTTCAGAGATTAATTATTTGGTATGGATCAGAGCTGGATCTTTAAATCATTTCAATGGTGCGCTAAATCACCCCGCGCAGAATTTCAGCCAATCACAGCGGCGCATTTTACGAAAGGGGACGCTGTGATTGGCTGAAATTCTGCGCGGAGTGATTTAGCGCACCATTGAAATGATTTAAAGATCCAGCTCAGATGTTTAGGTTTTAACAACGATTATGTTCATGCAATTTATGTAGAGTTTATTTTTAATAAAATGTAAAATAGATTACAGATCCTATAATAGAAAGCAGTACATGTTTTGTATGAATCTAAAGATTTCGGGAACTATTGATCTAAATTGATAAAACGTTTCATTGAAGCTTTATGAATGTCTTTGGATGGTTTTAGGCTATCAACCGCCCAAATTATATTTTTCTAAATCAAAACACTATGTTTAAGGAATCCCCCCCCCCTTTCCATCATCTCTAGGGGCTATTTGCTTTGCTAATATAAATTATTGAAAAATTAGCTTATTATAAATCTGCAATATTTGTTGTCTATGAAATGTAGAATATCACGGCAATTCCAATGATTTGATAACGCCCCATTCACAGTTGTCAACTTTAGTATTAAATAAGCTACAGAAATTTTTATAAAATACTTTTTGTACTAAAATTTTATGAGTATGGATATAAGTAATCGATATATATAATTACTTGGATGTTGCACCAGAATTGTTTGTACTCTAATAAACTGATACTTGCAGCTGGCTAAAATAACGATCCCCAAATCCCCTCCTCTTCTATTGGATGAACAAATTGACCAATAAATGAGGTCCAGCAACCTAAATTGACAACAAACCGAATTAAGCAGCTTATAGTGTCTCCAAAAAAAGTGAACAATTGTTACATCGCTTGGCCGAACTATCCCGCTTGACGTTATATTAAAAGGGAAAATGACGTCAACATTTGTCCACTTTTTGGTCGACATTATAAGCTGCTTTGGTTCGGTTTGGCAAAAAAAAACTTTCTGAATATTTTTTAAGAATATGGCAAAGCTGGAGTCAAAATATTGCACGCACATTTTATTCTTGGCAAATTTGATCAAATTTCAGTTAGAAAAAATAAATCTTAACAGTTTATGCTGTTTCAAGTAAAACAAGGATGACAAGATCCGGGAATGCGTAGACAAACAGTGCTGGCAGTAGGAAAAACTAAAAAAAATAATCAAAAAGCATCATCGCTTTTGATAATAGAGAAAGAAACATAAAATCATCTAAATGGCGTTTGGGGGGTGGAGGGTAAACATCTCTTTAACTCCCCCCCCCCCCCTTAGATGTCGCAGGTATCATATCATATAAATGGTTCATATTATTTGTTATTATTACATGAATGATAATACAAGGTTTGAAATCGACAGGACTATTATAAGCAGGGACGTCAAGGGATAAAGGGGTGATTTTTCCCCCTCCCCTTCGAGCAAATTTTACCCCCGTAGTAAAAATTTTGAGAGGGGTAAATTTTTATAGGGGGTAATTACACTTCCCCTCCCCCCCCCCCTTCAAACAGATTATTTGGGGGTATTTGGACCTCTGAATAGATTTCTGAGGGATAGTACCCAAACCCCCCCCCCCGGAAAATTTTATCCCTGGGGTAAAAATTTGGGGGGGTAAACAAATTTCCAGAACGCCCACCGCTCCATTTTACCCCCCCCCCCAAAAAAAAAAAAAAAAAAAAAATATATTTGAAAGCTTTGACGCCCTTGATTCTAAGTGCCTAAATTTACCGTCTTTGAAGGAAGAGAAGGATAATGGGTAAAACTTGATTATGATGAAAATAACTTTTCCAATAACCATTAGATTCGGAGACAAAAATTCAGAAAACAGATCTATAGTATAAATGTATATACAGACAACTTCCTCCCTTACTTTTTCAAAGACCTCTTTCGTCTGCTTCTAAATTATTTTCTGCTACTTGACTGTGTTGATATAAGCAACACATTGGTTGATTTTCAATGATCCAATAGAAAGGTTGCACAAGGCGGTAGCTATGGGGAGACATAGTTATTTAATCCTTTCTCACTCTAGTGTTTTACTCTAATATTCAGAAGAAGAAAAAAAAATAAATAGAACCATATCACTGTACTTGAAATGGTTCCCTTGGATCCCATATGGGATTCCATTTAGAAACCACTTACTTTTGCAAGGGGACTTAATACTACGGTAACCTAAACACTGTGCCAAGGCTATCTTTATATAACTATAAGAAACTATAATATATCGTATTGTTATATAAATTTTTTTTCAAGTTTTTAACCCCTCAAAGTACTTTTTGATCACTTAAAACCCCCCGACCTAAATTATTGCAGGTTACCCTAACCATGCGTGGCCTAAATCTGCGGTGCCCTAGCCTTGACAGACTACCCAGTGTCCAATAAAACCTGACCTAAAGTAACAAACATAAGACAGGGGGAGGGGTGAAGGATCCGAACTCAAAAAAGCATGCTAAGAAAAATATTAGAAAAATTAAGAACATTTATTTTGTACCAGAATATTTATCTGTATCCTGAATGAGTAGGATGCACTTGAAAGTTTAATTGGACCTGGTACTTTCTGGTCGTCACAATTTCATGTTAGATTTAAAGTACATAGAGTGTTCAATTTCATAGAGTATTAATATGTCAAATATTAGAGTAGAACGCTAGAGTGGGAAAGGGTTAATTAAATGTATCTCCCCATCGCACTGCCTTCTGCAGTCTTTCAATTGGGTCATTGAAAATCAACCAATGGTGTGGTGTGTAAAAACGCAGCCAAGTAGCAGGAAATAATTTGCTAGCAGACGAATAAGGTCATTGAAAATGGAAGGGAGGTAGTTATCTGTATATACATATTACATATATACTATAGATCTGTTTGTCAAATAATTAATATGATTCTTGATCATGTAAAAAAGTATATTTTACGCGAGTTTACACTAGTCCCGCGCTTCCTATATAGTTTGTAGACCTTCTAATTTCGGCCAAAAAAGAATTATCATTAAACCCTTAACTGAATCAAAAGAAATATCATTGTAGGAACAATCTAACCGCAGCATTGGTTAATTAATGTACATATCTTTAAAGATAAAGCTTACTTCTGGAATTTATATCATCAAAAAGATATTGTGGCTTAGATCAAATATAAGTATTTTCTTGAACAGTATCATGTATTTAATCAGGTTTGCAACAAATTTACTTACAATTTGGTTTAGACTTAAGCCTTAATATTCCACTTATTCAGATCTGACACTCTACAAGTATTAATGTTTATTTGTCCTTCCATCTCGGAGCTTTTCTTTCATGGATGTTGTCATCCTTGTTTCTGTGTATTGAAGATGATAGGTTTAAAAGTAATAATTCTAATAAAAGTTATTTTCTTCCCGGAATAATGAATCTTCATATTATATGTGCACATCATACATTCAAATTTAGGTATTATCTCTCAAAGCCTGGTCGAGCTCAGAAACCTTCCCTATCATTGAAAACATAGAAAAAAGAAGGGGGGGGGGGGGGTATATTTCGTTATTTTGTTTATTACTTTATGTCAGATAAGGTTAGGTTATATTTAGTACTAGGTAAACCCGCAGGTCTAGGACACCTTCGGGGGTTAGGCATAAGGAACAAATACCCTTTAACATAGGCGTCCAAGGGGGGGGGTAATGGGCCATTTGGCACCCCCAAAATTTTTTGAACAATACCCCCCCCCAAAAAAAATTACCCCTACCTTGGGGGTGCCGTAGGCACCCCCAACGATTTTGGAGGGGGTATTTACCCCCCCCAAAACCATTTTGGGGGGGGGTAATTACCCCCCCCCCCCAAAAAATAAATGTTCTTTAAAAAAAAATTTTTGGGGGGGGTATTTACCCCCCCCCAAATTGAATGTTCTTAAAAAAAAATTTTACTGAAAATTTTTTTTTGGGGGGGGGGAGGGAGTAATCCCCGCCCCCCCCCCCCAAAAAAAAATTCATAGTGTGACTCGAGCCTTGAGGTGTAATATATTTTATGTTCCTCGTTTGGTCTCCTAATAGTTAATGAAAAGTATATCCTAATGTTTCAATTTCTATTGGAATATATTTTTGTTTTGGTTAATTTGCATCGTGGCAACGCCCCTTAAGGGGCAATTCGTCGTATTTTTAAAATGGCTTTTGATAGTTTATTTTAGGATAGGTTATATTGGTTTAGGTGATTGCCCCACATGGTTAAGCAATTGGCCCCCCGCAGGGGCTAGAAATAGGAGAGAAGCTTGTGTGAAAAAAACGAAGAAACGCCCCTTAAAGAGCGTTGCCACAAAAGGGACTATACCCCAATATAGTCCAACCAGTTAAAACAGTTCTTAACCATGATAACAAAAAATTTAATAGTTTGATCATGTTTTATTTGCTTGGGCCTTTATAAGGGCTAAAACCATCCCGGGGATCTATGATGTAATTGTAAAGCACTGAAGATTCCATAAAATAGATACCTAACTAAATTAAATATTTCATTAAATAATGAAAAAGAATTTCTATAGGCGATTTCTTTTAGGAGGATGTCAGGGTGTCTCAAAACTAGTTATAAAACTTACCAGGACCTATAAGACGCTTCACTTTAAAGTATAATCATATTGGTTCATTGGTTAGTGAGTTAATTATTGTATTTTTATGTTCTAAAGAATGAGATACTACTATATATTTGAATAGTAGTGGCGCCCTTAGCATCTAGGAACTCGTGTATTCTAAAGGGTAAAAAGGGAGGAGAAAAATAGCCTAAAACCACTCAAAGGATTGACCTATAATAGTGTGGAACCATCATGGGATCTATGTGAAGCTTTCCTAAAAAGGAGAACTCAGTATTAAAAGTAATGAAATCTGAAGCTATAGTCCAATAAACCTTACTTACTACTTTATGTTATAGGATAGTACTTATTAACTTAATAGATTAGGTAGGTGCTTTTTTTAAAAGCGAAGCTTTTCTATAATTAGGGTCGGTCCGTCCGTCCGTCCGTCCGTCCGTACGTCCGTCCGTCCGTCCGTCCGAGATAGATAGCTTTTATTCGTTAATTTAGGCATGTTAGAATTGTCCTATCGATTTCAAACTTTGCATGATGATTCCTGTAGTAGTTGGGTACGATTTAGAAAGCGTAGCAACTCTATAATCATTACCAGAATGTCCGTACGTCCATTTTAAACATGTTGATTTTTCTACTTTTTTAACAACAAATTTTCAAGTGTTCTAATTATCCGTTTTATCTGATTTTTGGTATATTGATTCCTAGGACAACAAAGAACAATATTATAAGCGAAGCATCTCTATAATCAAGTCCAAAAATGTAAGTATGTCCATAAACATTTTCCTGCTTCAAGCAGTTTTTCAACTAATTTATTTACAATTTTGCTTCGACTCTTAAACTTTAAAATTCTGATTATTCAGTTCAGATACTATACAAGTGTTAATGTCCGTTTGTCCTACCGTTTCAGTGCTTCGCTTTTATGGATGTTGTCATCCTTGTTACATAATTAAATTACCCCCCCCAAAAATTTTACCCCCGGGGTAAATTAGTTTGGGGGGGGGTAATTACCCCCCACAACAGATTTGGGGGGAGTATTTACCCCCCCCAACAGACTTTAGGGGGGGTAATTACCCCCCCCCAATCAAATTTTACCCCCGGGGTAAAAATTTTTTGGGGGGGGTAAAAAAAAATTTCAGCGCCATTTTACCCCCCCCAAACACGAATTACCCCCCCCCTAAAAATTTTTACCCCCCCCCAAAAAAAAAAGCTTGGACGCCCCTGCCCTTTAATACTAAACTAATCTGAAGATGATTAAAGTCCCTCCACAGGTTATGACGTCATACGATAGAATAGCCAATGAGAGGCCAGTATACACTGTGATTGACCAATGGTAAAATCTATGCTGGCCTCTCATTGGTTATTCCATCGTATGAGGTCATAATCTGTGGAGGGACTTTAATCATCTTCAACAAATCTAACCTGTTTTTGTTAGTTAAATCACTTGAAGAGCCTAGCTTAATATCTAAAATTTTAAAGTGGCTTTTCATTGTCTCAAGGAGCTTAGTAATTTAATTTTAAATCTAAGAATAAAATATTTTTCCTATTTTATAATGTTTTTAAAAGCGAATCTTTTCTATAATTAGGGTCGGTCGTCCGTACGTCCGTCCGTTACAGTTAGCTCTTTTCGTTAATTTAAACAGGTTAGAATTGTCCAATCGATTTCAAACTTTGCATGCTGATTCCTATAACAGTTAGGTACGACTTAGAAAGCGCAGTAACTCTATAATATTTATCAGAAAGTCCATATGTCCTTTTAAAACAAGCAGATTTTTTTTACTTTTGACAACAAATTTTGAATGTTAAAATTATCCTATTCATCTGATTTTTTGAATACTGATTTCTATTACAACAAGGTATAGTGATATAAGCGAAGCATCTCTATAATCAAGTTATAAAAACGTCAGTACGTATTTAAACAGTGTCATGTATTTAATCAGTTTTACAACAAATTTACTTAAATTTTGTATAGACATATGCATTAACATTCAGTTTATTCAGTTCTGACGCTCTACAAGTGTTCGTTTGTCCTCCCATTTCAGAGCTTCGCTTTTACGGATGTTGTCATCCTTGTTATTAATAAAGATAAAGTCTAATATTTTGTATTTGTAAATAAGTATAAAACAAGGATGACAACATCCATAAGTAGCGAAGCACAAAAAATCGTAAATGGGAATACGTATAGGTAGATTTAAAAGGTTTTTACTTAAATCAAGAATAGATTTATTGGAAAAAATAAACATGAAACCTTGTTTTATTTTGTATGATGACGATGGTCAAAGTAAATTATATTCAAGATGCTCATAACAATGGGAAAAACTATTTTGATACTGATATCCCATAAAAGTTTGAAAATTGGATCAAAATAGACAAAGATATGGGGAAATATATAAAACATATAAAACTAGCCAAAAACCTGATAAAAGGCAGTCTGGCCGCCATGGTTGTTTACTTAAAACGACAAAAAAAAATTTATTTTTAAATCCTTAACTTAAAAAATTGGGAAAATCGGACCATATATACTGAAGATATAGAAAAAGTGTTAAATATATAAAAAATAGCCTAAAACCTGCCAAAAAGGCAGTCTGGCCGTCATGGTTATTTTCTTTAAAAGACAGGAAATTTAATTTTGATATCTATAACTGAAAAATTTTTGAAAATCTGACTATAAACACTGAAGATATGGAGAAAAATATTAAAAATATAAAAAAACAGCCTAAAACCTGCTAAAAAGGCAGTCTGGCCATCATGGTTGTTTTCTTTAAAAGACGGGAAATTTAATTTTGATATCTATAACTGAAAAAATTTTGAAAATTGGACCATAAACACTGAAGATATGGAGAAAAGTGTGAAAAATATAAAAATAGCCTAAAACCTGCTAAAAAGGCAGTCTGGCCTTCATGGTTGTTTCTTTAAACGACGGGAAATTAAATTTTGATATCTGTAACTGTAAAAAAAATTTTAATCGGACCATAAACACTGGAGATATGGAGAAAAATGTGAAAAATATAAAAATAGCCTAAAACCTGCTAAAAATCGGTCCGACCGCCAATGATGTTTTATAGTTAATTGTGCTCCTTAATAGTGGGAATGTTGTCAAAAAATTTCAGCATTCTATCTTTTATAGGAGCTGAGTAAATCCCATTTCCCCTATAGCGTTACGGACTGACGGACTGACGGACTGACGGACTGACTGACGGACGGACAAAGTGAATTATAGAGTAGCTTCGCTACTAATAAGAAGAGTAAGTATGGTGTATAAATTTATAAATATGATAATTCTTGTTGTTAATGCTTATTAGGAATGAAGAAATTGCTAATTTTCTTTGATTCCATGACGTTTGAAAGACTCTAGTTATAGAGTAGCTTCGCTACTAATAATCTATAATACAAAGTTGAATGAGGTCTGTCTGTCCCTCCGTCTGTCTGTCTGTCCGTCCGTCCCTTAAGATCTCGGTAACCACTGAACAGATATGATTCTACTTTTCAGGGAATATACCTACAGGTTCTGCGGTGGTTTTAGGCTATTTTCTTGGGGTGTGGGCCACCCCCAACCGTCTCAAAAATGAAAAAAAAACCTCCAATTTTTTTTAATTATTCGAAATTAGAGGTGGCATCTCCAGAGGTACCTAACTATATTTTTTAATTACCTCTTGGGGCAAAGCGCTTAGAGGCTAGGGTCGAAGCCGTAAGTAAAGTTATTAATGATAATTAATTATCATGAATTATATGAATACAGTAATTACCTATTTACATAGATGTGGCCAACTTTATGTCTATTAAAAAGGGATCTAAAGGAATAAGACAATAGCCGATAAATTGATTTACATCCCCACTGAGATCTCCAAAATTACCCCTTCTGTAGTGGTTGAAAAGTTTACACACTCAACTTAATGAATCAACCAAATGACCAATCAAATTTCCTCAAAGCTGTTAAGCCAACGAATAAGAAGACATTATTATAAAACTTTCGGGATTAATGTAATAAACAGCCTATTGTCCCTCCCCCCCCCTGTCTCTCTCTCTCTCTATCTAAAATACCCCTTCCTTTACCTCTCTCTCCTTCTTTCCTTCTCTCTCTCTTTATTGAGAGGTTTCAAAGATTTGTAGCAATCTTATGTATTTTTTAAAAAATTTAAATTGTAGTTTTAATGTGTTATGGGTGGCACCATTTTACCCCCTCCCCCCCCCCCGTTCTTGGACGCCTAACTAAACGATAGTGAACCAAATAATGTCATTTTTCCTGGTCATGCGCCATGTTGGAAGGGTGACGCAAATTTATCTTTATAATATAGCGAATTAAATAATCTTACAGGCATCGCGTTTATCTTATAGAGAAAAAAGTTATGAAATCACGAAAACTGAGATCTTAAATTTGCGTCACCGATCCAATATGACGCATGATGGCGTATGACCGGGAGAAATGGCATTATTTGGTCCACTATCATTTATACATGTCCTCGTTATTATGTCATTAAGTCATAAATCTTGAGTAATGAATAATTATTATAAGGACTTATTATCAATCAAATTAGTCAAGGGATCTAAATTCTACATAATTTACAAATCTTGTAATTCGTTTGTGCTACTCACTCATGTTTGTTGGTTTGTACCGAAGGATCTCGCTAACCGCTGCACCGATCGGGTTCTTCATAACAGGGTAGCTTCTAATATCTATCTATCTATCTATCTATCTATCTCTGTCTCTCTCTCTCTCTCTCTCTCTGTCTCTCTCTCTCTCTCTCTCTCTCTCTCTCTCTCTCTCTCTCTCTCTCTCTCTCTCTCTCTCTCTAAATGTATATATATATATCTTTCTGTTATTGTGAATTATACTTGATAATTCAAAATTATGTTGAATTTATACTTCACAGTAGTTAAATAGTAAATTATAAATCACATAAAATAGGAGCCTCAACAGATCTATAGTATAGATGTAAATACAAATAACTACCGCCCTGACCTATTTCAATGACCTTTTTCGTCTGCTATTAGATTGTTTTCTGCTACTTGGCTATGTTAATATTCCAAACACCATTGGTCAATTTATAATGACCTAATTGAGAATCGGCACAAGCCACAAGGACATTGTGATGGGGAGATACAGTTATTTAACCCTTTCTCCCTCTAGTGTTTTACTCTAATGGGGCCTCTGTAGAATTAATAAATTATAAGGACTTTCACACAATGTTCCTTGTTGAGCACTGAAGTTTGAACCTACTCCCCTTCGCTTATTTTTAAAATAGATTGTCAAGTTAGGTTAGGGTAACTGGACAAAGTGTCTCAAAAATCAGCAATGTGACGTCATAAAAATGAGGGAGATGAAAGGAGAAGTGGAAAGAAAACCATAAAAAAGAGATGGATAATCCCTCATTTTTATGACGTCACATGGCTGATTTTTGAGACAATTTGTCCAGTTACTAGGTTAGGTTATATTGGAAAAAAAAGTGCCCCCTACATGTACATGTAATTAATTCATGTACATTCCAAATGATGGTATACTAAATCATCCCTTCTGAAGATCAAAGTTATAGGTTGAAAAGTTTAATCACTACCAACAAATTTAATTTCAATAAAAAGTACCCAAAAAATAAGATAGCTTGGTTACAAAACTTTGGGTACCAGTGTAATTTACAGTCCAATATCCCCTCCCTCCCAGGACGCACACAGAGACCAAATTATAGATATCCAAACTATTATAAAATAAGATAACTTGGTTATAAAACTTTGGGTACCAGTGTAATTTACAATCTAATATCCCCTTCCTCCCTGCTCTAAGACGCACACAGAGACCAAATTATAGATAACCAAACTATTATAAAATAAAATAACTTGGTTATAAAACTTTGGGTACCAGTGTAATTTACAGTCCAATGTCCCCTCCCTCCCAGGACCCACACAGAGACCAAATTATAGATAACCAAACTATTATGCACACACAATAGAAAGTGATTAGTCAGTGGCACAACAATAGAGCTGCAGTAGAGTCCTTCATTTTATTATTTACTACCAGTTATGCCTCTTGAGGCCTCTAGGAGCACTTGATTAGTCAGTGGCACAACAATAGAGCTTTAGTAGAGTGCTTCATTTAATTATTTCACAGCTGCGCCTCTAGAGGCCTCTAGGAGCAATTGAGCTGCAGTAGATTGTTTCACATTTTATTACTTGGCTTCGAAACCGTATAATATCCACCGGATTAGAACCGTTTCTTAGCCATACTGAAAAAAAACAAATATAGCATCTTATTATAGATAAAGTTCTACGAAGAGTAAAATGAATATTCTTAATTAATACCAGTTTTGTTAACCCGGGCCTCTGGTCCCTCGGGGATAACGAAACCGGAAATTATCTTGCATTTTATCGTTTTATTATCTGCTGAAAGCTATTTATAATACGATGCAATAAATAACTATCATAGTTTAGCAAGATCTTCATCAAAGATTGACACACATTAAAATAAATAATTAAAAGAACTGTTTTTGATCAATCTATAAGTTTCTAGTCTATTGTGTAATCAAAAGGATGGGTATCGTGTATGGGAAAGTTTGACGGAATTATTTAGGGAGGGGTTTAATTGAATTTAACATACACAGCTCACATAGTTTCTCAAGGCAGTAGTAGAATCCAGGGATCTAAAGGGATAAGACAATGGCCGAAAATTGTTGTACATCCCCAATAATTATACACAAAATTACCCCTTCTGTAAATTAAACTTGTTGGTTGAAAGATTTAATCAAACCAATAAAAATTCACTTTATTCCCCAAAGTTGTTAAACCAAGGAATAAAAAAACGTTATTATAAAACGTTGTGGACTGGTGTAATAAACAGCCCATTGTCCCTTCTCTCTGTGAGTAGTATCATACAAAGTCAAACTTCATTCAAATTATATAAACTATCAAACAACCAATAAGCTAATCAAATTATATAATACAATACTTTAAAATTACTACAATATCTATAAATTCTTAAGGGTCAAAAATTTTCATCATTGGAAACTAAAAGCAGAAAAATGCCAAAAAATAATCCATTTTGCTTTACTAGGGGAAAAATGGCGAATTTTTTGGCCCCGAAAGTTTAAAGACTCCTTTCATTCCCTTTATCATAAAAGAATTATAAAATTAGGAAAATTTAATAGGTTGAAAAAAGTAACAATGTCCAAAATTTTAACCAAAAAAGATTTTAATTTACATAAGGGTATTATATATATTTATCATAATTGGGGGTACATTAGTTAATCGTCCATTGTTTAAACCCATAAGATCCACAAGAATGAATATATCTATGTTCTAACTGATGAATGATGAGGTGTAGGGCAATCAATGGACTATTAATTGATGCTCAACCTCAATGATGATAAACAAAATTACCTGTCCTGAAGCTTATTGGCCGAAAAGTTTGTACACTGTTAGTTTGAAAAAAAACAATTAATCATGTTAACTTAACTACTAGCGGCTTCGCCCCCTAGAGGCCTCTAGGCCCTAGGGGCACTTTAGTTGGGGGGAGTTGAATCCCAAAATCCATTTTTAAAAATTTAGATTTTAAAAAGATCGGAAGAAATAATTTTTTTCTAGGGGTGCACCCCAAATCATTTAGGAGAAGGTATTGACCTCCCCCAAAATTGTTGGACACCCCTGGATACACTCCCTCAAAATAGTTAAAAACCTTCCCTGGACCTAAGAGAAGCTATCCTGTTGAGGAGAACCCGATCGGTTCAGCGGTTAGCGAGATCCATTGGTACAAAAAAACAAGCAAACAGACAGACAGACATAGTTCTACTTTGTATTATAGATAGCCAACGAAATATAAGAGCAACTTTGGGTAACAGTATAAATTCGCAGTCCAATGTCCCCTCCTAGCCAGAATCCTCATTATAAAGTAACAGGATGTGTGTTTGTCTGTATGTCTGTCTGTGTGTCTGTACCGAAGGATCTCGTTAACCGCTGAACCGATCGGGTTATCCTTAACGTGGTAGCTTCTCATAGGTCCCAGGAAGGTTTATAACTATTTGGGGGGAGGGTACCACCACCCTCCCAAGAGAAATCACAAAAAAATCGCAACATAAATAGGCATTGTAGAAACATAAAAAAATTACGTATTATTTTTTTTTAAAGCAAAACATTTAAAGTGCCACTAGAGGCCTTTTAGGGGCGTAGCCGCTAGTTTAATATATAATGATTTAATAGTTTAGGACATAATTTTGTAAAAGTTCATAGATCACCTATAATATTTAAAGACATAATGAATCCATAGGTTAGGCTTCAAAATTAGACAGAGATACATTTTCTGAAATTAACTTTGAAGCACCTACAATTAGGGACGTCCAAGCTTTTTATTTTGAGGGGGTATAATGATGGGTTTAAAGATTTGAGGGGGGTAAAAACCTTTTCACTTCCACCATTGGACGTCTATGCCCACAATCTAAATTTGGCAGGGATCAGGATAATGGTTTTTAACTCATTACGCGTAGAGATATGTTAAAATTATAATTTTAGCCTCATAAAAATCTCAATAGTTCTATTTTATTTTTTCTTACTCTTTGAAATTCGGGAAATCATAGAATTGGTTTTATATTTCCACCTTGTTAATTATCTACTTTAGATCCAAAATAATAAAATGGAAACTTGATTATGGAGATGACTTATCGTCCTAAAAATCATTCTTCCAAAATTAGATGAATAGTATTATTGTATCTACTAACATATTTTTGTCAAAAAGTTAATCTTTGGAAATCATATAAAATAAGAAAATTGTATGTTAATGTTATAGGAATCATCAGTTTGAAATCGATAGAACAACTCTAATATGTTTAAAGTCTGTATAATAGCTATCTGTTACGGTGGTAGTTACGAATGTACGTGGCGAACTCTATTATGGTATAACCTTACTTTAACAAGGATGACAACATCCATAAAAGCGAAGCACTGAAACGGTAGGACAAACGGACGTTAACACTTGTATAGTTTCAGAACTGAATAATCCTAATATAAATGTATAAGAGTCAAAACAATTGTGAGTAAATTTGTTAAAAAACTGCTTGATACAGGATAATGTTTATGGGCATACTTACATTTTTAGGACTTGATTATAGAGTTGCTTCGTTTATTACATTATACTTTGTTGTCCCAGGAATCAATATATCAAAAATCAGATCAATCGGATAATTACTAATTAGATCACATAAAAATTTGATAAAAAAGTAAAAAAATCATCATGTTTAAAATGGACGTACGGACATTTTTGTAATGATTATAGAGTTGCTACGCTAAAGGAATCACCATGCTAAATTTGAAATCGATAGGACAATTCTAACATGCCTAAATTAACGAAAAAAGCTATCGCTTTTAAAAAAAGGTAGGAGGGACAAAGTGACTCAAAAATCTGCCATGTTACGTCATAAAAAAGAGTGATTATCCATCTCTTTTATAGGGTTTTCTTTCCCACTTTTCCTCTCATCTTCCTCATTTTTATGACGTTACATGGCTGATTTTTTAGTCACTTTGTCCGTCTACAATAAAAGCCTGAAAGTGCATGTTTAATAATTATTTCTCGCATCGTATTATAAACAGATTTCCGCGGAAATAAAATGTACAACTATAAGATCAAAACCATTTTTTTAGCCCCGAGATGCCTAAGGCACGGGCTAAAAAAAGACATAGTTTTTCGTATGGATGAGAACCGGTTCTAATCCACCGGATATGGATCGGTTTCGAATGAATTGGAGAAAAAGATTTCTCAATTTCTGTATTACCAACAGGCCTCATACTTATATCACAGAGTCAAGGCTAATAGACAAACAATATTTATTCATTCCAACAAATATTTTTTTCTTTAAAAAGCGAAATTTGTAAACTTTATTATTGTACACAACAGATCTATAGTTTAGATTTGTAAACAGACAACTACCTCCCTTCCTTTTCAAAGACCTCTTTCGTCTGCTTCTAAATTATGTTCTGCTACTTGGCTGAGTTAATATAAGCGACACCATTTGGTTGATTTTCAATGACCCAATAGAAAGGTTGCACAAGGCGGTTGTGATGGGGAGATACAGTTAATTTTTACTGATTAAGGCAATTCTAACATGTGTAGATTAAAATGAGTTTCGGACGAAAAAATCATAATTACAGAACAGTTTCGATTTCTAAAAAAATCGGTTGAATTTTTTGGTGGTTTTGTAAGGAAACTAATAATAAGTTTATATGCGTCATTTTCAATCCTCAAAATTTTGATTGATTTGGGGCGTTAATTTTTTAGGGAAGCAACCGTAATCAGCAGGGATATAAAGGGATAAGATAATGTTGATAAACAAAATTATCCTTTTCATGGATTAAGATTGTTGGTTGAAAACGTGAAAAGAAATAATAGTACGAAAATTTTTAAGCCTGCTAATAAGATATAGTTATATAACTTATGGTACCAGTGTAATTTACAATTCAATGTCCCTTTCCTCCCTGATTATCAGATTCCAGGGACTTATATTCATAGATTTAATGTTGTGTATTTGTAATTTCTAATACGAGACCAGCTACCCTTCTTCATTTGCCCAAATGGGTTTCAAGATGGTTAATGCATCGTATTATAGACAGTTTTCCAGAAAGATTATTGTAGGATTTATTTGATCCAGGCCTTTGGACGTCTCAGGATCAACAAAATAGGGATTATCTCTATAAATTAATTTTTATTTTAGTAGAAAATTTTTTAATTTACGATACGTCATTTTTAAGTATGGCTTAGAAACGGTTCTAATCCAGCGAAAATAAATTGGATTCAGAGTAACACTGGAAATTATAAGAAAACACAGCCTTCAGTTATTGAGGGGTATAAAAGCACAAAGAAACAAAAACTACTACTTAATCTATAATACTAATGATGTCTGTCCGTCCGTCTGTCTGTCTGTCCGTCCCTTAAGATCTCAGTAACCACTGAAACGATTCTACTCTTCAGGGAATATACTTACTGGTCCCTTGGTTGTTTTAGGCTATTTTCTTGGGGCTTGGGACATCCACTACCCCCCAAAAACAACCCTCCCCCCCCCCCATTTTTTAGGCAGTTAATTTGAAATAGGTGGTTGCAGCACCAGAGGTACTTAATTTATTTTTAAATCACCTCTTGGGGAAAAAAGCACCTATGGGCCAGGGGCGAAGCCGCTAATGGATAATGTAGTGGCATAGGGTCATCATTAGTATAAGGGTGGGGATTTACAAAGGATAGTTGAGATATGTTAATGGAATATAAATTAATTTTCTGGCCTTGTACTTGTTTGTGTATTTGTTTACCCCCTAACACTCTCTCTCTCTCTCTCTCTCTCTCTCTCTCTCTCTCTCTCTCTCTCTCTCTATCTATCTATCTATCTATCTATCTATCTATCTATCTATCTATCTATCTATCTATCTATCTATCTATCTATCTATCTATCTATCTATCTATCTATCTATCTATCTATCTATCTATCTATCTATCTATCTATCTATCTATCTATCTATCTATCTATCTATCTATCTATCTATCTATCTATCTATCTATCTATCTATCTATCTATCTATCTATCTATCTATCTATCTATCTATCTATCTATCTATCTATCTATCTATCTATCTATCTATCTATCTATCTATCTATCTATCTATCTATCTATCTATCTATCTATCTATCTATCTATCTATCTATCTATCTATCTATCTATCTATCTATCTATATATCTATCTATCTATCTTTCTATCTATCTATCTATCTATCTATATATATATCTATCTATCTATCTATCTTTCTTTCTTTCTTTCTTCCTTTCTTTCTTTCTATCTATATATCTATATCTCTCTCTCTCCCTCTCTCTCTCTTTCTCTCTCTCTCTCTCTCTCTCTCTCTCTCTCTCTCTCTCTTTCTCTCTCTCTCTCTCTCTCTTCTCTCTCTCTCTCTCTCTCTCTCTCTCTCTCTCTCTCTCTCTCTCTCTCTCTCTCTCTCTCTCTCTCTCTCTCTCTCTCTCTCTCTCTCTCTCTCTCTCTCTCTCTCTCTCTCTCTCTCTCTCTCTCTCTCTCTCTCTCTCTCTCTCTCTCTCTCTCTCTCTCTCTCTCTCTCTCTCTCTCTCTCTCTCTCTCTCTCTCTCTCTCTCTCTCTCTCTCTCTCTCTCTCTCTCTCTCTCTCTCTCTCTTCTTTCCCTTTTTCTATCAATCTATCCATCTATTTTATCTTTTTTTGGCCTATTTACGGATCTATTTAACCTTACGCAACTTATCCTTTTTCTATGGTTGTGTTAAATAACAGATATTACCCATGCATATTTCTAATCATAAGTTAACATTTCTAAAAAAGATACTTTGCATTTGAATAACAATACGATTATACCACAAAATAGGTTAAAATCGTAGTGTGATATTTTTATATTTTGTGGCATTAGAACCTGTCGAAGGTGTAGTAGGACCAGACACCCTTATATTATGGTGTGCGTTCCCTTTCGCATAAAATAGCATCTGCACAAAGGTACCTAAAGGGATAAGACAATGGCCGATATATTATCCTTTCTTTAGGTTAAAATTAGTGGTTGAAATGTTTGAACATGCAAGTTAAAGAACCAACCAATCCATCTCTTTTTAAGGGGTTTCCATTCTTACACTCAGCTCTCCCTTTTATGACGTCACACGGCTCATTTTTTCGGATACTTTGTCGAGCTTCATCCAACTCATCTACCTTTCTTGAGAAGCATCTATTATAATCAATTAAGAAGAAGGAGAGAGATAAAATAAGGTAAAAATTAAAGAGGAGACTTGTAGAGAGTCACCGCATATAAAACATTATGTAATATTAGGGAGGGAGGGGACATTTAACTGTAAATTATACTCATACCCAAACTTTTATAACATGTTATCTAATTCAGAGGCTTAAAAACTTTTTTATTAATTTGATTGGTCGATCAGTGTCTAAACCAATCCTTATGATAAATTAACCAGATTTCTGTCTGTTTGTGTGTTTGTATCGAAGGATCTCGCTAACCGCTGAACCGATCGGGTTCTCCTTAACAGGGTAGCTTCTCATAGGTCCCGGGAAGGTTTTTAAGTATTTTGGGAGAGGGTAACACCACCCTCCCAAGAGAAATTACAAAAAAAATCTAACTTTTACGTAGATACTTGAACGCAACATAGACATATTTGAAATAAAATAAAAACATTTAAAGTGCCAATAGATGCCTCTAGGGGCGTAGTCGCTAGTCTTTTATACAGATGGGTTCGTTTTGGAGATGTGCAACAGTTTATACGTCCATTACCTTATCCCTTAAGATTCCTGGGCAATATTGAATAATAGGAAATGGCATTAAGGTGTTATATATTTTCTGTCTGATATCTGGTTCTTGTAATCAAAATTGTGAAACATATACTACAATTCATGAACACTTTTATACTATAGATTTTTTGGGTCATAGCACTGATTTCAAGACTGTAAATATTTTTTGACAATGTGAAGCCCTTGGCCTTAAATGTTAATTGGTAATAAAGTCAACTCCATCAACTAAATGTTATTTTGTAAGGACATCCAAAGTGAGGGGGAGGGGGTCTTTTTTTAAAATACATTACATTTTACCCTTCCTGCCCTACGAGTCCTTTAAAAATTTACAGTTCTTTGCACAGTGAAGAACATGATTCTTCGTACACCAATAACAAATAAATATAAATCATTACTTGTAGTAAAAAACCTTAACTTGATTAATCAAATACTAAAATGGGCGTTTAAATAATATTATTTTCTTATTTACCCCGGGAGGGTTGGGTCAATTGCTTTTTATAACACTAGTCCCCAAAGTTTTAAAATAACTTTTCTTATTCGTTTGCTTAACATCTTTGGAGGCTTTTATTCAATTTTGATTAATTGGTTGGTTTATTGCGTTTCAACCACTAATTGTAATCTACAGAAGGAGTAATTTTGTTTATCATCATTTAGGATGTAAATCAATTTGTTAGCCATTGTCTTATCCCTTTTGATCCCTGAATTTCCCCACTATGAACAGTATTATTGCGACAAATTTAGAATACTATTTATTTATTATTAATAAATATTTAGTAGATTCACGTACCAAAAATTAGGACAATAGAGTATTTAATTATTTAGAAACTTGGATTTTTAGTTGTCAAGATTTCGGGTATAGTCGGTTTCGTGAAATCGCCTCTTAAGGGGCGTTTCATCGTATTTTCACAGTAGCTATTGAAAGATTCGGTAAATGTTAATGATTGCCCCACAGGTTTTTAGCTCCCCGAAGGGGCTAGAAATAGGATTAAAGCTATCGTGAAAATACGACGAAACCCACTACTTCTCTATTTCTATGATCCTATTTTTTATATATACTAAAACAGCAGGCTTTATGTATTTAATACGTATGTACATTAAGATCTTAAAAACGGCAAAGGTATTTAGAGCACTCTATGGGTATTACAATCTAGTTTTCAAGGCTGGTGGTACTGTAAATTTAAATACAATAATCATTTCAGATAGTAAGCAAAATATTTATTGCCTTTACATTAGGAATAAGCCGTATATCCGGTCATTTTCAATATCATGCCGAATACCGGATTTTAAAACTATCCGGATACCGGATATCCAGTTATTTAGCGGGCATATCATAATTTGCAGGATATCTGGAGTTTGACAGATATTCGGCCGTATACTGGATATCCGGCATTGGAAATCAGTCGGATCTCCAGTATCCGGCCAACAAAATATCCGGCCCGTCCCTACTATACACAGGGAATACAGGGATAGGAACTGGTAAAATTAAGAAAGGTGGACACCCCCTTTCCCAACCTTTCTTTAAAAGGGTCTTCATTACACCCCTAGGAACAGCCAAGGGATGTGTCAAGTTAAAAATGTCGCACAATTCTCCTTAATATTAGGGGGGAGGGGGCTGTGAAACTATTTTGTTTCTTTTTTAGTTTGAGTTTGTTGATTTTATAGGGGGGTGTAACCACTCACCCTTACTTAATAATTTAGTATTTTGGTTTGGGGGATGTCAAAATATTCAGATAAATTTTTCCCTTTCGATCTTTGAAAGTTACTATTATAGTAAACTATTTATTTTCGGTAGCCTAATATGTACTTAAATATTGGTTTATTTTAATATATCACTAGTGGCTAAGCCCCTAGAAGCATCCAAGGTTAATTAAGGGGGGGAGGTGAATTGTACAACCCAATTTTTTTTTTAGTTTTAAAACTAAAAGGAAAAAAATATCTTAGTTGTGTGACTGTACTTTTCCCAAAAATATGTATAAACCTTCCCAGGACCTGGTAGAAGCTACATTTTAAAGGAGAACCATATCGGTTCAGCGGTTAGCGAGATCATTCAATCTAGACAGACACAGATCCTGTTACTTTTATATAAGGATTATATTCTTCTTTCTATCTAATTATGTATTTTTCTCACTTTTCTCTCACTCTCCCTAAATACACTTTTTATATCTTGTTTAAAAGCGAAGCTTTTCTATAATTAGGGTCGGTCCGTCCGTCCGTACGTACGTCCGTAACGGATAGCTTTTTTCGTTAATTTAGGCATGTAAAAATTGTCCTATCGATTTCAAACAACTCTATAATCGTTACCAGAAAGTCCGTACGTCCATTTTAAACATGTTGCTTTTTAACTTATTTTAAGGTGTTAAAATTTTCCGATTGGTCTGATTTTTGGAATACTGATTCGTTGGACAACAAAGTACATTGCTATATGCGAATCCTTGTCCTTAAACCATATCCTATATTTATGCAGTTTTTCAACAGATTTACTTACAATTTTGTTTCGTACGACTTTAATACATTTATATTTTGACACTATACAAGTGTTAATGTTCGTTTGTTCTTCAATTTCAGGGCTTTGCTTTTATGGATGTTGTCTTTTTTATCTCTTTCTACTACGAATTTGTGTTGTATAATTAAGTCTGGTCCTAAACCCCATTTGAGATGTGGCATTTTCGTAAATTTTGTTCAATTCTCGAGTTTTCTTCAGCTTTGAAGAATCTTTATGTAAAAGTAACAGGATGTCCATGAATGTGTGTCTGTTAGTAACTAAAGTTCTCGCTAACTGTTGGATAGGTATGGCTCTACTTTATGTGAAGTCTATGTGAATTGGTCTAGCATCATATTATATCCAGTTTTCTACAAACATAAAAATGTACAATCATAAAATTAAGATCTTATAATTTTATATCCGCGGAAAGCTGTTTATAATACGATGCGAGATATATATAACTATTAAAACATTGTAAATTAAATTTTTTAAAATAAGATGTAAAATTCGGTATGAAAAATATTTTCATTTTATTGTAAAAGCTTGGTTAAAAAGTTAATGTTCGTGTGTGTCAAAATTTCTCGAAACAGATTATTCCAGTACAAACTTTTTGATGTTTAAATTCTAAGACAATCTTATTAGGCAAAGATTCCATGTTTTCTATAATATAATGTGTTAATTGTTGAGTAGGATCACGTAAACTAACAGTCTTTTTTTTGAGTTGGTTGGGTTTTAGGCTTTTTGTTCAGATTGGTGGTTTAACCCCCGAAATCCTAACCCCAAGAAAAAATATATTATTAGTTTTAAAACAAAAATTGAATGCGTTGATAGGAGGGGGGGACCTTTCCAAAACCCCATGATTCAGGGGTAAATAATATGACAATCCTATGAAGTAGTAATTTATTTCTAAAGCTATAGGTCCCTTATTCTTAACAATTCTTATTTTTTAACTGAGGTTTATAAATTTCTTGGATTGCTCTTTAGCCATTTTCCTAACCTTCCATCCCCGACCCTAGAGGCAGGTTGTAAAGCATCTAGTATATTTAGGACTATCGGCTACAGCCCTAAATGTCTCTAGTGGCACTTTAAATGCTTTTATTTCAAATATCTAATTTGAGAAATAGTTTGTTTATGTTGCGTTCATGTCTCTACGCAAAAGCGAGAATATTTTTTTTAAATTTTCTATTTTTGGTGATTTCTCTTGGAAGGGTGGTGGTACCCTCCCCCAAAATAGTAATAAACCTTCCCGGGACCTATAAGAAGCTTTCTTGTCAAGAAGAAACCAATCAGTTCATCGGTTTACGAGATCCTTTGGTACAGACATACAAACAGGATATTAATTTATACAAATCTGAAGACAAAATGATCAAAAAGTACTAGACTGTACTAGACTAATTTATGTAGAGGGTTCATTTATAATCTAACTTTCCAACAACTTTCAAACAGGGAATTTAAATGAATAAAACTCTTTAATTCATGGAGCAAAACTTTCATCTGACAGAGATATTTATTCTCAAGATTTTAAAGAATTGTTTTTTCATAAAAAAAAATACTTCGGTTTCAATCCTTATAATAAAGTAGCAGGATGTCTGCTTGTCTGTCTTTACCTAAGGATCTCGCTACCCGCTAAACCGATCGGGTTCTCCTTTTCAGGGCAGCTTTTTATAGGTCCTAGGAAGGTTTATAACAATAAGACTACTAATTGCCTCGCCAATGGACTATATCTGCTCTTTCTCTTACATTCTCTAAAAATGACATAATATCTGAGCTGGATCTTTAAATGTGTAGCCGTTGCCGTGGCCGTAATCGTAGCCGTCGCCACTGCCAGTAAAACATGGATTTTTAAATGTTTTTTACGTATCATTATTTTTTTTCCTTCATATTTTTACTGTAAATTCAAAAAATGGTTGTGAAAAGATCGCATATAGCCGTGGCCACGCGTAGCCAATTTGATTTAAAGATCGGTAATGGGTTAGTGGCTGTACCTCTGGCAACGGCTACGGCAAAGGCTACACATTTAAAGATCCAGCTCTGCTGTTTACAAGATCTTCTTAGACGCAGGAACTAATTGAATTACTTCCTACTCTAGTTCAGTGGTGTTTGGTAAAGGGTGTAAAGGGGAATCAACACCCCCTTAAAATTGAAATTGGGTAGATCTACATTTCCCCAAGGTGATTTGCTGCGCACGCCACTGATCTAGTTTATTCCTTAAAAATTCAGTTATCATATTTGATTTTCTTTATCTTTCTCAATTCTCAAACTTATAGTTTACTTTATTTTCTGCATTGATATTTTTAAAAGTTTCTATGGAATGGTTATTCCTGTACCTGACTGAAACTTGGTAATATTCTTTCAATTTAAATTACGTGGAGAGGTAAATTAGATTAAAATCAGTTTTTCAATTAAAAGCAACTCCTAATAATTTTGAAAATTACTTTGCATGATTATTATCATAACAGTTATTTTCGATTTAGTATAGCAACTCTATAATCTTTACAAGAATTTCCATATAAAACACATTGATTTCACAAGGACTCTGGCAGGAAATTGACAACTTATTCATACGTACTGTACTAAATCAATCTTTACGTGGACTAATTTAACCAAATTAGGGTTTTTTTAGGTTTTTTATAATTCATACAACCCCCTTAAGTTATTCATTACAATAGAATACAATTTTAAAATTTATTTACTGTGTAAATATGCATAAATATGACGTTTTTACTGACAATTAGGTTGATTTTTACTCAAAGCATTTTTCTTGTAGACAATAAAATGATTATAACTTTCGTTCTATTTAAGATAAATTGATGAAATAAAAAGTATTTTCAATTTTATTATGCTGAGAAGTCACCTATTGGTTTTAAGAAATAATAAACCCCTTTGAGTTGGGGAGGGGGGGGGGGGCGTTGAGTATCGAAATAATGAAACTACTGTAAATTTCTTTTTATGGTGGGTTTTAATGATTCATATAGCAGCCAAACTGTTTTTAGGCAATACCCCTTTGTCTGTCTGTCCCTCTGTCTGTCTGTTTTTTTGTCTGTCTGTCACTCCACTTGTCAGTCTATCTGTCTAACTGCCTCTTTTTCGGATTTCAATGAATCATCTAGCATAGCCTAATTCTAATTTGTTAATGCCTCAAAAACTGTCTGTCTGTCCGTCTGTCTGTCTATCCCTCCATCTGTCTGATCATTCACAGGTTCTCTATTGGATTTTATTTAATGAATTGTCTATTATGGTCAAACTGTAATTTGATCATTCTTCTTGCCTGTCTGTCTGTCTCGTCTATCTGCTGAGTTTCTAACATTGGTCTAACAGACTGATTCACTTAATTAACCCCTTACGGTCGGGCCCCTTACCGCACCTTAATCAGTCGGGGGGGGGGGGGGTAGATATACCACACTTTTCTGGGATCTTGCTGCGTCAAGTATCAACTGTGGGGAATACCAAAGGATGACTCCATGCAAAATTTGAGCCGGCTCCGGCCAAAACCGGCCGGGATTTTTATGAAAAACCGGTTTTTTCCGGTTTTTAGGGGGTATCTGTAAATCTAGCCCCCTCCTGGGTACGCCACAATATTGATTTTTGCTTTAAGGTCTGATCTGAATTCCTCATCACTGGATATGACCCCTAGAGTTGAAAAAATGGTTAAAATCCGGTCTTTTGACCGGTTTCCGGCCATTTCCGGCCCAAAAAAAAAATTTAAAAAATCAAAATTTCATCTAAAATTTAAAAAAATATGCTTTAAATTCCAGTTTTCATTAATAATTTTTCAAAAAACAAAAAGCTTAGGTAATGAAGATAATTTTAACAACTTAAAATGTGAAAAAAGGTTGAAAATTGACAAACTTATGTCAATTTGAAAAAAGTTGGTAAATCCTAAAAATTTGACGGATTTATACATACATTTCAGAATTTAGGTTGACTTTGGTCTTTAACACACGCAATATCCAACAAAATTACAATGAGAGGGTCTAAATGTTTTTCTTAATCCAAATTCTACATTCCCTGGCGGTTCCAGGGATATATCAGTAAGGCTTGTCGGCTGGCCAGAAAGCTTTTAACAGGCGGCCGACTAAAGGCCGGATTTGATGGTTTTTAATAATATTTGAGTCAATTTTCAATGATAAGATAACGAGTTCAATATATATATATATCAATTTTGAATTTGTTAATTACAATATCACATTTAGTTTTTTATCACAAACTAATTACAATTTAATATACAATTTAATAGTTTTTTGTAGCGAAGCTACTCCACAATTTAAAATGTGTGTCTGTCCGTATGTCCATATGTCAGGGGATGAACCTCTAATTAAGATATATGTCTGAGTTTTTCTGTGTACATTCCTCTCAGCATCTAATCTAATTCCGTCTGTCTGTTGGTTAGGCTCAAAATAGTTACATTAATTTTTTGTTTGTAATATCTTAAGCCACATCTGCTCTATAATCCACTTTGTCCATTTGCCCACTTTGATCAATGTACTACTTATGTATGTTGTAATCCTTGTTGTTTGTTATTACAAAAATTTATTGATTGCCAAAATACAATTCTTATATAAAACTATTCTTCTGAAAGTTCATAGTTTTTAATGATGCTATTGTAGGTAATTTTTTTCCTGGCTTCAGAAATAGCTACTGCCTTGCCCAATTTAGACTCAAAAGGAATGTCTTTCATAGCTACTGACGATGTCAATTGGACAGCAGCCTCAACTCTCTAGAAAACAAGGATTAATGCATCCATTTGTAATGTAGAGTAAGAACTACAGAAAATATCAAACTACAACAAGTGATTTAAAGCTATAGTACAGTAGAGTTTATCATAAAATCACAAAACAGCAAATAAAGTTAATTATGGATAGCAGGAGAGGCCAAAAAATGTATAGATGTATAGAAAGTAATTTGTTATAGTGTAGCTGCGCTACTTAAGTAATCCTTAAGTAATTTTAAAAGATGAATTCAATCAAATATCAGAATGTAATATCTATAACCTGTGAATGGCATTCATAAGGCACAGAAAAGCCACCATTCTGTGCCCACTGCATTAGTTGGTCATCGTCTATTCCTTTGAGAACAGGTGGCTCTATGACCAATGCATCAGAAGTGACTTCTGACAGTTTCTGAGCATTGATATTAATATCTTTCGGTATTCGAAATACCCTCCTTTCTGTAACATTATTTCTCCTGGATTCCATGATTTGAAGATAAGCTTTGATGCGTTCTTGCTCATCAGGGGAAGCTAACATCCCCACAACTAAGTTTTCTTTATGGAGAAAGAAACCATTGTCAGATAGTGCTTTTAACACGACATTTTGAATATCCGAAGGAAAAAACTCCCTAAAACAATTTATTTTGTATTGCAAAAGTTGTCTTTTTAAGTCAGAAGTGATTAATGTAAAAAAAAAAATTTTAATTTCCAGAATAGACAATTCCCCAAAGTTAAAGTAATGGTGTTTATTAATTTCTATGCTTTTTAGTAGCGAAGCTACTCTATAATTACTAATGTCCGTCCGTCAGGATTTGAGGGAAACACAACTTTCTTGGTCCCAAACTGAGATAGCACTTCGTTACTTATGGATGTTTTCATCCTCGTTTCTGTCTTTTTATTATGACAAAAAATTATTTGAATATAAAGATTTCACCTTGTCCGAGCCATTATGTTGAGTGTATGCAACGGACCATGCACAAAATTACTCTGTCGTTTTACGTCCAAGAAACCACATGCATAAATCTTGATTGTAAAGTTGACAAGCTGTGTCAACTTGTCTGACAGATTTGTACATCGCATGTAATGGTCCAAGATGTATGTGGCTAGAAATTAAATTTATCTAATCATTCTATATTTAGCAAGAATGAGTGTATGTCTAAAACTATTTGATATTGTTTACAAGAGATTATTATCAGACAAAAAACAATTATGTGCAATAGTCGAAATATTTTTGAGATTTGTTTGTAGTAAACTGAAGGTTAAAAAAGAGAGAAAAGGATAACAGAAATTTAATGGATGGAGAAAAGGATATCCAATAATTCTGAACTAAACTAGTAAACAGTATGACAAATGTTATATTGCTAATTTATACCTGTATTGTTCCAGCGAGCTGATGATAGGTGTCCTATTTTTGAATTTCTTAGCCTATGGCTATACTTGCCCTCAATACATGCCTTTGCTATATTGAAGAGCATCCTTTGGTCACGTGACATCCCTTTGACTATTTCAGCATCTATTTGTGGAAATTCGGGACAATATATGGGAGCAAAGTCTGTTACAGAAGGTCTGTTTTCTGGTTCGTTTGCTGCTTTCCTAATTTCTGATCCAATTGGGCCATCGGGTAGGCCATCTACAATATATTTTAATTTATATTTAGTAATTCAAAGCTTTTTGTTTTTTAAAGAAGTTTTTAAATAATGTTATTAGTTTATAGAATTGAGAATACTTAAATAAAAAAAGAACATTTTCTATTGACTTTTTGTGAAGTCTTGCTCTATAAAGCCATGTCTTATACTTCTTTTTAACTTTCTAACTTTACTATCCAAAATATCAATAACATATTTTATACTTTTACCTGGATTTTTTGATTCGCCATCAAGATAAAACATGACCTTTTCCAAAACCTAATATTGTATTGGATATTAGTTGGGTTAGGTTAGGTTTAGATAACTACTAATTTGAACTTTCAATTTGTTTCTAACCTTTTCTTCACAATGCAACAAACAAACACTATGCTGAACATTTCTATCTATCTTGTCTTCCAATCTTCTTATCAAACCAGTATTACAGCCTAATAAAACGAATTTGTTGAGTTTGCTAAAATGTGTTTCCTGCTATGAGAATTAGTTTATAATACATATTTTTGTGTAAACTATATTCATTCTGGCAAAATTTTTGTTTATTTTGTTGGCATTATTATCTAATTTTTGTTAGTAATAGATATATAAATATTTGTTTGTTATTTGCTTGAATGCATAGCTATTCTATAAATAGTTTTAAAACTTAAAACAAGGATGAACACATCCATAAGTAGCGAAGCTCTAACTCAATTTGGAGCCGAGAAAATCTCGCTTCCCCCAAAACCTGAAGGATGGACGGACATTAGTAAATATAGAGTAGCTTCACTACTAAAAAATGATAAATATAATTCAATATACCAGTATTCAATGCAGTTCCATCACACCCTACTATCTTTAAATCTGTTATGTCTATATTCCTGAATATTTGAATAATTAACATTACAAAATACTGTAATTTTGAATTAGTATATCTAACTTATATATCTTATATAAGATGTCAAATTAAAGATCTTAGTATTTTTGTTCATAATGGCAATTTTCTTTTCTTTTTTATTGTGTTTTAGTACCTTAAAACCGACTTAATCATTTTTTTAAAAAAAACTTAAATTACTTTAAAAATGAGAGGTCTACAAAAAAACAATTGCATATCTAAATTCTATGGAAAATTTTACATCTACTACTTTCTAAAAACACCGACTAGCTATTTAAGATAAAAATTAAAAAAGTTAAGACCCCTTCTTTAGAAGATAAGTATTACAGTTTACCTTTCTTCAAGATATTCAAACATATTCTCTGATATTGAAGCTGCATCACCCTTTTCAGAAGTGAAAAATCCGAGATATTTATCTTGTATTGTAGTCATTGATATGTGTTCCCTTATTTTAGGTACTCTGATTGTTTGTCCATCCAAGGTTGGTAACTGTTCTGTAATTTTGAGCTGTTTGCCGTCAAATCCTAGATAGGATAATTTCAAGTTGCTGATAGAAGATAGTAACATCTTTCGGTTTTCTTTCCTGAAAGTAATAATATTGCATAACAAATGGTAATATTAATTGACTTGCTTTGCTTTCTAAAAAGTATCTAACTGCTAAAGAAATGACCAAAGCATACAATCTAACATTCTAACATTTCTAAGTTAACAATAAGAACTATACATTAAACAATATAAAAAGCTTTTTTAATAAAAAAATTGTCATAACATATAATTAAATTTTTATATTGTGTTGTGTTGGCCATTTTTATAAATTTCAAATGGGTACAAAATCCTTTAAAGTATAGAAATTTCCAACTGTAAATGAAAAATTATTTTGAGAATATATTAGTTTACTGTTGAAAATTTTAAGAACAACGGCAAAACCGCTGACTTCTTCATATAATTCTTTTGCTGAATTTAAATTTTTTTTATCATTCAAGATTAACACAACATAAGCAGTTGCTGTGAAGCTAATAGAGGATTATAAAATTATCTTTTAGGTATGTAACTTAATGGCAAACATCATATAAAATCTGAAGTAAAGTTTTTAAAGAAATGTTAAACTTTACCTGCATCTTTCAATCTTTCGAAAATTCAATTTAGCTTCTTGATTGTGTGAATTGATATGATCACAGTCCAAAAGAAAACTATTGATTACATCTACGGCAGCTGCATTGGATATCGAAAATCTATCTAGAGCACAAGATAAGTTCCTGAAATTTAAACCCATTAAAAAAAACAAGAATAACAACAGTCTTTGAAATTATATTAAAGATATATGTAAATACCCACTCTTAATTTTATATTTGTAAAGCTGGTGTTAAGGGCTAATCTGAAATAATTATACACATTTATATTAAGTGATTGTGTAAAAATCTATGAACTTGCAATATTTTGTCATTACCTGAAATTTGTATTTCTATAGAAACCACTGTTTTTCTCTTCCATATCATCGTACCAATCTAAAGTATCAGTATCTTCTTCTTGGCTATTATCTTCATTATCAGAATCAGTTGGGTAAAAGTGTTCTTCTTCTTGTCTAAAATCTAAATGCAAAATATATTTTTTCTTCTTTAGATATACAAATACAAAATAAAACTTTATATAAATTTTTCATGTAATTACAAATAATGTCCTTATTTGGCAACAAGGATGACAACATCCATAAAAGCGAAGCACTGAAACGGTAGGACAAATGGACATTAACACTTGTATAGTGTCTAAACTGAATAATCAGAATATAAAAGTATAAGAGTCGAAGCAAAATTGTAAGTAAATTTGTTGAAAAACTGCTTGATTATAGAGTTGCTTTGCTTATAATTTTGTTCTTTGTTGTCCCAGGAATCAACATACCAAAAATCAGATCAAACGGATAATTTGATCACATAAAAATGTGTTGTTAAAAAAGTAGAAAAATCAACATGTTTAAAATGGACATACAGACATTCTGGTTATGATTATAGAGTTGCTACGCTTTCTAAATCGTACCTAACTACTACAGGAATCATCATGCAAAGTTTGAAATCGATAGGACGATTCTAACATGCCTTAATTAACGAATAAAAGCTATCAATCTCGGACGGACGGACGGACGGACAGACCGACCCTAATTATAGAAAAGCTTCGCTTTTAAAAATCATTTCGGAAAAATTATATCAAGTCATATGACGCAAAAAAATAAACTTTAATATATTGATTACCTTCATGAGTTTCATATTGTGCAGAACTTCTCATATGATATGGAGGTATATTTGTTTTATTTTGTAAAACTTTGTGATAAACTTCTAATTTCGATTTTGGTACTTTTGATTCATCTATTGCAGGAAATAGCTGTAACATTATTGCTGGTAGTTTTTTCTTTGCACAACAATGTTTGTATACTTTTCTTATCTCTCTAACATATCTACGTAAGTTGCTTATGTCACGAGCTACATCATGATTGAAAATCTCATTAACCTTAATTGAATTCATTGAAAATCTATTGATCAAAATAAAAATTTAACTTTACATCTTTCTGACAGCTTTTATAAAGAAACGTCAAATATTTTGTAATGTAGTTATGAAGTTTGCGTTAAAATTTTATCATTAAACTCTGAATATGAAATATTTTTCATTTTTTCTATATTTGGATGTTCAGCTAATAGTTATAATTTTTAAGGCTTACTTACTTTTAAAATAATTTTATCTAAAACAGCCCCAATATCGTTATCGTAGAGAGGAAGTGCATTACAAAGTTCTAAATTGGTTGGTAAAGTGTGGGAAGGAAGGTCACATTCTTTAAATTTTTTGTTCCCAACCAACTCCAGATTGTTCCAGCTAATCCGTTCTTTAAAATACTTTCTATAACGCATCTATATACATTGTAAGAGATAGATAATATGATAAGACAATTATATATAGCTTTTTTGTAGTTCCTCTTTTAAAACCTATAACTTGGGTTTCATAATTAAATAGCTGCTGACGCATTTTTTAATAGAATTAAATTTCACTAACTTTAATGAAATAGATATAACAGAATAAAGTTTAACATAACATAAGTTATATATGCACTATAAAAAAAAGCTAGCTTTAGCTATGTTTAAAAAAATGCGTTCGATACAACCTAAATACCACTGCCAGCCAAGCTAGGCAAAACTGTAATTTTTTCAAAATTTTAAAATAAGCTAACTCTTATTCTATATTTTAATTATTTTAGGATATAAAGTAAACCCAATCCAACAACAAGGATAACATAATAAGAAGAAAAGTTTTAGAGAATTGAAAAAAATAGTTGTTTATTCTAGTAAAGCTGACTACTTCAAGCAAAAAAATTGCGGTCAAAAAAGGGGTAAGAAAATAAAAGGGGGTGATTCATTAAATCCAAACATCGTTCATACACACAATTTACATTAGAAAAATGCGGTCAAATTTTTAGGATTTACCAACTTTTTTCAAATTGACATAAGTTTGTCAATTTTCAACCTTTTTTCACATTTTAAGTTGTTAAAATTATCTTCATTACCTAAGCTTTTTGTTTTTTGAAAAATTATTAATGAAAACTGGAATTTAAAGCATATTTTTTTAAATTTTAGATGAAATTTTGATTTTATAAATTTTTTTTTTGGGCCGGAAATGGCCGGAAACCGGTCAAAAGACCGGATTTTAACCATTTTTTCAACTCTAGGGGTCATATCCAGTGTTGAGGAATTCAGATCAGACCTTAAAGCAAAAATCAATATTGTGGCGTACCCAGGAGGGGGCTAGATTTACAGATACCCCCTAAAAACCGGAAAAAACCGGTTTTTCATAAAAATCCCGGCCGGTTTTGGCCGGAGCCGGCTCAAATTTTGCATGGAGTCATCCTTTGGTATTCCCCACAATTGATACTTGACGCAGCAAGATCCCAGAAAAGTGTGGTATATCTAGGGGGGGGGGGGTCACCCCCCTGCAACCAACCCCTAGCCCTCCGGGGCTTAAAAAAATCCTATAAATGAACCTAACCTTATTTTTCTCAGACACCATTTGACCAATAGGGATGATTTCTTAAACTTAAGCTTTTATGATTATAAACTAACTCCTAGATTATAAGTCACCCCCGGCCGCCAACCCCTAGCCCTCCAGGGCTCCAAAAACCCTAAAAATGAACCTACCTTTATTTTTCTCAGAAACCATTTGACCAATAGGGATGATTTCTTAAACTTAAGCTTTTATGGTTATAAACTAACTTTTAGATTTTAAGTCGCCCCCCTGCCGCCAACCCCTAGCCCTCCGGGGCTCCAAAAAATCCTAAAAATGAACCTAACCTTAATTTTCTCAGAAACCATTTGACTAATAGGGATGATTTCTTAAACTTAAGCTTTTATGATTATAAGCTAACTCCTAGATTATAAGTCACCCCCTTGAAAATAAAGGTTAGGTTCATTTTTATGGGTTTTTTTGATCCCCGGAGGACTAGGGGTTAGCAGCAGGGGGGTGACTTCTAAACTAGAAGTTAGTTTATAACCATAAAAGCTTAAATTTAAGAAATCATGGTTTCTGAGAAAATTAAGGTTATGTTCATTTTTAGGGGGGTTTTGAGCCCCAGGGGGCTAGGGGATGGGGGTAGGGGGTTGACTTTGAAACCATAAGATGTTCATACCCCTAAAAGCTTAAGTCCAAAAAATTTGCATGGTTCATCAAGTGGTTCCGGAGAACCCCCCCCCCCCCAGCATCAAAAAAGCTTCAGTTACGTCCCCCTTTTAAACGTAAGCTTTTCTTATATGTCAACATAACATATCTAAATTTCATAGAGATCCGCAGCCGTTTTCCCCGCTGACCGCCTGCTGCGGCCGCTGAAATTTATATTTGATATTTCTAATACAAAATTTACTTAAAGATAAACATTTTCTGTAAAAAAATTGTTCTTCTAGCTTCAAAAATAAGAAAATTACAGCCGTTTAAAATTTTTAAGTAAAAAAGGTTGTTAAATAAAAAGGTGAACTAAGCAAAAATTGACTTTGACTTATAAAAGGTCGGAAATTTATTATCAAACAGGGGACTTGCACAAAAAAGATTTAGCCCTCTAGGTCTAATAGGAACTGAGATAATAGGGGGGGAGCGTTGAACGCCCACCCCATCACCAACCGATTAAGGTGCGGCAATGGGCCCGACTGTTAAGGGTTAATAATACATATTTAATAATTAATATTAAAATCGATAATACTGTAAAAATGGTTGAATGCTTGTTTCAATAGAAAATTAGATTTAACTAATAATAATGTTGAATCTTGTACCAGGAGATAAACAAATAACCTTGTGTTGCAATAAAAAATAAAAAAAATTATCCAATTTACTTATGAAAAAAAGTGTAATACTGTATCTATAATCTTTTCGTACATAAATGATAATAATATCAGGTTATATTCCATTAATTTTTAACCACCTAAATTTTTTGACACTTACAACTTTTAACAGCTCCCTTTAACCAAAATCAAGGATAGTTTATTTAAGTATGTCACCAAAACTTCATTACATAAGTAATACATTTTTACAAACTTTAAAAAGAGGATTGGGAAATATCTCCCTCCCCAACATTAACTCTAATCACTATTGTAAACAATATTAGAAGTTATAAATATATATCAATCAAGATCTTTAGAGGTATTAACTGTGGTTTAATTACATATGTATGAGAGCTCCTTCTTGTGTCAATCACTTTTATTTACTGATTAAAATTTGTACAGTACAGTTGTACAGAATATTGCAAGATTTTTTTAGTTAAGTCTGGAAATTAATGATTAATTTATCTAAAAATAGATAGCATAGAATTATCTTAATCAGTGGCTTAATTTTATACACCCGCCTTAAACACCCCCCCCCCCCCACTCTTTATTTTAAGGGGTGTAAATTTATTTCCTTTACACCCCCTTGGAATTTATAGAGGGGTGTATCTGAGGGTGTAGGCTCTTGTCAAGAGGGTGGACATGGGTGGACACCTAGGGAGGTGTATCCATCCCCCTTAATTTTACAAGGGTGGTGTAAACAACCCCTACACCAACCTTTTGCACGCCTTTGATCTTAACTATACTTTTAGTGTACATAAAGTTGTAAATTCAGTAACTATTCTACAAAAATTACCTTCCTAAATTGATATATGATTTTCAGGGTAATCTCCGGTGGACTAAACATTAAAATTTTATGGAAAAAAAGATATCTTTGGAACATGCATGACTTGAAATTATCCCCCCTTTGTACTCAATACGCATTTTTTATTCTAAGTGCGTCAATTTTGCGTTTAAAGATACCCTTAGTTTAAGCATTAATTTCTCCAAAAAATGATGAAAAAAGATAAATTTTTTTTTGATAAAATGATAAAAGTATATGTAAAATGAAATAACCAGCAAAAAAAAATACAAAATTACGTTAAATAGAACGAAAATTAGAGCGTTTTGTATGCCTTATAAAATGCGTATTTCTCATGAAAATTGTAACGATTTAGTGTCTTGAGTAAAATATTTACAAACTTCCCGCTTTTATAAGAAGCTAGAGTCTTTGTGATTTTTAACCATTGAGTCAAAAAAATATGTGATAAAATGATTTTCGGAATACTGATTCCTATTACAACAAGGTACAATAAGCGAAGCATAATAAAAAATCTAAGTATTTACTTAAACAATATACTGTATTTAAGCGGTTTTGCACCAAATGTACTTACAATTTTTCTTAGACTTTCAAATTAATATTCTACTCATTGAGTTTTGACACTCTACAAGAGTATTTGTTCCTTTGTGCTTTCTTATGATTGTAAAGCTTCACTTTTGTGGTTGTTGTCATCCTTGCTTATTTAAAATTTTGCCAATATAACTATCTTTTCTGTCTGAAAATAGGGGAGAAATATCATTTAATGTGAATTGTTTCACTTCTCTTTCATTAAAAGGTTGGAAAACATTTAATCTAACGGGGGGAAACACGTTTTAGATCAAAACTTTTTTGAAATTATTAAAAATAACAAAAATTTTATAGATGAATTTATAATACAATTATAAAAGTATATATAGAAATAGGCAAAAGAACCATTATTTACTAAACTAATGAACTAGTGGCTTCATTCCATAGACTCTAGGGGCTGTACTCATATAGATGTAGTTTCTTTTTTCGGTGTCTTAATCACTACCTTTACCAAATAGCCTCAATCCTGCCTTTGGATTATCCAATTATGGATTATCCAGTAAGGAAGGTAACAATGGACTGTAAATTGGACACTAGTATCCAAAGTTTTATACCCATTTGATCTTATTCGTTGCTTAAATACTTTAGGTACTTTTTCAAATCGTGATTGATGGGTTCCAGACATATTAACCAATAATTTTAAAATACAGGAGGGGTAATTAAGTTTATCATAATTGGCGTGTCCCTTATGCTTCAGGGTTTACATTAAATGCAATATTTTATAATATGTAAATCACAAAGTATAATTCTATAATTCTTAATCTCAGACAATTTGGTTTATCTAAATAATTTTCCCTGCCTGAAAATATCAACTTTTTTACTAAAGAAATCTAAGATTCCAAAACTTGTGAGGCATTTAATTCAACCTTTTTCGGGGTTAGGCTACAAAATAAACTATTTTTCATCAGTTTATGGTTTACATGATACAAAATGTCAGACATTTTCTTAAATTTCGTATTGGCATGGTAGATTTATAGCCATTTTTCTAACCATAGTAAGGCTAGGGGTTGGAGAAACCCAAAAAAAAGATGTAATAGTTATTTCTTGCATAGTATTATAAACAGCTTTCCGCAGATATAAAATGTTTTAGCCCCGAGATTCCGATGGCACGAGCAAAAACAAGTAGTTTTAATCTTATGATTGTAATGTTTTCATAATACTGAACCGATAGAGTTCTCCTTTTAAGGGAACCTTCACATAAGTCCAGTGATGGTTCTAGGCTGTTTTATTTTTAGATTCACATAGGTCCCAGTATGGGTATATGCTTTTATTCTTCCCTACCCTGAGACTTCGATAATACATCCCCTAGATGCAAGGGACCCAGCTGCTATAGTTTTTACATTAAATGGATAATATAAGCTATACAGTTCTTTTTTATTTTGAAGCACCTCTATGAGTGCTATCCTTTTTGTGACTATGGGTGTAAATAAGCTGGATGTAATACAATATCTTTAAATTATAATTAATAGCCAATTGGCCTATTAAAGGTATTATAGCAATTTGAAATTATTTATGTAAAATGTCAAGACAGTAAGGAAACTTTTTAGGCATCTCTTTTTGTTGCTGTATTTTTAAAGCTTAAAACCTATAAAAGATATAGCTTTTTTAAAGTTTGTAGTTTTTTGAGAACACTATATAACCCAAGGAAGTAACAAAAACAATGTATCAAATTCTATAAATATTTTAATCCCATTTTTAACAAGGACAAAGTGATATACTAAAATTGTGTCCATCTGTGACCATCCTGATAAAACTTTATCTTTGCTCCATAAGTTTACTAAAGTTGGGGTAAAATTCTTTTGAGATTAGTGACCTACCTTTCCCGAAGATAGGACTATTAAAAGCTTCCCGGTACAGTGGGAAATAAAATCAGACAGAGGCAATTGGCAAAAAAATAATACAATAACTTACATCCTACGCAGTCTCTTCCTTTATTTTTGTTTTTACAACATTATGATCTATTGTTATAAGAAAAATATATTTTGAGTAAGATATGATTTTTTAATTTTTAAGATCAAAATTATGATTCTTAATTTGTACAAAATGAGATAAATTTCCATGAAATCAATTTAAATAAAGTAAAGAGCTTTTAGTGGTTTAATTTGGTAGCAAATTTAAACATAAGTCAAAATGTTAATATTTTAATTTTTGTAGAATAAAATACTCAATAATTTAGGTACGTCAGTACGTCCGTCAAACAGTTCGACACTAAGCGACAGTCTTTAATTTTATGCACATGTCTTTCTTAATATTGTATTATAGTTTACTGTTTTATTTAATGTAAAATATTTATACCGCGTTAATGCTGTGCTACTCATGCACAAAATTGTTGTGGTAAATCTCATGGATTTTATAATCAAAACAAGGATGACAACATCCATAAAAGCGAAGCTCTGAAACTGTAGGACAAACCAACATTGTAGAGTGTCAGAACTGAATAATCAGTATATTGTATAAAAATCGAAAAAAATTGCAAGTAAATTTGATGAAAATCTACTTAAATACAGGATGATTAAGGACATACTTACATTTTTAAGACTTGATTATAGAGATGCTTCGTTTATAACGTTGTACTTTGTTGTTCTAGTAATCATTATTCCAAAAATCAGATCAATCACCACACAAAATTTGGAATCGATAGGACAATTCTAACATGCCTAATTAACGTAAAAAATAACCTATACTAATTATAAAAAAAGCTTTGCTTTTTAGTATTTTAATTCCACAACAAAAAATAATTTTTAAAAGGATTAAAGATTTTAGTTTTAATTTTAATTAAATGTCATATTTTATTATTTTAGATTATATTTTAATCTTATTTTATAATTGATCTATTATTTAATTGTAGATTAAAAAAAACTAATATTTAAATTTCAAGATTTACAAAGTTAGTTTTAACGCTATACTAAAAAGAGGATAATTTCTAGGGGCTTGTATCATGAAAGTAAGAATAGAAAATAGCATTAATTCATCAAAAAATAAAAGCAACAATAAAAAAGACCGTCCGTTTCCGAGATAATTTACTTCAAACATAAAAAAACTTTTAACTTTTTTCTACATTATAATGCTTTTTTCTTACATATTTGAAATTTTGTCAGCCAACATAAAGTTTAAAAGTTATTCCTTGAAATTGAGAACTTAATTCATTGAAATTGTTGAAGAAAAGATGATTTAAAAAGTTTGGTGGTGGTACCCGTCCTAAAGGAGAACCCTGACTTGAATATTATGTTTCCAAGGTCTTATTTCACATACATATAGCAGCAATAGATAGGCAGTTTTTTACTTGTATTGATATTTTGCAATTTTAACATTAAATTAGATCTAATGCCTATATTTGTCTCGAGTATTTACGGACAATAAACCCTTTGATTACATAACCTTTGTCTGTTAATCCTATTTTGCAGCGCCTGTTTTAGGGCCAAATCATTTCCTCAAATTGTACAATTAATGTCATACCTTTGACATAGTAGTAAGTAGATAAACTATGAATGTCGCGCATATGACATAACAGCAGTAGTAACCACTGTTAACATCTTTAGTTTTCTCATTTCTGGTCATAATTGTTCTTGTCCAAATGACATATCAAACAAGGTTGACAACATCAATAAAAGCGAAGCTCTGAAACGGTAGGGCAAACTGACATTAACATTTGTAGAGTGTCGTAACTAAATAATCAGAATATAAATGTTTCTCTGATAATATTGTATTTTGTTGTCCCAGGAATCTGTGAACCAATAATCAGGTCAGTCGGATAATTAGATCACATAAAAATGTGTTGCTTAAAATGGACGTATGGACATTCTGGTTATGATTATAGAGTTGCTACGCTTTCTAAATCGTACCTAACTACTAAGAGAATCATCATGCAAAGTTTGAAATCGATGTTAAAATCGACAATTTTAACATGATTAAATTAACGAAAAAAGCTAACCGTTTGGGCGAACAGACGGACGGACAGGCGCTAATTATAGAAAAGCTTCGCTTTTAACACTACCTCTCTAAATCTTGTAGGTCTTTTGTCATGATTGGAATCACGGCTTTGAATTTAAATTAGCACCGATTAATTTGTCTAAAGAAAGAAAAAGAAGACATATTTAGAAAGATAGAAATGTAAAATTATACAAAAAAAAGTAGAAGCTATAAAGAGACTATTAGAGTCAAATGTAAAAAAAAAACTAAAGGAAGGCTGACAACATTTATTAGCAGAGAAGCCAAGAAAATGATTTTACCTAATATAGCAGCCTATCATACCTTTTTTCTTCCATTCAAATTAAAACGTTTTAGGGACAGACGAACTAGCAGTCAAGTAACAGACAAAAGGACAGACGACGAACAATAGGAGTTAAAGAGTAGCCACTCTTTTTGAACGAATGTACCTTTAAATAACTTCCCCCGACCTTTAGTACCGCCCCCGTATTTTATCAATTTCAATATGCTAATTTTATAGTTTCGAAAGCAAAACTTTTCTAAAATTAGGTTCTGTAGGAGTAAGAACTTAGGGTTTTCCATAAAGAGTCATTCGGGAACTAAAAACCCTACCACCCATCCTCCCCTCTTTTTTTTTAAATAAAGGAAGATAAAGGTACGAGAAGTGTTTTTCTCTATGCCCAACCCCTATAAAAGGACCTATGCCTGCGGTGTATTAACCCTAACCTAACCCATTATGAACTATTAAACAAACACACGAAAAATTACCCAATTCCCCATTTATTTTTGTTTATTTTTAAAAATAAGGTTGGTGGACAAGGCACTTTTATAGGGGATATCGTCAAGATTTTATTAAATTTCTAGTTAATTATCAGAGTTTTATTAAGGCTTTTATGTATGTTGTCATCCTTGTTTTTAGAAAATTGATTATATATAGCTTTAGATTTAATTAGTATTTTATTTTACTCAGATTCTATTAGAGATAGACACCTAAAATTCTATGTGAAGTGAAGATTCCTATAAAAATTGGCATCTACTAAAAAATACAATTTGTCCGTTCGTTTGGCTGTTCTTGTTATTTTATCAAATTATCTGCTTTGCTACATGTATAATCTGTTTTTCTTTGTTTTTTTAGTAGCTTGTTTCAATTATGCCAGTTTACCTGTATTTGATAGTTTAGGCATGCTGAAATCGTTCTATCGAATTCAAACCTTGTATTATGTTTTTTTTTCTCCAAACCAAATCGCTTTATTCTATAGTTATTAAATTTCATGTGTATGAACAGGAGAGTTTCGCTTCTATGAATGTCGTTTTTCCTTGTCATAGTAATTTTATTGAATGCCTTAGATTTTTATCTTTCTTTTATATCTTGCAATTATCTATTTTCTATTTTCAAAAGCGAAGCTTTTTCTATAATTAGGGACTGTCCGTGCGTCTGTCCGTCCGTCCGTCTGGAATGGATAGCTTTTTCGTTAATGTAGGCATGTTAGATTTCAAATTTTGCCTGGTGATTACTTTAGTAGTTAGGTACGATTTAGAAAGCGTAGCAACTCTGTAATCGTTACCAAAAAGTCCGTACGTCCATTTTGATCATGTTGATTTTTATCTTTTTTAACACCAAATTTTTATGTGATAAAATTATCCGATTGATCTGATTTTTGTAATACTGATTCCTAGGGCAACAAAGTACAATGTTATAAGCGAAGCATCTCTATAATTAAGTACTAAATATATAAGTATGTCCTTAATCATTATCCTGTATTTAAGCAGTTCTTCAACAAATTTACTTATAATTTGCTTCGACTGCTTGACATTTATATACTGATTATTCAGTTCTGAACTCTACATGTGTTAATGTTAGTTTGTCCTACCGTTTTAGAGCTTCGCTTTTATGGATGTTGTCATCCTTGTTTTTATTTATCTATCTATATAGATAGTATCAACTATCCTAACTTTCTCGCCATCTATTTGTGTGTGTGTATATGACAGAGAGTATTATCCCTTGTAGGTTGACAGGATATAAATGGAAAATTTTAAGGTTGTCACTTATATCTAAACACTGAGGTAAATGTGTGTGTGTGTGAGTGTGTGTGTGTGTGTGTGTGTTTGAGCTGCCTATATATGTATGGGGCATTGGTTCATTTAAACAGTTAAATTTTAGCAAAATAAATAAGTGGTTGAGCTAAGATGATTACTATAGTTAAGTTAGTTTACTAGTGGCTGTGCTCCTAGAATTTAAGAACACAGCTCTCAAAGTGGTAGGGAAGGTAAGTAAATAGCCTAAAACCATCCTAAGTGTTTGTGTTTGTACCGAAGGATCTCGCTAACCACTGAACCGATCGGGTTCTCCTCAACAGGGTAGCTTCTCATAAGTCCCGGGAAGGTTTAAAACTATTTTAGGGGAGGGTACCACCACCCTCCCAAGAGAAATCGCCCCTAGAAAAAAAATTCCCCCCTAAAAACAAAAATTTTAATTTTTTTGACTAAAATAAAAAAATGGAGGGTACGAGACTCCCCCCCCCCCAAAAAAAAAAATCCCCTTCCAAATTTATTTTTTACTTTTTCTTCTAAAATCTAAAATAATAAAATGGGTTATAAAATACGACTCTTCTTTCCTCAAGTGCCCCTAGAGGCCTATAGGGGCGTAGCCGCTAGTTTATACTAGGATGTTATACTAGTTAATTTAAGGATCCTCTAATATAAACTTTTATATGACAGAAAATCCTCTAAACTAGATTTTGAAATGATGATCCCTATGAAAATTAAGCACAATATTATCTCTAAAATAAAAGATTTAATGTGTCTAAAAGACAACACAAAAAAGTACACATTTAAATTTTTAGTTTTCTTTTAATTCAAAAGCGCTGTCACTCTATATTTGTTAATGTTCGTTTGTGCTATTGTCTGATTTGTTGAGATTTATTTTTATAAAGCTAGTTTATTGTTAAAATGGATTTACCATTTCTTGGATCTCTCTAATAAAGTGAACCTTGTAGCTGGCAAAAATAACAATCTGAACTATCCGTTCCTTCATTCCCATCCCCTCCCCTCCTTGTGCCGACTCTCAATTGGGTCATTGAAAATCGACCAATTGTGTCAGTTATATTAACACAGACAAGTAGCAGAAAATAATTTGGCAGCAGACGAATAAGGTCATTGATAAAGGGAGGGAGGTAGTTAGCTGTATATACATCTATGCTATAGATCTGTTGTTTGAACATATTTTGCTGTGTTATCCCCTGAACTTGCGCAGCAAGTATAGAATGTATTTGTTTAATGGCAACGAATAGTTCTAACATGCACAGAGACACACAACTTCAAAATTCCGCCAAAATATTTGGACATGGCAGTCGCCATTTACCTCCGTTTAGCAGCTTTCAAACTATACTCGTTTTACTGTAGCTGTGTTTAATGCCTCTATGAAAATGGGGATAGATGTCACAGATTTTGGCCTACCTATTCTATTGACGTCATAGTAGTGGGAAAGAAACCACCTAGAGTAGAGATGGGGTATAGGGTATTTACTGACGTCAATAGAATAGGTAGGCCAAAAGCAGTGATATATATCCCCAATTTGCTAGGGCATTATAGACAGCTACCAATTACTTTTTTCCAAAAGAAATATCAACAAAAAAAAACCAATAAAATACTAATATCAAATCGTATTCTAAATTTGGGTGGCAAAATCTCTTTAGAGAGGGTACAACCACCCTTATAGTCCTTCCCGTTACCTATGAGAAGCTGTATTGTAAAGAAGAATCATATCGGTTCAGCAGAAACATCCTTCAGCACGAACAGATAGACAGACACAGATCCTGTTTCTTTTCAATAATCAAGACTTGTATTTCAAAGGCCGGATAAATTTGTTTTTAAAAAGTTTCTACTACTGCTTATTTAAGGTTATTTACGAATAAAAAATCACCAAACATTTTTGTTTATTTGAATTTATTTGTGATAGAATCCCCCCCCCCCCTCCCCCAATCAATAGATCAGGCTAGCCAATCTTACCAAAAAGATATTTTAGTCAGAAATAATGTCTATGTTCGAAGCTGTACAAAGTGTCTTAAAAAATTAGCCATGTGACGTCATAAAAATGAGGGAGTTTTTAGGGTGTTTTCCAACTTCTCCTCTTATCCCTTATTTGTATGACGTCACATGGCTGATTTTTTAGACACTTTTTAAAGCTTCCAATATTCCATCTAATGAAAATAAAGGCTGAAAAAAATGAAAGTTGGAATTACGCGGGAACCTTAGAAAGATCAGATTATAATCATTTCGTGATAAAAGGATTTTAGAAGGTATGAAAACAATATATCTTCACATTTATATTATAACAAGGATGTTAACATCCAGCAAAGCAAAAGAAAATTTACAATTATAGAGTTTAATATCTCGTAAATGTGTAAGTTTGGATGTAGAAATTTTTAAGACATGATTTAATAAATATTGTGCCTAATATTTATAGGAATCACGATCAAAGCATTATATTATATTAAATAACATTGTTCATTAAGAAATTTTCAACCACTGAACCATTGAGAATTCTTCATTTAAAATTAGCTTTACTTAGTTCTCGAGATTTAGGCAATTTTATTTACATTTAGGTATTTATGCCTTATCCCTCCACGGACGTCCAAGGAGGGGTTAAAGGGGTGATTACCCCCAAAATGAATTTTGGAGTGCCATAGGTTCCCCCAAAAATTTGTAATTTTTATTCCCCCCCTCCCAAATAAAAAAAGCTTGGACGTCCTTGCCTCTATGATAAGAAGATTACCCCCCCCCCCCCACCCCTCAAATTAAACTTAGGGGTGCACATGGCACCCCCAAAATTTTAATTTTAAATTTTTTACCCCCCTCAAATAAAAAAAAAGCTTGGACGTCCTTGCCTCCCTGCCTCTTTGAATGCAGAGCCCCTAGGATCTAGGGGGCTCATTCGCTAGAATATATAAATAGATTTAAGTAACATCTTTCGTTATATAGATAACTAGATGCCTTGTAGCTAATAAGTTTATGATAAATATATTAGATTCTTTACGCATGATAAATACATTTGGATTTATACAAATAAAAGTGTTCCTACAAAATGTATAAATTTTTATTAGTGAAGAATTGTGTTTTTACAATAGCCCAATTTTTAAATGAACAACATCTCTATAAGTATTATTCGCTTCTCTCACTGACTGACATGTTAGAAAATTTTTTATTTTATTTTTGTAATGTTTTAATATTCCCTTAAATAATAACAACAGATTAAATTTACTATTTTTTATTCTTCAAATTTACCAGAAGGGAAATAAATCACTAGCAGAGCGCCCCTAGCATCTAGCATCCAGAGTAAAAAAAAACATATAAACCCTTTTAAGATTTGAATAATAAAAAGCAACCAAAAATCATAATTTAAAAAAAATTAAATACCTCTGGTGCTGCAACCACCACATTTTAAATTAACTGCATAAAAAAATTGAGGAGTATTTTTTGATTTTTGGGGGGATTTGGGGTGTCCCACGCCCCAAGAAAATAGCTTAAAACCACCACAGGACCAGTAGATACATTCCCTAAAGAATAAAATCCTATCGGTTCAGTGGTTACTGAGATCTTAAGGGGCCTCACAAACAGGCGGACAGACATCAAGCTACTTTGCATTATATATTATTAACATTTGCTAAATGAAAGTTAAAATAATCCAGCCCTGTTTTTGCTTTCTGTAACAACAATGTTACAAACAAGCAATGTTTCTGTAACAACAATGTTACAAACAAGCAATGTTTCTGTAACAACAATGTTACAAACAAGCAATGTTTCTGTAACAACAATGTTACAAACAAGCAATATTTCTGTAACAACAATGTTACAAACAAGCTATGTTTCTGTAACAACAATGTTACAAACAAGCAATGTTTAGAATTTTTTGTTGTATCATCAAAAACAGCTAAAAAAATTATTTAGCTAAAAATTTTAATTTAATTTTTTTATTATCACAGAACCAAGGACGTCCTAGGGAGTGGGGTAAAAGGTGATTATCCTCCCCCCCCCCCTTCAAATGAATTGGGGGGCGCACAAAATTTTCGATTTTTAATTCCCCCCCCCCCCACCAAACATAAAAAGCTTGGACGTCCTTAACTCTATGGTAAAAAAAGAAAACACCCCCCCCCCCATTTTTTGCAATTAGAATTTTTTTGCAACACTTTTGCAACACTCGTCCTGTTGGTATTTGAATTAGCAATGTATTGAACTTCATCTACTTGCCAAATATATAATGGAAACAACATGATTCATACATTTAATCCACGAATAACGGATAGTTATTCTATAACAAAAAATAATACAATAGTACTTTTGTACATTTTGTATAATTTTCATAATACAAAAAAAAATTCTACCTATACAATGTATAACCTGGAAACAACATGATTCATATATATTCATATAATCCAGGAATAACGGATAGTTATTCTAAAAATTAGAGTAAAACACTAGAGGGAGAAAGGGTTAATTAACTGTATATCCCCATCGCATCAACCTTGTGCAACCTTTATATTGGGTCATTGAAAATCAACCAATGGTGTCTCTTATTTTAACACAGCCAAGTAGCAGAAAATAATTTAGAAGCAGACGAAAGGGGTCTTTGAAAAAGGGAGGGAGGGAGTTGTCTATATATATTTCTATACTATAGATCTTTTTTCTACAATTAGGAAAGTTGCCTTTTGTAGTGTGGATTTGCTTCAATTAAAGTAATGAAATAAGGCAAACATATATGTTATAGCCTTTTTATGGGCCAAAGCATTCAACCTACTTCATAAGTCTCCCTCCGGACGTAATTAATGGTTAGCTCTTTTCGTTAATTTAGAATATTAGAATTGTCCTATCAATTTAAAACTTTCACGGATGATTCCTGTAACAGTTAGGTACGATTTGGAAAGCGTAGCACCTCTATAAACGTCACTTGAAAGTGTGTACGTCCATTAAAAACATGCTTATTTTTAACTTTAAACATGCATCATTTTGTTTATACCTCTAAATAATATTCTTTTGAAACTCTAAAAGTTCATGTTCGTGTGTTTTACCGCGCTGTTTGATTTCCAAACTTCGTTTTTATGGATGTTTTAATCCTTGTTAATAATAAAGCATAAAACAGTAAGTTTGACTTCCTAATAACAAACTTTTTTGTGCTTCCTTTATTCCTGGTTTATCAAAAAGGAAGAGAACATTGTATGGTGTACGTACTGATACCCAAAGTTTTATATATATGTTCTTTTATTAGTTGGCTTTGGGTGATTTTATTAAATCATAATTAGTTTGTTCAAGCAAGCAGTTTCCATTTGTAACAGATAACTGTTTCACACATTCTTTTCAATAGATACTTTACTCTACAGAAAGGGTAATTTTATTTTTCATCATTTGAGATGTAAATGTACATAAAAAAATCACCATTGTCTTATCCCTTATGATCCCTGCAAAGTCTACTTTATTCATAACATAGTGCATACTTGCACAAACATAGGAACATTAATGCTTATTAAAAAAAAACTTAATATGATAGACAAACAGTAGACCAAGACCGTGGCTCAGCCCGTAGCCCCGCTCGTGGTCCAGCAGGTGATAGGTTTAAATCTAGGCCCGACACCGCGTCATTACTAAAGATGTTAAGAATGGTATCTACTGTTGCTATGTCATGTGCGCGACATAATAGTTAGACTAAGTGTAATGCCTTGGCCCTTAAACAGGCGCAACTCATTACCACGAACTGTTGGGACTTCTTAGACAAAGGTCGTGCAATCAAAGGGTTGGTTGTCTGTTGGATATTACTTAACCTAATATCCACAAGTAGGCTTTGGAGTATTGCATCCCATTACAAGCGGAGGATGCCTTTAGGTTCTCTAGAGGATCACTTGAAATCTGAGGAGGTAATAGACCGAAAATGTAAGCAATTTTAAAGATACGAGGACTAATAACCACTAATATATGTACTTCTTTTAATTAAGGGTTTAATCAATGATCAATTTTAATAATCTCTTTATTTTTTACATTTTATTTGATACAACTTTTGAAATAATTTTAATTCAAAAATGAAAAAGTCATATGTAAAAAAATATTTGCATTGCAAACAGGGAATCCCCCCACTAAACCCCCCTCCCCCCACAAGTCATTTTTTTATTTTAAATTTTACGCCAACCCCAAATAAAAAAGCTTGAACGTCCTTGCCTCTATGATATAGAGATTACCCCCCCCCCCGCCCTAAAAAAAAGAAGGCCGTAGGCACCCACAAATTTTTTTTCTTAAATTTTTTACCGCCCCCCCTAAAGCTTAGACGTCCTTGATTGCGAAGCATTCTATTGAATAAGGTCTGTACTTCTAAACATCATTTTGTATATTTTACATTTAGCTCAAATATGAAATTTTATTTTTTTTTAAATATCCGTGTCCCTTGCGCCGAATACATTCTTGTTTCCTGTCTCTATCTCAGGGAGGGAGGGGACATTGGGCTGTTTATTACACTAGTCCCCAAAGATTTGTAATAACGTTTCTTATTCATTGCGTTAACAACTTTGAGGACTTGGTTGGTTCATTAAATTTATTCAAGCTTTTCCAAAACTCATTGTTATATACAGAAAGGTTAATTTTGTGTATCGTCATTGGGGATGTACATCAATGTATCGGCCATTGTCTTATCCCTTTAGATCCCTGGTCTATCTGGAAAGTCTGGGATAATCCAACAACAGGTTTGCAATTCTTGTTGTAAGGGCGTGCATGCACATTTCATGCCACCCTTCTAGCGAGTTTTTATTCTTTGCAGACATAATGGAAGTATATTTATGTTCTGTAATAAAGTGAGCTCTGTAGCGGGCTAAAATAACGATCTCCACGATCCCACTCCTTCACCCCGTCCCTTTTTTCTCCTACTGGATAAACGGCTCAACCAATAAATGCGGGGGGAAATTGCAACTTAAATTGACGGCAATTTTTCTCCTGTTATATCATCCATAAAATCTACATCCATTGCAACAAGTTAGGATGATTTAGTGGCAATCCTATGAACTAAAACATTCTTATATTGATAAGTTTCACGTGTTGTCCTATCTTCATATAAAAGTAAAAGGATGTCTATCTGTATGTCTGTACCAAAGGATCTCTGTTTTGTTTTCCGTAGCATAGGTTCTCGGAAGGTTTATAACTGTTTGAGAGAGGATATCACCTAGAAAAAAATAACCCCATACAATTTTTAATTTTTCCTTTTAAACTAAAATAAAAAATGGAAGGGGTTGTATTCAACCACCGTCCGCCCCTCACGTGCCCTTGTCCGAATTAGTTGTACTTTTTAGGGAAGCTTTATAAATGTGGTTTTAGGCTTTTCTCAAGGCTCTCCTCCCCCCCTCCTAATCTAGCAGCTAGGGGCGAAGCAACTAGGCGTTGTTTTATAATGTACCTCTACCCTTATGTACTTTGTTTCATTTATTATAATTGTAATTACAAAGAGTTTATACAATTTTCATAACATACAAAGAGTTCAATTATAATTTTTATCGTCAAATGATTGAAAAACTCTTTTTACCATCACTATTTTAGAATAACTTGTATTTTTTGTTGCTGTATTTTGGGTGTTTGAATGATTTTGAAAATATATTATTTGTAATAAGTATAGAAAGCCTAGATCCAAAATCTCTTAATCAATTGCTAAAAAATCCGACTATGTAGTTGGTTAGAACGTGTAACTATTATGGGGAGGGGGGCATTTAAAATTTCGTCGTTCATGTTATAGGATAAATAATGTGTTAAAATATAAATAAAACTTCCATTATTAGAAATTCTTTTTTTCAGACTTATTTATTGTTTCTGACTATCATTCTAGGGTAATACATCTATTATAAATGTGTACAATACAGTAAAAAAACAGCTGATTAACAAAAATAAAAATATTTCAGATTCTAGAATGGCAGAAAATGTGTAGTGGTCGAATGTGATTTATACAGCTATGGCTTTTTACTGATTTACTGTGATTTTGAGTGAATAAAAATTATCAAAATGTTGCTACAAATAATATTTTTAGGTAGGATTTTTTTAATAAATCTCTTTAAATGTAAGTCCTTAACAAAAACTTATTGTAATTTAACATTTTAGAATCGTGCTATCCATTTTAAACTCGCGTTTCATGGGGATTCCTAGAACACAAGTGTTTAATCTGTAAAGCTATGCAAACTTATTTATAATTAGACTAGTGTGTACGATTTAGAAAACGTAGCATCTCTATAATCGTTACCAAGAACGTCCGTACGTCCATTTTAAACACCTGACTTTTATCTTTTTTTAACAATAAATGTAATTATGCCCTTAAATATTATCCTGCAGTTAAACAGTTTTTCAACAAATTTACTTTTATTTTTTTCATTTTATACATTTATATTCTGATTATTCAGTGCTGACACTCTACAAGTGTTAATGTTCGTCTGTCCTACCGTTTTAGAGCTTCGCTTTTATGGATGTTGTCATCCTTGTTTCTAAAACGTTTTATTTGAATATGAACTATAATGATTTTTGCTTGCATGATTATTTTCCTAAAACACAAAAATCTTTGAATTTTTAAATATCATCTGACAAAGCCTAATCATCTTATATATAATTATAGTTTTCTACCATTCTAGAACCTCATTATTTTCCATGTTTTGAATATCTTTCTTATTGTCACTCCTTTCGTTTCTCCCCATATAGGAGTTATGTTTAGATAAAACCGTTAAAAATATTATATTTTTAAAAGCGAAGCTTTTCTATAATTAGGGTCGGTCCGTCCGTAACGGATAGCTTTTTTCGTTAATTTAGGCATGTCAGGATTATCCTGTCGATTTCAAACTTTGCTTGGCGATTCCTGTAGTAGTTTGGTACTACTTAGAAAGCGTAGCAACTCTATAATCATTATCAGAATGTCCGTGCGTTCATTTTAAATAAATAAAAATGTCCTTAAACATTATCCTGCATTCATTTAGTTTTTCAACAAATTTACTTACAATTTTTTCCTGATTATTTAGTTCTGACACTCTACAAGTGTTAATGTTCGTTTGTCCTACTGTTTCAGAGCTTCGCTTTTATTGAGGATGTCATTGTTAAAGATTTTTCGTCTCTGAAAATACTGGTTTGTACGCTTAAGGGAAGATTTATGTATATTTTAATGTCTTATGGTGGTTTTAGGCTATTTTCCTGATCTCATAATATCTCCCATAGAGGTTAGGGGCGAAGCAACTAAATTACTATAAAAGAGACTAATCTTAAAAGAAGAAAGCAACTTTATATGCTTTTTTTAGAAAATGCTATTATTTTAATAAAAAATATTGTTACAATGTAATATTTCTAACCCCATAGTATATTGAAGGTTAATTTCTTCGTAGATTTCATTCAGGGGTTGTGGGATTAGTTATTATAACTCTTCGTTTTTTTAAACCATTAAGAGAAAAGCAAAAAAATATTTCAGTTTTTATTTAAAAAGTACAGTAAATTCAAAAATTCAAAACTTAGGTGTCAACATCTAAAAATGGTTTTAGCGCATTTTTCTTATGATCAAATCTCCTACCCTTTGCAAGAATTCCTGCAAAACGCTTCAAAGTTGAGATATAGAGCTAAACATTGATACAGATACTATTTGTGAAAATTTTAAAGTTTAAAGGCAATATCTCAACCAGGGAGGGAGTACTGGCCCCCCAAATTACTCCCTACATTCTTGCAAAGGGTAGAAGAAAAATGCGCTGAAACAATTTTAGATGTTGACACTTAAGTTTTGAATTTTTGAATTTACTGTACTTTTTGAACTAAAACTGAAATATTTTTTTTGCTTTTCTCTTAATGGTTATAAAAAACGAAGCGAATAAGTCATTAATCATTAAATTCTGATAACTATAAGTGGGGTAAAATTGCTTTCAAAAAAGTTCTCATAAAAAAAAACACACTGTACAAGAAATAAAGGTCCGTCCAATGTATGTCTCTTTTTGGACAAAGGAAATATTTGTTTAATGACAGGGTTCTTTCTTTTTAGGAAAGCTCTAAATTATGATGTTTAAAGTTAGGGTACAGGGCTATGCATCACCCCCCCCCCCTCCCCTCTAAAATTTTGTATCAATATTGAGTGGGTGATAATACTTCTATAACAAAATGTGGGTGAGTATTTCTTAATTTTGTGTTTGCTGTTTTTGAGACCAGGAAGGCAAAGTAGCTAAAATCGTGCCAGTTACTTAAGTATATAGAAATTTTACTAAATTTTACAAAAACAAATAGTAAGAAAGCTGTAATAATTAATAAAGGGGGGGGGGGGGTGGGGAGTTTAATGCAACCATCTTGTAATCAGTGAGAAAATGGCACTTAGAATTCGAATTTTGATTTGGAATTTTGCATGAGTAATCCTTAGTAGGTCTATTTTCCCTAAATTGAACAAAAAGTTGTAAAAGTAACAGCTAACGGCTGGCGGCTCAGCAGTTTAGCCATTTTTAAAACTATTTTCAAGGGAAATCATCACGAAACCTATCTCCACATAATACTCTATGCTGCTCCGAAACGTTTTCAAACGGTTCTAGCCGCTAGTTGCTGGTACTAGAAATCTAAAAATGTTTTTTATTGTATCATTTCACATGATTTAAAGCAAAAATATGTTTCAAAAAGTTGGTTCCTGCATAATTTATGGCAGATTTGCCCTAAAATAAGCCAAAAAACGGCTAAACGGCTGAGCTGTTAGCCAATACTTTTTCAACTTTTTGTTCGATTTAGGGAAAATAGACCTACCAAGGATTACTCATGCAAAGTTTCAGATCGAAAAATCGAATAATAAGTGCCATTTGCTCACTGATTACGAGATGGTTGCATTAAACCCCCTTATTTTCAATCTATTTACATTTCACTGTATCCCTTTAAGATACCCTTAGATAAGACAGACATAGAATAGCAGATGAGCTCAATTAGGAGGTGGCGAATTTAATACTATTTATAGTACTAGCGGTTGCGCCCTTAGAATCTAGGGGCTCTGTATTTGAAGAGTTAAGGAGAAGGCAGAAGCTTTTTCAACATTCAGATTATAAAATAAATAGCCTAAAACCACCATGGAACTATGTAAATCTCCAAGATCTTTACGGGCAAACGTTAATACGTGAATCATTTCCGCTGGATTAAAGCCTGTTCTGTTACATACTGAAAACCTATTTTTCCATTTTCCAATCCTATGCCAACTGTATACAATATGATAAAAAGATATAAAAATCTAATTTGATTTAAAACATGTGTTTGAGTTATCTAATTAAGGAAATATTGTAGCTTGAAGCATAGGATCTCTTAAATGTCTGGACTGTTTAAGAAATATAATTTTTATCATGTAAAGTTCAAAATGACATTCCAGTATATTATTTTTGAGTTACAAAAAAAGTTTAAACATTATTGACTAGATTGACGACGTATCTGTAACAAATCGCAGCCCCCTAATTCTTATGTTGCCTATTCAAATCCAACTTTAGTTATAATATCGAAAGAAGATAAAAGGTTAATTTTAGAATGGGGTTAAAGTACATAATCAAAGTAATACGTAAGTCTAAATAAGTATGTTTTATGCTGTAATTATGCGACCTTGAAACGGCTATAGAACCCGTCATAACTAAAGAGAAAGAGAGTGAATTGTATGAAAGAGAAAATTGAGGGGTTTCGATATTGACGTTCCCGCAATAATGCTGAAAATTAACCTTCCTTAAAAATTGTAATTTGATCAATTTTCTCGTATTAAAGCGATTGATATCTGGTGGAATATAATTGGTTCTAAGCCTCACTGAAAAATTGTGTCTAGCATTGTATTATATCATTATATCTAGTTTTATACAAATATAAAAATGTTTAAAACCCCCTCAGGGCTATAAGAACTGGTTTTAATCTTATAATTGTACATTTTATATCCGCGGAAAGCTGTTTATAGTACCATGCGAGAATATTGTTGTTCTTGTGAAGGGGATGTTATAAAGCAAATGTAATTAATTTGTTTAATTTAGATTTTTGGATATTTTTTATATTATTTAAGGTTAATTAATGAGATATACTCACGTAGTAAATTTTATTGGATATGTGGGGGAGCGGGAGGGAAGGTACAATGTACTGGTAACTAAAGTTTTATTACCACAATCTCTCATTCGTTGTCTGAAAAACTTGTTATTAGATCTTGATTGGTTGGTTCAAACTTATGTTGTCCAAAGTTTTCCACAAATTACTTACATCTTCAGATAGGGTAAATTTATTTATCATCATTATAAATGTTTATCAATTTATTGTCCACTAGCGGCTACGCCCCTAGAGGCCTCTAGTGGCACTTTAAATGTTTTTTAATAATACGTTGCGTTCAAGACTCTAAAAAAACCGGTTTTTTGTGATTTATCTTGGGAGGGTGGTGGTACCCTCCTGCAAAATAGTTATTAACCTTCCCGGGACCCATGAGAAGCTACCCTGTTGAGGAGAACCCCATCAGTTCAGTTGTTAGCGAGATCCTTCGATACAAACAAACAGACATTCGAACACACATCCTGTTACTTTATTATAAGAATTGTCTTATCCTTTAAGATCCCTGTCTGGCTAGCTATATGCCCTTTTTTATTTGCTAGAGTCTGGCATTGGCTGGTTTGTTAGAACACCCCTAAATTTCTAAGGATATGTAAAGCTGTGGGTAGGAAAGGGAGGGGAAACAATTAAATTCTTATCATCATAGGCTTCGAGATCAACTGAGAATTGATTGCCTATTTCTTCCCTAATTTCCGAAGTTGTACAACAGATAACACAAACCTTGTAAAACCTATTTTCAGCTACTCCGGTCAAAGGGAAAAGTGATATAATGTATAAACAATTTATAAATAATACATTCAAAATTTTAATTTTTCTTTTATTTTTTTTGGAAGTTTAAGCTTTTTTTTTAGCTAGTAGTAAAAATTGAGATAGAATGAGGAAACTATGTACACAATCGGAAACTCAAATTCAGATGACCGGCTTCGAATAAAAATTGCCCAATCTCCATATAATCAAAGCTTCTATAGACATATATTTTATTTTATTCACTTCTTTTTATGTCTTTGTTATAATATTTCCTTTTGTATGTAGCGAAGCTACTCTACAAGTTCAAAAGTGTGTTTGTCTGTTAAAAAAAGTATGATATGATTTTCTCGGATACTATTTAAGATAGACGGACGAATTTTATTATTCTCAATTTTAATGAGGATCTATTATTTAGTTTACTTGGTCCGTTGATCTGTATATGTTTGGCTTTCAGTAAGAATGTTTTTTTCCAGCGGAAGCGCTCCTATCTTATAGGGGCTCTATATTAATAGGGATATAAAAGGGCAGAAAAATAGCTCAAAACCATACCCAGACTTATTTATAAAAATGTAATAGCCTAAAACCATGTCAAGGCCTATGCAAAGCTTCCCTCTAAAGGAGAATCATATCGGTTCAGTGAGAAAATAAAAGCTTAGTACTTTATATCACAGGATTTAATTGCTTCTCTCTTTATGTATGTTGTCATCCTGGTTTATTACTATTTTCTATTTTCTTAAATGTACAAATGGTTCTAATCTTTAAAAGACCTATGAAAAGATTCTCAAAAAGCGAAAAAACAATCTAATCATCTTTTTTATAAATGTTTTACCCTGTGCAGTGGTTGTTTAAACTATAACTCTTATTAAACTAGCGTTATTAATATCAATGTAAATCATTACGATCTTGCTAACCACTTAACTGATTTAATTCTTCATTTTAGGGAAGTTTCATATAGTCCTATTGGGTTATTCATTTCTATTTTGGGAGGTGAATTAGATTATCAACCCATCCACCCCCCTAAAAGTTTTTTTTTAAATTATTGGAAGGTTAAATTGTAAGTTGATGTAAGTTGATTCTCCCTCTCCCTCTTTTTAAGATAGCCCCCATAGTTATAATTGTATTTTGGCTAAAGAACCAGAGAGAGATGTGACAATGGTCTGTTAATTATACTAGTCTCTAATGTTTTATAATAACGTTTTCTTATTCGTTGGCTTAACAACTTTGGGGACTTTAGTAAATTTTTATTGGTTGGTTTATAAAGTGTACAAACAACTAATTTTACGCTACAGAAAGGTTAAAATTGTGTATCATCATTGGGTATGTGCATCAATTTTCAACCATTGTCTTATCCCTTTAGATCCCTGCAAAAGAATACAATTATATATAAAAACTGAAACGAGGACTAGACTATACCATTAAAAAGTTAAGGTCTTCAATATTGAAGATTCCATTTTGATAAACATAATCTCTCACTCAAAAACTCTAAAGGATGGTGCTACAAAAAAAAATAAAACTAGTGCAGTTCACAGTAAAATGTTCCTGGTAACGATTATATCCAAAAAATCTATGAATTTTAAAGGCTGCTAGCTGCCAAACGTCTGAAGGTACATGTCATGTCCATACAACAGGTTAAGCGGCATAAATAATCTAGAGTAGTCCATCTCTCTCTCTCTCTCTCTCTCTCCTTCTTCGGTACACACAGACAAACAAACAGACAGATAGACATCCTGTTACTTTATTATAAGGATTAATTCAATAATCTAAAATAGTCGCTAACAAAAGAAAGTCTTCCTAATATTCCTTCTTTTTTGACAATTCTTAAAAAGTTGTATTTTTGTAGCTTCGCTAGTATCTTGATTAATGATATCCAAATGGGGTATAATTTTGAAAGCGTAGCTTTTACTCAATTTGTAGTCGCCTGTCCATTAGTTTGCCTTGACTAGTTTTTTTTTATGAATAATATACTTATATACTTATCATTTAATTATTTTAGATAAAAGTTTTTTAATTTTTCTATTATTATATTATATACTACGTCTCTAGAGGCCTCTAGGGGCATTTGAAAAAGGAAAAATGGGGTAAGTTAGTGAGCCTCGACTTTATATTAATGTTTAAAAAAGAAAAAATATATATAAACCCTCAATGGAGCTAAGTGAAGCTTACCAAAAATTGAAAACTCAATCTGTATAACAGTTTTAATCTATAGATAGTTAAACCTTGCTACTTTAAATTAAAGGACTAACGATGCGCCCATAGCATCTAGGACAAGACGTGTTGTTAAATAAGTTAAATAGTCTAAAACAACCACAAAAACATTTATAAAACTTCCCTTAAAAGTACAACTTATTCGAACCAGTATTTTCCGAGATCTTAGGCTTTAGACAAAATAAAAGCACTGCTATATATATAAAATAGCATAACAATTTAAATCATGTAATCCAATTTAATCTGTACCTCATTTCTAATTAATACAAAGCTTTGCCTGTATATATTTAGTCTTCCTTGTTATGAAGATGGGATGAATAGAAAAAAAGAAAGATTGTACGAGATGTGTAGAGCTTGTACCTTGTAGATTAATTGATTTCAATTTAAATTTGGGCACTTCTGGGTCAGTTTTATAGAACCAGGGGTTAACAGGGAAGGGTAAATGGATGATAAATTCATCTCCACTCAAAAATTACAATTATAAATTTACAAGGCTATGTTTCTTTTCTTTTAAGCAGGGTATCTTTTTAGTTACGAAGCTACTCAAAATTTCAATTTGTCTGTCAGACCGTCCTTTACACTAAAAGAGAAATAAGACTATATCAACTGTTATTAGAGATAGTGATACAAACGGTAATGCAAACAAACGAGCTTCATGTATACAACTCTTTTGGTCTCTAGGTCTTGCCTTGATTTTGAAGACAATGTAACCGTATTTTTTAAATCACAAATTACGCCTTATTAACTCTATGTATCAAAAAACATAACTGAATATCTAAAATAGCAATGGAATTAAGCTGAGCAAAATATTTCTTTCCTGATTTACTTGCAGGTTGCATTTTTCAACCTTCCTCACATTTTTCAACGTAGCTACTAAATTACAAACAGCATAAAGATGATATTTATATTTCTGGAAACTAGAGCTGAGCGTTTCTAACATATTAACATAAGCTTCGAATTTGTGTTTTACCAGGGATGACAACATCCATAAAAGCGAAGCACTGAATTGGTAGGAAAAACGGACATTAACACTTATATAGTGTCAGAACTGAATAGTCAGAATATAAATGTATAAGAGTCGAAGCAAAATTGTAAGTAAATTTGTTTAAAAAACTGCTTTATACAAGATACTGTTTATGGACATACTTACATTTTTAGGACTTGATTATAGAGTTGCTTTGCTTATAACATTATACTTTGTTGTCCCAGGAATCAATATACCAAAAATCAGATCTATCGGATGATTAGATCACATAAGAATTAGTTGTTAAACAAGTAAAAAAATCAACATGTTTAAATTGGACGTACAGACATTTTGGTAATGATTATAGAGTTGCTAAGCTTTCTAAATCGTACTACTAAAGGAATCAACATGCAAAGTTTGAAATCAATAGGAAAATTCTAACATGCCTAAATAAACAAAAAAAAGCAGCTATCTGTTACGGACGGACGGACAGCCTGACCATAATTATAGAAAAGCTTCGCTTTTAAAAATGGTGCATTTTTATACATTTCCTTTGTAAATAAAAATTTACTATGCAGCTCACTTTTTTTCAAATAAATTTCAATTACTTAGTTCCTGAATCAAAGCATACTCTATAAGATTTAAATCATAATGAAAGATTTATTCAAGCAATCAATTTTATATAAGAATGGAGGAGGGACTCAAATCAGAGAGAATGGGCTGTTTATAACACTAGTCCCCAAAGTCCTATGATAACGTTTTCTTATTCGTTGGGTTAACAACTTTGGGGACTCAAGTGAATTTTGATTGGTTGGTTGATTAAGTTAAATGTTCAACCACCAATTTTAATCTACAGAAGGGGTATTTTTGTGTATTAGCATTGGCGATGCTCATCAATTTTTCAGCCATTGTCTCATCCCTTTAGATCCCTGGACTAATATCCTAGGTCAGAGTTAAGCATAATGAAAAATTTTTGTGATGATTTCTCTGACTATTACGCATTTATAATTATTAAAAGCGAATCTTTTCTATATTTAGAGTTGGCCCGTCCGCTTTTGTAGGGCCAACTGCCAAACAAAGTTTTTAAATAACTATTTAGACAGAAATTAGGCAATTTAAATCTATTTAAATCATACAAAGTTGTTGTGTGTCCAGTTTAACCATCTTTCGCTAATTTTACTTCCATTGACTTATGGGGAAATCATGTCTCAAAGTTTAATTGCATTATACATGAAAATATATAATTGATAAATTACTTTTTAAAGAAAACATCTCCTTATCCCCAGCTAAAGTTGAATAAAATAATTGGATAAAATTGAGGGTTTCTTAATTTAATGTAAATTAACAATTTAGTTTCATAAATGTCTTCAAAAAATTCTAAAAAGTGGTAACTTTTGAGTCTCAAATCCTATATACTGAAGTATTTTTGTAGTTATATCAAGAAAGATATCACAAATGACCGATTTCAAGCACCTAGACGCTTTGCAAAAATTGGGTTATTCTATTCTGAGTTGCTCAATATTAATCTGTTGCAGGATTTTATTCATCTTTCATAAAAAAAAATAAAACATCCTTCTTATCACGTCAAATAAAAATAATTAGTTTTCTTTTTCGCAGCAAAGCTACTCTAAAATTCATTTAGTCTGTCCATACGTTAGTCAGTCAGTCCAAAATGCTATGAGGGAAATATTTTTCTCAGCTGTTGTTCCAGTTAGACGGATATTTTTATTTTTGTAAAGATTCCTTTTATCAATTAGCATCCAGTATGAAATTTACTTGTGTGTCGGTCAGTCCGCCATGCTACAAAATGTAAATATTAAAAAATGAAAAATGCAAAAAAGATGAGGTTATTCTAGATTTTAACATATGCTTTTTAAATCTCCTTTTCCGTTCATATCCATGCTTTTTTTGCATCGCTTCTTATTGATGTTGTCATCCTTATTTTACTATTGCTGACTATTCAAAATATCTCGTGCATTGTTAACTTCCGCTGACTTCTAACTATTCTATTTTTTAGTTGCATGTGGACTGATCAATCTATCAAATGGATCTGGAGTCTTCTATGTACCTCCAGCTCATACCTGTCCAGAACAACAGATTTTAATCCATCCTTGCAGGTTTCTATCTATATATCTATCTATCTATCTATCTATCTATCTATCTAACTATCTAACTATCTTATCTATCTATATATCTATCTTTCTATCTCTATATCTATCTCTATATCTATCTATCTATGTACTTCCAGCTCATACCTGTCCAGAACAACAGATTCTAATCCATCCCTCCAGGTATATCTATTTATCTATCTTTTGTGTACCTATCTCCTCTTCTTTTTAGGTTGGCTTTTTTCGCCTGTAGTCGAACCCCTTCCCCCACCACTTAAAGGGGTAGTTGTACGAATTGCATTTGAACTTGAATTCAGTGAATCACATGGTTAAACTATCTTTATAGGGCATATATTTGAAAAAAATTTAGACATAACTCAAAAACTGCACAGTAAAAGTTCATTTTTATTTCAATTATCTTCAAAGCTAACCTATATGTATCTCATATTTCACAAAAACATTTAAAAATTTCACTTCTACAAGAACTCATTAGATTCACTTCGTGCAATAATCCCTTTTAGTTTAAAAAGAAAAAATTATCTTTTCGAACATAAATTTCCCCCCATATTTGATTAAAACAAGGTTTTACTTCATTTTTGAAAGCGAAGCTTTTCTATAATTAGGGTCGGTCCGTCCGTCCGTTACGGATAGCTTTTTTCGTTAATTTAGGCATGTTAGAATTGTCCTATCGATTTCAAACTTTGCATGGTGATTCCTTTAGTACGATTTAGAAAGCGTAGAAACTCTATAATCATAACAAGAATGTCCGTACGTCCATTTTAAACATGTTGATTTTTTACTTTTTTAACAACAAATTTTTATGTGATCTAATCATCCGATTGATCTGAATTTTGGTATATTGATTCCTGGGACAACAAAGTATAATGTTATAAGCGAAGCAACTCTATAATCAAGTCCTAAAAATGTAAGTATGTCCATAAACATTACAGTTACTTTAATGTGTGATAATTTTAATGTAGCATATTAGAGTAAGACACTAAAGGGAGAAAGGGTTAAATAACTGTATATTCCCATTGCACTGTTTTTGTGCAGACTCTCTATTGGGTCATTGAAAATTAACCATTGGTGTGGTGTTTATCAACACAGCCAAGTAGCAGAAAATAATTTGGTATCAGACGGAAAAGGTCATTGAAAAAGAAAGGGAGGTAGTTATCTGTATGTACATCTCTACTGTGGATCTGTCAGTATTAAAATGTTATCCCGCGACTTTAGCTTTGCAAGTAGTGCATTTGTTCGTTGTCGTGTCCTTATGAGTTAGATTTTTTTGTTAGAGTATGGTGAAGGACTTGGCCATAATTAGGCACATCTCAATACCATGTATAGTTAGGGTCTCAACACAAAGGTCGTGCAATCAGAGAGTTGGTTGTCTGTTGAGTTTTACTTAACACTATTACTACGGGTGTTAGGTCATAAGCCTGTTTAATGTAAGTTACGACAAAATGGTAGATTTTAAAAAGCAACAAACTTTCTTTTCCTAAAAAAAAAGAAAGGGGAAATCTAAAGTTTATGTTCAGATTTCAGTTTTACAATCTTACATTTTTATGAAGTGTAAATGTGAAAATATAAAATAAAATCTGGGAAAAGGATAAAAATATTAAGCGATTTAATTCGTTTGAAATCATGACACGCTATTGTTAAAACCTATGAATTGTTGCTTTTCTCCATAAAGCATGATTAGTTGAAATAGTAATATTTTTAGAATTTACATGATTCAAATGGCTGAAAACCTGTATTTATTCCTGGATTTGAAAAGGTGTAAAAAGTATTTTATTTGAATAGAGCGGAAAGCTTGCACTTTAGGTATTGAGAAAAAGGTGGCCATTTAAAAAGCAAGAAAAATAAACAGCAAACTAGCGAAAAATTCATTAAAGGATCAAAGCAAAGAAAAATGTATTAGTCTTATGTAAAAATTCGGATCATCATCAGACGCATCTCTCTTTTTGACTGTGAAGGCCAGAGAATACGGACACCTTGTTCCTCCATGAATTCCTGCTGTCTTTGGCAAGTTTTTCAGCTTCTCCCCATGTTAATTCCAAATTAAAGAGGTCCTTTTCAGTGCTCCGCCTCCAGGTCATTTTTGGTTGTCCCCGATTACGTTTACCAGTGGTGGGGTTCCATTTTAAGCACTTTTTTGGAAACCTATTTTGTTCCATTCTGAGCACATGTCCTAGCCACCTTAGTCTTTTATATTTCACTTCTGCTTCAATACTATTGCACTTGGTCTTAGCATACAGCTCATGGTTTGATATTTTGTTTGGCCAGAATATTTTGCAAATTCTTAGGCAGCTATTGTGAAATGCATTAAGTTGATTTGTTTCAGTTTTCACAGTTCTCCAGCATTCCGCTCCATAGAGAAGAACTGATTTCACATTACTGTTGTAAAGTCTGATTTTTGTTTTCAGAGCAAGTTTCTTTGAATTCCAAACGTTGTGTAGACTGTTGAAAGCAACCCTAGCCTTATCAATCCTGGTTTTAATATCAGCTTTTGAGCCATTTTCACTGCTGATAACACTCCCCAGATAGGTGAATTTGTTGCTTTGTTTCAATTGTTCACCATTTATTGTTATACTTTGATCAGGGTTTGTAGGTATATTCATAATTTCAGTCTTCTTGACATTAACAAAGAGCCCGACTTGTCCTGCATATTTGACTAGTCTATCTGTCTTGGCTTGTAGATGTTTAATTGTTTCTGAAATCAGTGCCAGGTCATCAGCAAAGTCCAGATCTTCTAGGTGTCCTAGTATGCCCAGCTGGAGACCACGTTTTTTGTCCTCTGTGGTTTTCTTCATCACCCAGTCAATGACCAATATAAATAGAATAGGTGATAAAATGCATCCCTGTCTAACTCCAGTGCTTATTTTAAAGAAATCAGATGTCTTATTGTTTCCAACTGAAACACAGGCTTGGAAGTTGTCATAAAATTTAGTTATCATAATTATCATCTTTTCTGGTATACCATAACTTCTTAGTATTTTCCAGAGTGTTTGTCTGTGTATGGAGTCAAAGGCCTTAGAGAAATCAACAAAATTTACGTGAAGTGGCTTGTTAAATTCAACACATTGTTCAATAACTGTCCTAAGGGTGAAAATTTGGTCAACACAGCCCCTTCCAGCACGGAATCCATCTTGTTCTTCTCTCAGTTTATTGTCAATTTTCTCATCAATTCTGTTTAAAATAACTTTACATAGGACCTTGCTTGGGATAGAAAGCAGCATAATTCCTCTCCAAGTATCACAATTGTTCAAATCTCCCTTCTTAGGTAGTTTTATGATTATACCTTTAGACCAGTCCGTTGGTATCTTTTCTTGCCTCCAAATTTTATCAAAAAGATCAGTTAGAGTCCTAGCAGAAAGATCTATGTCTGCCTTAAGCATTTCGGCAGTTATTAAGTCAGGTCCTGGTGCTTTGTCATTCTTTAGGCTATGTATAGCAGCTTTAACTTCTTGAATAGTTGGTGGTCTTATATCTATGTCTATTTCATGTCCTGGTTCTGGTTCAGCAGTAATTTCTGGTTCAGGTCTGTTCAACACTTCTTCAAAATGTGATTTCCACCTTTCAGCAATTTCTTTTTCTGTAGTGAGTAATTTACCATCTTTAGCCTTGATAGTTTCACCACTCTTTTTGCTATATTTGCCACTTAATTGCTTGGTTATGTTGTATACTGTTTTCATGTTACCAAAGTCAGCTGCTCTCTGGGCCTTTTCAGCCAGATTGTCAATGTAATCTCTCTTGTCTTTCCTTGTGCACTTTTTGACTTCTTTGTCTTTAGCAGTATATTCCGCTTTTAAATTGCTCATGTCAGCCAAATGTTGAGCATTATGGATTTTGTTTTTGAGCTTCTTTCTCTCTTCTATTTTGATCCATGTTTCTTCAGAGATCCAGTCCTTTTTCTCTGGTTTCTTGTGTCCTAGGATTTCCTTAGCAGTAGATTGAAAGTTTTCTTTAATTGAAGTCCATGTGATCTCAGTCTCTTCATTTAGGTCCTCTAAGACTTGAAATCTATTTCTGAGTTTTAAGACAAATTCATTCTTTATCACAGGGTCCTTTAATCTTGAAGAATCATATTGTCTACCAATCTCACTCTTTTTATCATGGCCAGTACGCTTAACTTTAATTTAATCTTACTGACAACTAGTTCATGGTCACTAAATATGTTGGCTCCTCTATAGCTCCTACAGTCTTGCATTGAATTGACCCATTTTCTATTGATCATAATGTGGTCAATCATGTTTCTTGTTTGTCCATCAGGTGTTGTCCAGGTATATTTGTGAATGTTTTTGTGTTGGAATAATGTACCTCCTACAACCATATCATTATTTAAACAGAATTCAAGTAAAAGTTCTCCATTTTCATTTCTTGTACCTATGCCAAAGTGTCCCATTGCATTCTCCACTCCAGTCCTGTCAGTTCCTACTTTAGCATTCATATCTCCAAGAACTAGGCACATGTCATGTCTGGGTACTGAGTTTCTGATTGATTGCAGTTGATCATAAAACTCTTGTTTTACTTTTCCATCTTTGTCATTTGTTGGGGCATAGCATTGGATAATGGTCAACTTGCAGTGCCTTGATTGGAATCTAGCCTTAATTATTCTGTCTGATATAGGTTTCCAGTCTATTAGTGAATTGACATGTCGTTTTTGAATAATTATAGCAACACCATACATATGTTGGCTTTCATGACCAGAATAAAGTATTAGGGGCCATCTTTGGTTGTAGTTTGTCCTTGTCCTGTCCATCTACATTCTGCAATCCCAAGTATTCCAATATTGTAACTTGTCATTTCTTTAACTACTTGGGCTGTTTTAGTTGACTCATACATTGTTCTAACATTCCAGGTTCCTATCTTACAGCTTTGCTTAGAACTTATTGGTCCTGTCATCAAGTTGATAGCTTCCTTTCGGATTTCACCATCATCTTTCATGTTCTCAGTAAACTGAGCATCAGTTCCAACGGTTCTTGTTTCATGCACACCTCTGGCTGTGTGAAAGCCATTAGTGTTTGAGGTTCTGTGGGTGTTTTCGCTAACTGTGGGTATTTTTACAGGTAGGATAGTTAGTCCTACGCAAACCTTCCATATCCCTGGAAGGAAGGGTGACTGGTAAGGGGAGGGACGTCAATATCCCCCAGTACTTCAAGAAGTACCTCCTGCCCTTGTAAAATTCGGATAATTCGGACCAATTAGATAAGTTTATCACATAAAAAAATTGTTGTTAAAATAGTTAAAAATCAACATGTTTAAAATGGACGTACAGAATTTCTGGTATAGAGTGGCTTCGCTTTCTAAATTGCATCTAAATGCTATAGGAATCATCATCCAAACTTTGAAATCTATAGGACAATTCTAACATGCCAAAATTAATTAAAAGAGCTAACCGTTACGGACGTACGGACGTACGGACCGACCCTAATTATATAAAAGCTTCGTATTTAAAATAAATATATTAGTATTGTTTTAAGCTTTTTAAGGTAGCTTTTTTGTTTTTTGGAAATTGAGAATTACAACCCCAAAACTGCCAAGAGGGGGGGGGGGGTAAGGGGGTGTTAAGGTGAAAAGTCACTGCTATCTTATATTAAAAGGTGTTGTTAAAAAGAATTGCGCGCTTTGCACACCCCTTGGTGAAACCCTGTGCACACTATTCTATAGAAACATTTTCTTATCCACAATGTAAGATAACTTTTAAAAACTAAAAAGTTAATACTGCAGATTTTTTCTTTATTTCTGCAATTTTTTCAGCATGTTGTTTTTCTTTTTGTGCTAAAAAGTAAAAGAATTATACGTTTAGAAACATTTATCGGTATATAAAAATGAAAAAAAAGGCGATTTTACTGAAAATACTTTGTTGGCCACTAAAACATCATCATATAATTTGTAAATTAATTAAAAATAAGGGAAGGAATAGTTTTTGTTTGTTTGTTTATTACTTTGGTTTAGGTTAGGTAGGCCTAGGTGTTGTGGGGGGTGGGGGAAACTATACATCCTCTTATTTTCAATTCGTTTAAAAAATAAAAATGGGGTGTTATTGCTCAATAATTTAACAAAAGAAGCTGGATAGGATATAATTTTTTGATAAAAATGCTGGTTTGAGTCATCATATACGTATGTGTGTATTTTTTCTGGAGTCATGGACCGTTGGTTTTCTTCTAACAATGGATTTATTATTACTTGGATCTTACACCAGATTATCTTGTACTTTAATAAAGTGAAACTTGTAGCAGGCTAAAATAACGACCCCCCCCCCCCACTCCATTCCCCCTTTATCCCATCCTCTCTTCTCCCCTGGGGAACAAATGAATTTTTTGATTGAGTGGCCTAATTTATTTTATTTGTAGATGTACTGGAGAATCAGACGAGGGTATATATTTATCCTGTAACAACTCAAACATTGCTAGCATGTTCTATGCTTTTCATAAATCTTTATCTTAGCCACATATAACACACGGTTCAAGAAATAAGTAACCCATAGCAGACAATACAAAAAAGCGCTCAAAATGGCCGCATAAACAACACTAATATCGTCTTTTCTTCATCAATCAATCAATCAAGTAAGGAAGAAATGTTATTAAGGCTTGAAACACTAATAGGGAACTTGCAGTCAAGACAGAGTGGCCTAATATCTTTTATTTGTAGATGTACTGGAGAATCAGACGAGGGTATAGATTTGTCCTGTGACAACACAAACATTGCCAGCATGGCTGTTGGACTCTCACAAGTCAAGACAAAGTAAGTATGGCAGCTGTCACATTTATTAAAGCTTGCTAATCTATGTTATATATTAGGGTGGGTCGATTTTGGACATTTTTATCTGAGACCAAAGTGGGAATTGAAGTCTGTAAAGGCCTTGAGGAGTAGATTCAGGAACATTTGTCCGTTTCAAAATATCTCGTTCCCAGCCTGAGAAAATCTCGAAAAAAAAACTCTACAAATTGGACAATTCTCAATAAACCCTAAAACATGGTGGTTTTTTAGTAATTTCTCAGGCTAGGAATGATATATTTAAAAACTGACAAAAGTTCCTAATTCTACTTCTCAAGGCCTTTCCTGGGAGCACCATGAAGCCATAGTTTAGGGTAGGCGAGAATCTCTCACAATATTCCCGTATTCTATATCTAATTTTATACATTAAGTTGCTGAAAATCTATCCATATCAAATGGAGTCATAGACTTTTTGTCTGAGGTGGATTCTTTAAAAAAAATTTGGGTCGCTGATTGCTGGTGAGGCAAAATTGTTATTTTTTAAAATCCTCCAAAATCACATAAAAAATTTATAAAAATTAAATGAAATCTTATGTTAATAACCCTTCTATGATTTTATTTCATTTTGTCGATTTTTAAAGAGATTTTAGAGTATTTTTCGATAATATAATTTTGCCTTACCAGCGAGCAGCGACCCAATTTTTTAAGAATCCACCTCTGTTTCTGAGCTACTCATCAACCAAAAATGTGAAAGATGTCAGCAACCCTGCTCTAATCATTTCATAAGTCACGACTCTAAAAGGATTGGAACATATATATACAATGATTTTAATCCTTAAATTCCTGTAATATTATTTTGTGTTTATTATAGGCGTGCAGAAGGGGATGTCTACAAAATCAAGGGGGATTATTAAACCCCTATAGGGGTCCTAACTCCTTTAAGGAGTCTATATCCCCTAATACACCCCCCTAATGCAGCCAAGGGGGGTGCAAAGTCACACTCCTCTCGAATATCGTTTAAGAGGATGTCAAATATGATCTAATTTTGTGTAAAATTTTTTCGGGTGAGGTTTGCGCAAAACTCTCCGCACGCCACTGGTTTTCATTACTTGCCTTACATGTTTATAATGTAAAACTAATATCAAAAATTCAAACGTAAGGGAGAACACTATCGTTTCACAAGATCCTTCGGTTCACACAGACAGACGCAAACACAGACAAACATCCTGTTACTTTTATAAAAAGATTATATTTTAGGGTGAAAACTTTGACAGTGAGTAATTGTAACATAGAAAGGCTATATGGAGATGTGTTTAGATCTTTACAAGTCACCCAAATTATTATAAAGGTAAGGTGTTTTATTTTTAAAAGCAAAGCTTTTCTATAATAAGTCCGTCTGTACGTTATGGCTAGCTATTTTCGTTAATTTAGGCATATTAGAATTGTTCTATCGTTTTCAAACTTTGTATTATGATTCCTGTAACAGTTTGGTACGATGCTGAAAGCGGAGCAACTCTATAATCATTACCAGAAAGTCCGTACGTCCATACAAAATATGCAGATTTTCAACTTTTTACGAAAAAATTTTAAGTGATGTAATTATACAATATATCTTATTTTTGGAATACTGATTCGTAGGTCAACAAAGTATAATATCTAAAAGGAAGCATCTTTATAATAAAGTCCTAAAAATGTAAGTATGTCCTGTACATAACAGTTTTGCAACAAATTACGTTAATTTTTGTTAAAACTTACACATTATATTCTGCTTATTCAATTCTTATTTTATGGATGTTGTCATCCTTGTTTTATATATTTATGGACATTTTTATCAATACAATAAAATATTATGAATATAAACTTACAATCTTGGACGATCAATATTTTTTGAGGTGGATAAATAAGGGATTTCACAGGTTTAAATGGGGGGTAATCTAGTGTAGGTAGTTTTTAAAAGTGAAGTTTTTCTATAATTAGGGTCGGTCCGTCCGTACGTCCGTCCGTCCGAGATAGATAGCTTTTATTCGTTAATTTAGGCATGTTAGAATTGTCCTATCGATTTCAAACTTTGCATAGCAACTCTATAACCATTACCAGAATGTCCGTATGTCCATTTTAAACATGTTGATTTTTCTACTTTTTTAACAACAAATTTTTATGTGATCTAATTATCTGTTTAATCTGATTTTTTGTATATTGATTCCTGGGGCAACAAAGAACAATATTATAAGCAAAGCAACTCTATAATCAAGTCCTAAAAATGTAAGTATGTCCATAAACATTATCCTGTATCAAGCAGTTTTTCAAGAAAATTACTTACAATTTTGCTTCGACTCTTATACTTTTATATTCTGATTATTCAGTTTAGACGCTGTACAAGTGTTAATGTCCGTTTGTCCTACCGTTTCAGTGCTTCGCTTTTATGGAAATTGTCATCCTTGTTTTTTAGAATTTTGAGATGCATAAAATGAGGGGTTACAAAGTTACCCCATTACCCCCGTCCCCCATCTCTTAAGACGAGGCCTACAATATTGTTCTAGCATTAATCACATTTAAAATATTTTCAATGATTAATATGCCCATTGAAATACAGATATTTAAATTTCAGGGCCTAATGATTATATTTACAAACATTTACTATCTATCTACTTGGTGCCAATTAGAATAGTCCTACAAAAAAAACAATTTTTAAAATTTTCCAGTATGGCTTTGAAACCGATTATTATCCGTTGTATAAGAACCTGTTCTCGTCAGCCATACTGAAAAATCATGTTACAGCATTATATTACAGACAATTTTCCACGAATTTTAAAATATAAATCATGAACTTAATACCAGTTTTGTTGTCTGGGCGTTCGGTCCCTCAGGGATACCAAAACTGGTGTTAATCTTATCATTTAATATCCGCAGAATGCTGTCTATAATATGATGCGATAGATAACCCTCTTTATGATAAAACTTGTCCATATTAGGTACCCTTTATCAATATAATAAGGTTTTTTTCATATTTTTTTAGCAATGCTCTTCAATAACGCTTGTTGGTCCTATTGTCTGAAGGGATCTAAAGGGAAAAGACAATGGCTAATAAATGAATGTACATATATCCCAAATGATGAAAAACAAATAACTCCATCTGTAGATTATTATTAGTGGTTGAAACGTTTGGACACTCAACCTAATGAACCAACAAAACAAAATTTGATAAAGATCCCTAAAGTTATTAATATAACAAATAAGAAAACATTATCATAAAACTTTGGGGACTAGTGTAATAAAAAGCCCAATGTGCCTTTACTCCCAATATTGTCTGATTTGTTGAGCTTTGCCATTATGTATTGTCTTGTCAGGGTAGCTTTGTTTATCAAGTCCAATAAATTTCCTTATTCCAAATGGAGGGAAGACGACTTTTTTCTTCATGTAGGTATGCGGCATTTGTTTCCATTTCCTCCAATGTTGAGTGCATATGTTTTGTTATTTTGTAAGACCAACTATTGCTGAAAAGTTGCGTGTAGTCTGAACTTAGGCTGTGGTCATTTATTTTGTGCTAATTATCTAACTAGTATTCATACCCATACATGAGGATGCTTTCGCCCAGTTCAATAAATCTAAAAAAAAAAATGCAAAATTTATAAAAAAAAAATTAAAAAATTAGTTGAGCCAAAACGTTGCTATGTTATTAGGTTAGGCAAGCAGAAAATAGCCTAAAACCACCTTTAGACTCCAATCTAAAAATATAACGGCCAAGAACAAACTTGGGACATAATGTGAAGCTTCAATGAAATATACAGTTTGATCAGTTCATTAGTTATCGAAATCTTAAGCTACATACATAAAAAACCTTACTACTTTATATTTACCTTCCTCATAAAAATTTGGGGTTAATTAACCAAATTCCCCCCATCAAACTGGGGTAAATTTGTTATGTAGGGGAGAAATAAAAATAAATTCATAAAATCCTGTTGGCACCAAACAAAATTTTAAACACCCTCCCCCCCCCCCCCCCTTTTTTTCGTCCCTGTCTGCGATATTGCTTAATATGTTGTCTATCAAGTCGTTATTTTGTTCCTTGTCCTAAATTACTCATTTTAAGCAACATGGATGTAGGCTAAAGTTGGGCTTTGGATTCTTTATAACAACACATGATATTTATATACATATTGGCTTGGTAATATACTGTTACTAGTTGTATTTTATTGTTCCTAGAACCTGGTAGATGCTTAATGAGACAGGCCTCTGGGCCCAATTAATTAATCAAACAAAATTACAATCTGACCTCTACACTATCTCTCTATCTAATTAGAGTATTTACTAGTCTGTCTATCTTTCTATCTAATTAAAACTTTACTATTTACTATTCTATCTTTTTATCTAATCAGAGTATTTACTAGTCTGTCTATCTGTCTATCTAATTAGAGTATTTACTAGTCTGTCTATCTGTCTATCTAATTAGAGTATTTACTAATCTGTCTATCTAATTAGAGTATTTACTAGTCTGTCTATCTGTCTATCTAATTAGAGTATTTACTAGTCTGTATATCTTTCTATCTAATCAGAGTATTTACTAGTCTGTCTATCTTTCAATCTAATTAGAGTATTTACTAGTCTGTCTATCTTTCTATCTAATTAGAGTATTTACTAGTCTCTCTATCTTTCTATCTAATTAGAGTATTTACTAGTCTCTCTATCTTTTTATCTAATTAGAGTATTTACTAGTCTCTCTATCTATCTATCTAATTAGAGTATTTACTAGTCTGTCTATATATCTATCTAATTAGAGTATTTACTAGTCTGTCTATCTTTCTATCAAATTAGAGTATTTACTAGTCTGTCTATCTTTCTATCTAGTATAGTATTTACTAGTCTGTATATCTTTCTATCTAATTAGAGTTTTTACTAGTCTGTCTATCTTTCTATCTAATTAGAGTATTTACTAGTCTGTCTATCTTTCTATCTAATTAGAGTATTTACTAGTCTGTCTATCTATCTATCTAATTAGAGTATTTACTAGTCTTGTCTATCTTTCTATCTAATTAGAGTATTTACTAGTCTGTCTATCTTTCTATCTAATTAGAGTATTTACTAGTCTGTCTATCATTTTATCTAGTAGAGTATTTATGTGTTTACTAAACCGATTAATATTCGCTGGATCATGACCAGTTTTCAACCATACTGAAAAATCATGTATAGCATCGTATTAGAAACAATTTTCCACAAATACTAAAATAAAAGATTATAAAATTGATACCAGTTTTCTTAGCCCATGTTGCCGAAGGCCCAGGTTTTAACATTATGTTTTTTTCATTTTAGTATCTGCGGAAAGCTGTCTATAATACGATGCAATAATAACTATTATCTTGAAGATTTTAAATTTATGACTTGAAAAATTCAGATTATTTTCCATGATACCAATTGTAAATATTATCTTGAAATGTATCTTATTCTGTAACTACTTATTGCTTATATTATAGTTAATTAAGCTATCAATTTTAATTTTCTTTCAATAATTGGGCAAATATAGATTTTATTAGGAGATATACCATCAAGTGTTCGACCAATTACAACATTTAATTTCAGCTATAAGAAATAAGATTATAAAATAAATACAGGGATAAGACAAAGGCCGATAAGTTAATGTACAACCCCAATTATGATACACAAATTACCCCATCTGGTGGGTTACAATAAAAGGCTGAAACGTTTAGACACTTAACTAAATTTAATAAAAGTCGCCAATGTTCTTAAGCCAACAAATAAGAAAACATTATTTTAAGATCTTGGGGCCTAGTGTTATAAACAGCCCAATGTCCCTTCCCTCCCTGGATAAATATGTCTAAATCAAATACCTTTGCTCTTTGAAATATATCTACATAAATATCATGGTTTTAGGCTATTTTCCTATGATTTCTTAGCTAAAATCTAATTTATATTTTTCTTTTTGTAAGAACAGTTATTGTTATCAGATTTCTCTAATTATAATTGTTGGCTTCCCCTGTTCATACAATTTTATATTATACAGGGTGTTTCAAGAGAAATGTATTTTAAAAAGCATAGCATTTTTCTCTTATTAACACAAGCCGTGCAATATAAATTTTGAAAATGTGTGCATTTTTTGCACAACCTTTAAATTCATAGTTCTTAAAAAATAAGACCTTTGGAAAAACCAGCTTTTAAGGCATATTTTGTTCATTGTTGAAATAATCATTTTTAGATATTTGAAACATAAATGTCCCTGAACAGGTTTATAAAAATTTTTTCTCGTATTCATTCGAATCCAGTGGATAGGAACCGGTTCTCATAAATACGAAAAAACTATGTCTAGCATCGTATTATATCCAGCTTTCTACGAATATAGAAATGTTCAATCATAAGATTAAATCCAATTTTTTTAGCCCGTGCCTTCGGCACCTCGGGGCAAAAAAAACTTTTTTTAATCTCATAATTGTACTTTCTATATCCGCGGAAAGCCGTTTATAATACGATAAAAGAAATAACTATTATTTTCTATGCCTAATTATGTTTTTTTTTAAAACGACATTTCTCTTGAAACACCCTGTAGCATATTGTGATACAAAATATTTAATTTTAAGTATTTTAAAGAATGATGGAAAGGAATTAAACTTATCAAAAAACTATCATTATTTGAAAAGTGAGATAACTAGAGTAGTTATGTCACCCATGTAGGAATATTTCTAACATGTCTAACGTATCAATATCAGCTATTTGTTACCGATTGGTAACTTTAAATGTAAATAAGTAGATATTGAAGTCAATTAAGGTTGCTAATATAGCTTTCATATATTGGACAATATGTTCCTCCATGATCAGAAGAGGGGATGTTAAAGTCATAGGGGGTAGGAGGAGGATGGGGGGTATCTTTATATTAGCCACCTGGTAGAAACATTTTATCAGGGGTATGCAAGAATTTCTCACATTATCCACTTATTCTATATCCATTTTTGTAACCCAACTTTATTCCAACTCGGGGGGATGCACTGCATGTTCAAGTGTCCATTGAATTCTGTAAAATTTTTACATGCTTATTTAGCGCTTCTGTATTACAGTAATGGATATTTTATTATTTGGATATCTTACACCAGAGGTGTATTCTTTAAAAAAATTTGCCCCACTAATCGCTTAGTGGGGCAAAATTGTTTTCGTGAAAAATCCCCCAAAATCACATTAAAAATCTACAAAAATTAAACAAAATCATAGAAGGGTTATTAACATATGATTTTGTTTAATTTTTGTAGATTTTAATGTGATTTTGGTGGATTTTTCACTAAAACAATTTTGCCCCACTAAGCGATTAGTGGGGCAAATTTTTTTTTCATATATTAATAACCCTTCTATGATTTTGTTCAATTTTTGTAGATTTTAATGTGATTATGGTGGATTTTTCACTAAAACAATTTTGCCCCACTAAGCGATTAGTGGGGCAAATTTTTTTTTCATATGTTAATTACTTTTCTATGATTTTGTTTAATTTTTGTAGATTTTTAATGTGATTTTGGTGAATTTTTCACGAAAACAATTTTGCCCCACTAAGCGATTAGTGGGGCAAATTTTTTTTTTCAGAATCCACCTCAGCTTTCATGTTCTCTAAAATAGTGAAACTTGCAGCATACTGAAATAGTGATTTTCTCCTGTCTCCTGGGGCAAATTTTTTTTTTCAGAATCCACCTCAGCTTTCATGTTCTCTAAAATAGTGAAACTTGCAGCATACTGAAATAGTGATTTTCTCCTGTCTCCCCTCCTACTGGATGAACGAACTGATCAATAAATGACTTCCATGTTAGCAAGCTTAATTGACGAAAATTTTCCCCCTGTCATTATATCCATGTATATATTATAAATCCATTTTTACAATATACAATAAAAAGGGTTGAGTAAAGCTAAGTGGGAAGAATAGTTTTTTTTCAGCAGCGAAGATACTTTTAGTGGAATTGAAGAAACACCTCTGGTTAATCAAATTCATTGATATATATCAATACCCCCCCCCCCCCACACACACACGCCCCCCAGTAAGTCATCTTTATAATAGAAGTAGATTGAGTAGTTATTAGTATACCAATATGCCTTCTTAACACCATTACAAAAGAGAAAGAAGGGGGATGTAACCTTTTAGACCCCCCCCCCCTTAAAAAATCACAGGACTTGGAGGTAGGGGTGGGTGATATAACACTCCCTTTTAAATTTTATTTAGATTTTTTTAATTTTAACACTAATATTTTTGGATAAAGTTTTCTTTGGGTGATTTTCTTGGTGGGAACCTCTTCCAAAATAGTTTTAAAACTCCCAAGGACCTTTGAGAATCTACACTGTACAAGAAAACCTTATTAATTCAGCGGTTAGCAAGTTCCGTTGGTACACACAGACACCCACAGAGACATCCTGTAACTTTGTGTAAGGACTAGCATATAGGAGCTTTTAATTCAATTCAGGGACAGAAAGAGGCCAGAAAATGGCCTAAAACCAAGACTTAAATCAAAAAATAAAATAGCCTAGAACCATCTCAGGACCTATGTGAAGCTTACTTTAAACAGAGAACCCAATCCGTTCAGTAGTTATTGAGATCTTAAGCTTCAGAAAAAAAACCTTACTACTTTATATATTAGGATTATAACCCCTCCATGAAATCATTTCGAGATTTTACATCAAATATACTCTGATTTTATATAATATTTTGTCTAATATTACTGTCAATTATACCACTAACTAAGCGAGGCTTCTTATTTAAATTCATGTATTTGTCCTGTTCAATTTTTATACTTTAAGAAGTGAAACTTTTCTATGTTTAGAATTGGTCCGAACGTCCCTTAGTTCATAAGGGACAGCTCCTATGGTTGATAAACACAGTTTCAAATCGTCCTGTTGATTATTATCCTTTTATACGCTGAATCATGTAAAATTTAGGTATAGTGTTGTAAAGCGTTACTACTCTATACTCGTCTATACATCCTTTTTAAACCTTGAATTTTCATTTTTTTTACATTCTTATTAACAAAATTTGTATATTATTGGCAGTTTTCTGTATTTAAGCCTAGCAAATGTTGTGAATACTATGTGATATACATTGTACATGCAGAAGTTTGATTAGTGGTGCAGCTCAATTTCTTAATTATTCATCATTGTTAAACCCACTGGGAGTTAAACACAGTGCAATAACAATGGAATTTTAAATACCCCCCCCCCCCCCCGCTTCTAAGTAGTTTGGGGCCCTGGGGGCTTAATATATCGCTTTGTAGGCATTAGTTAATAGTGGTACAGTACATAGCATACAACCAACCCTTTAATTAAACAATTTTTGTCTCAACATTCTAACTCTGCATGGTGCGATGGCTTTTCTTTTTCGGGGCCAAGGCATTCTCCAATTGCGCTTACTTGTTTAGTATTAGTTTGGCACTATTATTTATGTATTTTGTATGACGCGCGAAATAATGACTTTGTATAATTTCTCAAATGTTTGATTTCACATGAAATCTGTTTTAGGTTATTTATGTCTGTGCAACAGATCTACAGTATAGGATAAATGTATATACAGATAACTACCTCCCTTCCATTTTCAATGACCTTATTCGTCTGCTACCAAATTGTTTCATGTTCTCCCTCTAGTGTTTAACTCTAATGTTTGTACTTTATTGTAGTTATTGTCATTAAAACTATTAATAAATACCATTATTATTTAGGATACCCCAGTTATCGAGATATCAAATGATACATTTATTCAAGTTGGAGAAAATCTAGAAAGACTGGAAATCTATAATTCAAGGTAATCTTTTAATGTCATTACTAGAGGGGCAAAGCCCCTAGAGGCCTCCAGTGGCACATGAGGGGAGCTGTCGACAATTCAATCTTAAAGATGAAATAATAAAAATCGGAGGGGGTGTTCAGGGTCGATTAATCTTGTGAGGGTTGTGGTGTTATCTCTCCCAAATAGTTAAAAACCTTCCCTGGACCTATAAGAACATCACTGTAAAGCTGGAATCATTTTTCACAAATGAGGGTGTTGGGACCAAACATATATTTATATTTTTTGGGGAGGGGGTTAATTTTTCCTGTGTATATTTCTGTATTAATAGTATAAGCTGACTAGTGTCTATATAAAGCTTCCCTGCTTGTATAAACAGACAGATAGACACTAAGACATACACACGCTCTACCTCTTTTACTTTTACTAGCGGCTACGCCCCTAGAGGCCTCTAGGGGCACTTGAGGAGGGGAGAGTGGAATTTGATAACCCAATTTTTTATTTTAGATTTTAAAAGAAAAAGTAAAAAAATTTTGGGGGGAGTGGGGGTGTCCCACCCCCCAAGAAAATAGTTATAAACCTTCCCGGGACCTATGAGAAGCTACCCTGTTAAGGAGAACCCGATCGGTTCAGCGGTTATTGAGATTCTTCGGTACAAACAAACACACAGACATCCTGTTACTTTAGTATAAGGATATTAAGATTTATCGAGGAGAGGTTTAGTGGATTTGTGGTATTCGGCAACCGTGAGCCATGCCTATGGCACCCCTGATCTGGGGTTCGGTGGAGGGTCAACGGCCCTCCCCCGAGTCCTGGGGAAGGGGTCTAGTGACCCCCTCCCTACGCTTAGAATTAATGATTGAATCTGTCATGTTTATTATGGTTAACTGTATTCTTAATTCTCCCCCACCCTTTTCAGGGATGGGGGATCATTATTGCCCAAACTGACCATTGTATATGTATTATTTATGCTTTTATGTTATGATTATTTATTCCTATCCATGTTATTATTGTTTGTTGTATATAGCTTCAGTATCTTTTAAACCTTCAATAAAGTGACAACTGAAATTAGATGTTGATCATTATCTAGTGAAAGCTAGAGAAGCGTAGCTTCTCTATAGTAAGGTGTCCACGTCTGTCACACTGCCGTAATCTAATTGAACTCCGGTGTCTGCCATTTATCCTCGGCGGATACCACAACTTTGGTGACAGCTGTGTGAGATTACGGCGAACCACAAGTGTAGAGCAGACGCGCATCTGAGGCTAAGGTACTCCCAGCAGTGAATCTGGCAAAACTGACGCAAGCGACCTGAATTACCCACCCTGGACAGCAAAGTTTAACTCTGCATCCGGCAGTTGTGAAAGCAAGACAGCGAAATCCGATGAATAACCGCGAGCAGCGCTGATATCTAACGGAGAATTGAGCGCCAAAAGGGCTGAAACAGGCCTGCGGACCGGCTGAAACAAGCCAAATAAGTGTAAACGGCTGGAAATAGGCCAACTTTACTGCAAGAAATAGCAGGATCCGAACCAGTGGCGCTAGCAGGACGGGACATTCCCTGCCGCCATCAGCCGGATTTGGATCAGCGGCGCTAGCAGGACGGGACATTCCCTGCCGCCGATAGGCTGAAACATGCCACATAGCTGCAAGCTGCGAGCTAACATACGAGTGTAGTGCACCAGAACAGAGAAAAACTACGTCAACTCCGAGTATCCTGAGAAGCTACAACGCAGCCACCCATCTAGAAAACAGATATTATATCACATTTGCAGGGATTACCACCCTAGTGTGATGGCCAAACAATAGATTTATGAGCAAAGCTTGGCAAACAAATTGTTGTGTTGTGATAAATCTAAGAATAGAACAGGCTTGGATTATTGTGTATTGTGATAACAGCTAAAAATAGAACAGAGTTGGTAAACAAATCTGTTATGCAATTGTGATAAGGACAAAAATAGAAGCTAGATGTAATATAATAAAGACCCTGATATACAATCAAAACAATCTCAAGCCCACAGCACAACAACAATACACCCCTTATTCCAAGGGAAGGGGAGGGGCCCCTCTCCATTGAAGGCAAATACAATCAGGGTGATATAATAGATAAGCCTAGGATTAAGAAGAAAGGCCCTATTACACCAGCACACAGTTACCCCCCTCCCTCACAGGGGGAACGGACGGAGTTACCCCCGTCCCCTCACGCGCTTCCCCCTTCCTACCCACACTGACTAAGTCCGTCTGTAGTGTGGGGCTAGCGATCGGACACACAGAGCGCCATTCACGGGTAGCGCAACTGAGTGCGGAAAATATCATAAATCCAACGGACGAAGCGGACCAATGAGAGAGCGAGTTGAGGGGTGAGAGCGCGTTTTCCCCGTGTGCGCGGATTTGACGGCGCGGACGCGCGTTACAAGGACAGGAGATTCCACGCACACACACACACACACACACACACACACACACCGGAGCGGAGCTACTCCATAGCATTTAACAGGGGTATTTTAGCAAAATAAAGAATTGCAAGTTTCTTTCCTTCTAGCTCTAGTGTGATAAAGGAAAACCCAATCAGTTCCTGACAGCAGTTCAGACCCTCAACATCTATCTACCTCTACCAGCCTACCCTACAACCTCAACACCTAACTAGTGATAAGTACAGCTAAGTTATATCTTTGCAACTAAACTCCCAACCTAGTGATACAAACAGTGTTGGCTGTTAGGCTAGGAAGCCTCAAGTGACAAACCATTCATTTCAGTACTGTATAACTTTGTGCCCGCCGTTTCACCGTTGACCCAATGGACCAGCATCAAGCCCCAGGAGGTGACCAAGCCCCAGGATGGCTCCAGGATGACCCTCAGCCGGCCCCAGCCGAGTACCGCAAGCTGATGCTGAGCAATCTGCCGGAGTTTAGAGGGCCGCCCAAGCAATCCTGGTCGGCACATATCCGCAGACTTGAGATGTCATGGGCGGCTTACCGCGTGCCACCTCATGATTCCCTCAACCGCCGCAACGCCCTACTACTGTCATTGGTAGGGCAAGCGGCGGAAATGGCGTCCCATCTGTTTGGCGAGGCAGGCCAAGCCTTGACCTACGAACAGGTCAAGACCGAGTGTGAATTGCTATTTCGCCCTGCTTTTGAATCCCAAACGCTTAAACAAGCGTTTAGGGATTACAAGCAACACTCGACAGAACCTATACAAGCGTACATTTCAACTAAGTGCGCCTTGTATAGGGACGCCTACAACCATGAGGATCTTGAGTTGTTGGTGGACGAATTAAATCGTGGAATTCATAACGCCAATGTAAAACGCCTCATGATGAATCATGAAATTACGAGTGTACCTGAGTACACTCGTAAGGCCATGTTCACCGTGACCATGGTTACTAAGCAGCTGAAGGAAGGTGTGTGCTTAGTGGACTCGACCGACGGGCTGACTGGATCTGCCTGCATCCAGTTGCCCCAATATGACGAGTCGGAGCCAATGGAGATTGGCTCCTTGGCTCCGGGTCTCCACCAGATGGGGAAGGTCGCTCCAGATGACAAGGTTCCAGGCCGCTGCTACCGCTGCCAGGGGAGAGGCCACCGAGCTCGAGACTGCCCAACGCCTGTGGAAGTTAGCCTAGAGGAGAGACGCACCCAGCCACGCCGTGACCGTTCTGCCAAGTGTGAGCGTTGCCACTATGACGGTCACACGGCGGCCGATTGTAGAGCTGACTGGGCCCAGGTAGCCAGCCGCAGGCGCACCGCCGACAAGGGTGCCCCTCCAGGGAAGCCCAGCAGAGTGGCCCATATGGAAGGGAGCGCGCCCCCAGCACCACCACAGCAAGCAGCCGCCCCCAGAGCTGCGGACCGAGCCGATGGGATGCCGCAGTTCGGGACTGTCCCAGCTAGGATCAACGTACTGGGCGGCGCGGCTGAACCCAACCGGGTTGGCCTAGGCTTCAGTCTTAACCATCTGGGGCCAGAGCTGATACAGCCCAACAACATAGCCGAGCCAGAGGTGCTGAGGCCCCAGCCTTTCAGCCTCAACATGATGGAACCTGCCCGACTGAGCCTACCCAGCAAGAGTGGAGGGGCGCTGCCCAGCGTCCCTGAGACGGTGTATGGGGAGGTCCTGGCAGCCGCCGAACGAGAGAGGCAGGAGGTGCTAGCCAGCACCTATGCATCGATGTATGGGACGCCACCCGGCGTCGCCACCTGGGATGATGGGGGGGTGCTATCCAGCGCCTCCCACCTGGTGCCTGGGGCGACAACCGTCGCCGCCACCGAGATACCTGGATCCTGGAACGAGCCAGCCTCCAACCTGATGTCTGGGGCGACAACCGTCGCCGCCACCGAGAGACCTGAGTCCTGGAACGAGCCAGCGGTCCCAGAGGAAGGGGTGACACCCGTCACCCCCAGTCAGCCAGCGCCACCAGCCTGCAGGGAGAGCCCAGCTACATGCCAGCCAGCGCCACCAGCCTGCAGGGAGAGCCCAGCTACATGCCATCCAGAGCCCCCTGCCAGCCAAGGGAACCCCGCTGCTCAACATCAGGATAAGTTGAATTTGTTAAATGTGTTGTATCCAAAATATTGTAAACACCCAGCCTTGCCTGTGCCCCCTGCACCTGAGGCTGGGGAGATTGAAATTTGGGAAAATAAGGACTTGCCTGTGCCACATGCACCTGAGTTCCTAGGGCAGGGGAGGGCAGTGAGTAAGGGCGAGCCTGTGCCACATGCACTTCAGCCCCATGCCACTGGGCATGCTTTGGACAAGGGAAGGGAGCATTTAGGGCTAGGGGAGCCGACACCCAGGCAAGTGCCAGTCGCTTGCCAGTCTGTCATTGGGGAGGGTATCGGGATGCCTCGGCCGCATACAGATAACGCTCAATGGAAACTTGTATCTAGCCAGGAGCAGCCCAGCCGTGTCCAGTCCCAAGAAGCAGCCGTGACCAGAGCTGAAGATCCCCAGCCGCGTGTACGAGGAAGATGGTTGCCTGGAAGCCTCTCCCATTGGTGGATGGTCCTGTGGGGCCTCCTGCTGGCAGCCGTGTGGCCTACAACCAGCTACGTCCTGGTGGGGTGGGACTGTGCCAACCCCACCCATGTCACGTCTTACAATAAAGAAAAGATGTGTAACACGGAGCCCCTACACCAAGAGGTGCCCCTGGGCCATGAAGTACACGTCCTGCAGCAAGTCAAGGTGAGGGAAACCACTGGGTACAGTTGTCAGCTCACCGTGTCCCAGTGGACATTCAGGTGTGGGGTATGGGGTCACCTCAAGGTGACCTCGGTCCCCACCCTCATGAGGCCAACCAAGATAGACCCAGAAGCGTGCCGAGACCTGGCCAGGAACCGAGTCTACACGTTGCCAGGCAAGACCCAGCCACTGACGTTCCAGCTGAACCACCCCCTGTTCTTCACCATCGACATGGTGGGCGCCCTCGTCAACAGCCCCGAGGGGGTGGGTTGTGAGGGGGAGGACGTCCACTTTGAGGGCCAGCTATACCGCAACGAATTAGTGCTCCAGGAGCGACGGCTGCTGGTCAAGGAGGAGACCTATGTGGTGGAGGATGGACGGGTGGAGTCCCAGTCTGACCACTTGACCCTAGAGTGTCCCCATTCTGAGCTGTCCTGCATCACTGGAGAAGCAACCTACGTGTGGGACCACCTGGGGAGAGATTGCCCCTTGAGGCTGATCCGCAGCCTCCAGCCCAGCCTGGTGATGGATGCATATCTGGTTGACCATCAGGCTCAGTTTTTCATCAACATGACCAACCCCACCTCGATTGTGAACTGCGACTTCGAGGCCCATGCCACAAACCATCCAGCGCTGTTCGTGGCAGCTGACCCAGCCGCGGCTGCGCTGCCCAGAGTGTCGGCCAGGGATGTTGACGTTCCCCTTCAAGCACAGATACATGCAGGTTATATTGGGTTTACCCTGGAAACGCGCATGAAAAGCACCGCAGCAGAAGAAGTGGCGGCCAACTGCTGGAAGCTCCAGCAACTAGACCCGGCCCACCCGGTGCGTGTCCAGGGGAGCAAGTTCTTGGTACTGAGGGGAGACATCCTGCTGCAGCTGACCTGCCAACGTCACAAGTACGTTGTCCGCGAACACAAGGAGTGTTGGGACAAAGTGCCAGTAGAGCCCACAGGTTTTGTAGACGCTGTGACACGGGTATACAGTGAACACGCCACCAAGATTCCCTGCTCCTCCACCTACCCCCTGACTGTGCACGCGGAGGAAGGCTGGATAGAGTTAACCCCCGCTCCCAAGAAGAGGCCACCCCCGCTGGATACGCCTAAGCAGTTGTTGACAGAACCCTTAGATGACTTCAGTTCAGGTGGCTTGTATTCGCAGGCTGAGTTGAACGACTGGCAACAACTGCTGGCGTTCCCAGCGTACAAGAGTGCCATGCTGACCGGCCTATCCTATTGCTCCTGCGTTCAGCAAGGCAGCTGTTCGGCCACAGGAGACCATGGGATAGTGTCCTACAACATTGACCGACTGGCGGAGGAAGGAGAGGCAGCCCTGGATGTCTGGGCTGGATTTAGACAAGCCATCCACGAGTGGGGAGATGGCGCAGCCATACTGTGTTTGCTGTTGTTGATCCTCAAACTGCTGGGGGACCTAACCATCATCTCCCTGGCAGCCGCACAAGGAGGAGTCCGAGCAGCCCTGAATGCGATATCACAAGTGTTCCTGTACCATCCAGCTTTATATAGGAAAGCGCTGGCTAGAGCCAGGCTCAACCATGCCAAGTCCCGGGACTTTTCAGTGGACTGGGATGCCATTCCCATCGGCAGGGAAGCAGCAGAGGAAATGGTGTCTATGAAATCCACTGACAGCGGGCATGACCGCCCAGGTAGGCCAGGACCGCCCTCTGGCAGACCCCGCGGCCCCTCAGGAGGACAGGCCGCTGCTCAGACGATCAACCTGACAGCCAGTGCCCCAGCCGCTGCCAACAACAACCAGCAGGCCCCACTGCTGACTGTTCCAGCAACAACTGTGCCACCAGCAAACCTGATACCTGCCGGCGCTGACCAACGTGTCCAACCCAAGCCAGCCTCTGCCTTCTATCCCACATTGGGAGCCCACCAACCCTAAGAAGATACTCACCACTAGGATTCCATTGAATCATTATCGTTTGTATATATTTTAGCCCTAAGGAGCGGGCCGAAGGCCTCAACCACTGTCGGAAGTCTGGTAGGGAAACCCCCTCCCAGCCTTCCGAGGGGAGAGTTGTGGTATTCGGCAACCGTGAGCCATGCCTATGGCACCCCTGATCTGGGGTTCGGTGGAGGGTCAACGGCCCTCCCCCGAGTCCTGGGGAAGGGGTCTAGTGACCCCCTCCCTACGCTTAGAATTAATGATTGAATCTGTCATGTTTATTATGGTTAACTGTATTCTTAATTCTCCCCCACCCTTTTCAGGGATGGGGGATCATTATTGCCCAAACTGACCATTGTATATGTATTATTTATGCTTTTATGTTATGATTATTTATTCCTATCCATGTTATTATTGTTTGTTGTATATAGCTTCAGTATCTTTTAAACCTTCAATAAAGTGACAACTGAAATTAGATGTTGATCATTATCTAGTGAAAGCTAGAGAAGCGTAGCTTCTCTATAGTAAGGTGTCCACGTCTGTCACACTGCCGTAATCTAATTGAACTCCGGTGTCTGCCATTTATCCTCGGCGGATACCACAGATTATCATATACTGGAATAATTATTTTCCAATGGCTACGAAACCGATTAGTATCCGCTGAAAAAAAATCTGTATTATAGACGGCTTTCCGCGGATAAAAAAATAAAAAATCATAAGATTAAAAGCATTTTTGTTAGCCTTAGGGTTATAAATATTCGTGAAAATTTGTCTGTGAGTTAATGATATACATGATTTTTCGGTATGGATGAGAACCGGTTCTAATCAACCGGATTAGAATCGGTTTCGAATATATACGATAAAAGATATACTTTAGATACTAGAAATGTGAATGATTTTATGTTTATAATGGAATGAAATACTCAATTATTACTTATACTTTTTCAGGCTGGAGACTTTTCCTAGTGGTGCTTTTCAACATACCCTAAATATAAATACTTTAATCATTGATAACAGGAATTTAATTTGGTAAAATAATGTTAATTATAAGGCAAGGGCGTCCAAGCTTTTTCATTTGGGGAGAGGGGGGGGAATTAAAAATGAAAATTTTAGGGGTGCTTTTTATTTTTTCAGACCCTTAAGTCTTGGGGTGGCTTTAAGCTATTTTTCAGGCCCTTAGAATACTGAGGCCCTGAATGCTAGAGGCGTAGATATTAGTTCTTTTTAAGTTATAACTAACAAATAAATTTACCAAATCAACGCTGTCACTATAGTGATATCACTGAAATTCCGGAAGACGCTGTTTACGGATTATCAAAGTTAAAAGAACTGCAGATTTCTAATGCTAAAATCAGCAAAACAACAAAGGAGAGCTTTAACGGTATAGTAAAAAATTTAGGTTTATTTAAAGAATTCTAAACTTGAATTAACGAATAAAAAATATTTGCTTCAATTTTTGCTTTTTATATATCTCCACCCTTTTGCTTTTTTTATTTTTATTAGCGGAGCTGTCCTATAATTTGAAATGTAGACATCTTTTCTATAACTTTGTAATGTTGTCATCCTTGTTTGTTACTAAATTAATGTTTATACTAGAAGCCTAGGCATTAAGATATATAAGTTTTCCGGAATTTTGAAATCTGCATCAAATTTTAAGGATTTTTTATAAAATTCGTTTTTTTTGTATAGTTCTTTATCTAAAAGCGGAAATGCATTTTAAGTTAATTAATTTTGACCAATAGGATAGGTGGATTTTAAACTACCTGCGCTCTAATTGGTTGAATGAAATACACCATCTAATCAGAGCGCAGATTTTTTAAATCCACCAATCACAGATGCCAAAATTAATTAACTTAAATTGCATTTCCGCTTTTAGATGAAGAATTGTAGAAAAAACGAATTTTATAAAAAAAAATCCTCAAAATTTGATGCAGATTTCAAATCTCCCCCTAACTTTAAAATTCCGAAAAACTTATATATCTTACTAGGCATATTCCGTTTTAACTGTTTTGATCAATTAAAGAAGGGAGTTGGAGGGGGGATTGTTAGTAATGTGTATTGTGTAAACCTGTTATATGCATTGATTCAGAAAGTTTAAATTAACCTGATTACGAAATGTCTACAGTTTTTTTTCTTTTTTTTTTAAAAGCAAAGCTTTTCTTTAATTAGGGTCGGTCCGTACGTCCGTCCATTTTGAACGGATAGCTTTTACTAACTTCGTATGGTGATTCCTGTAGTAGTTTGTTACTTTTTTGAAAGCGTAGCAACTCTAGAATAATAACAAAAATGTCCGTACTTTCATTTTAAACATTTTTATGTGATTTAATAATGATCTGATTTTTGGAAAACCGATTCCTATGACAAAAAAGTACAGTGTTATAAGCGAAGCATCCCTAAAATCAAGTACTAAACGTGTAAGTGTGTACTTAAACATTATCCTGTATTTAAGCAGTTTTCCAACAAATTTACTTACAATTTTGTTTCGACTGTTATATATTATATTCTGATTATTCTGTTCTGACACTTTTCAAGTGTTAATGTTTGTTTGTCCTACCATTTCAGAGCTTCGCTTTTATGAATGTTGTCATCCTTGTTGGATGTTTTCCTATTCTGTTCTAACAGGTCAGAGAAATTTGAAACGGCTGAGCCTGCACGGGAACAACCTGACTGTGCTGGCCAACAATGTCCTGGACTTTGGTGGTCAGTCCCTGGAGTACCTGGACCTGGCACATAATCATCTGGCGGATATCAAACCTACCTATTTTGTTAAGTAAGTTTTTAAAAGGCTTGTCTTTTGTAGGGTTGGGCCGGATATCTGGCTATTTTCAATATCCTGCCGGATACTGGAGATTGAAACTGACCGGCCGGATTTTATATTAGAAATCTCAAAACATAATTTTTTGCGGCAGCAGCTGTTCTTGAAAGCTTCCAACCGCCGCAGTCGGAAGCCGTAGCTAATTGGTAGCCGATTTTTATGAAGATTTTTTTCCTTCTTCGATATCGAGATATCTTGCGTTGACCGGATATTCGGCCTAACCCTAGTCTTTTGTAGAGCGAAACTAATTTGATATTGATATTAAAGGATAATTTGTCGGTCAGACTGTTCAAAATAATAATTCTACATATTTTAAATTTATATCTGGTTTAAGCCATTATCTTTTACAACCATTGGATCCTATTAATTTTGAAGTTCTTTCCTAAGTATTCATTTTCCCCTTATCTTATCCTACCGTTATTCTTTATCTATTAAATTATCGGTTACGCCCCTAGAGGCCTAAAAGGGGGTATTGACATCCTTGTTTATTATTATTTATTAATTTAATTCCTAATTAAGGCTTAGTAAACTGCTGCACTTGAATTTGACTGACAATGGTATTGAAGAAATTAACACCCGGGCATTCAGCAGAAACCAACTTTTGGGTAAGATTTTTATTACAAAGACCCCACATCTATATACTAAAGTAACAGGATGTCTGTCTGTCTATGTAAGTAAAATAATAGAGGGAGAATGAGCTATGTGTAAATCTGCCCCCGATTTTGTATTTGGTCTTTGAAGTCAGCCAATAGCGTTAGAAATATACACACAGCCGAGTCTGTACAAATTAACATAAAGCAATTTGCTAGCAGACAAAAAAGGTCTTTACCACTCGGACCAGGTTGTTGTCTGAGTTATACATCACTTTTACATATTTAATGTCCGTGTGTCTGTATGGATCTCGCTAACCGCTGAACCGATATGGTTCTTTTACTTAAAACAATGCATTATCTTCTAATAGAATATTCTGAATGTTGTACATTATTTTTTTTTCTCTAGTATTAACTTTTTATTTAAATTTTTATTTCTTACGACATGTAGCATATTTTGACTTTTACAAGCAAAATTGCGTAATACCACGTAGGTTACATTATTAAAACTTTACTGCTATCCTTGTAATTAAGTAACGGGATGTCTATTAGTGTGTTTGTAACCAAGGATCTCGCTACCCGCTGAATCGATCGGGTTCTCCTTTACAGGGTAGGTTCTCATAGGTCCCGGGAAGGTTTATAACTATTTTAGGGTAGGGTACAACCACCAACACCCCACGTACCCAACCAAATATATTTTTTCTTTTTAAATATAAAATAAAATAAACAATTCAAATTCAACTCCTCCTCTTCAAGTGCCCCCTTGAGGCCTATAGGGGCGTAGCCGCTAGTTATAAATATAATAGCATGTACTGTAAATTACAAATTATGTTATCTGTACAGATATTTATATCTTAAGCAATTTTTGAATTAATCCGCTTGTCCCTAGAAAATTCAATTTAAAAAAAATTCTTGAAAGTGAGGGAGGGGGGTCGTTTTCCTTTCGCTTCCCTTTCTTTAAGTGTACCTAGAGGACTTTCACTTCATTGCCTCTAGTCATTATTATATAACGGTAGCAAGTTGTTTGTTTGTCTAACTGTCGGTTTGTCTATTGCAACTTATTCGACGTAAATGAGTCTTTGTTGTTGGTAAATTTCTCGTGTGTTTACCATTTGTAAATAACTGAAAATGCAAAGAAAACTATCTGTATTCCGATCATCGAGCAATACTTACCAGGGAGGGAGGGGATATTGGGCTGTTTATTACACTAGTCCACAAAGATTTATGATAACGATTTCTTATTGATGACTTAACAACTTTGGGGACTTTAATTTTGATTGGTTGGTTTATTAAGTTGAGTGTTCAAACGATTCAACCACCAATTGTTATATACATATGGGGTAATTTTGTGCATCATCATTGGGACAAAGAGTAAAGACACATTTTCAGCAGTTTGGATAAATAATAATCATGCATTGCTTGTGTGAAAATGATAAAATCCCTCAAATTTATCAATTACTAAAACTTTTTGTTAGTAATTTACATTAGTTTACTAAATGTAAGCTCTTTAGGGCTCCTCTTAGGCATAATTAACCTAACCCAATTATATGTTTATTTACAAAATTTAAGATATTTTATTTTGTTTACACGAGCCATTTTCAATTTAATCCTCGTATACAATCCCTTTACTCTACTTATTTTTAAGTATTGATATTTAGAAAGTTTAGATCCGGAATATAAGGGGATAAGACAATGGCCGATAAATTGATTTGCATTTTTGGCTAAATACGCGATTTGTTACATTGTATGAAACAGTATTGCATATATATATATGTTGTAAATGTGTATTCCATATATGTGAAATATCAACATAACATTCAAACATATGTCACGCTACGCCTTTACTAAATCAAGACAAACTTGTGCAATAAAATATGTTTTTGGTAAACGAATATTAATTTATTGCATCGTATTATAGAAAACTTTTCGCGGATATTAAAATGAAAAGTTATAAGATTAAAACAAGTTTTATAAGACCGAGAGGCCTAAGGCCCTTGCTAACAAAACGGGTAATAAGTTTATGATTTTTTATGTTAATATTCGTGGACAATTATCTGTGCTATACATGATTTTACAGTATGGCTGAGAACTGGTTCTAATCCAGTGGATATTAACCATACTGGAAAAGAATTATTACGTTCGTATGTCAAACATAAACATATTTATATGGGCATTTAGATTTAAACAAAGTCATAAAATCATCATTAGACAGCAAATTTTGGACGGTTAAGTTTATCTTGTTTGTTTTAAAGTGGTGTGTGATGTATATTCTACATATAGAGTACGTCAGTATGTCATATAGGAGGTGCGTCTTCATGTTAAACCAGGATTTACAGTCATAATGGATTTGCACATTTCTCTTTTAAAAATTAGTAAAATACTAGTAAATTAAGTAGTTATGGTGTTTTTGGCTGAAGCTTAAGGCTGGAAGGATTAACATATATGGGAAGGTTTATGGTTTTAGGTTATTTTTGAAGGTAAAATTATATAAGTTTAAAAGAGTCTCATTACATAGTTTCTCTATGTTCTAGTTTATTTCTTACAAATTTTGCTGCGCCTCTATCATCTAGGGGTATGTATTCTACGGGGTGTAGAAGAGACAAAGAATAACTTGAAACCATCCTAAGGCTTAAACCTAATATAAGATAGCTTAAAACCATCACAGGACCTATATAATTTCAATAGGATATTTCAATCAGTTAAGGGGTTATTGAGATTTTAAGCTTCAGACAAAAAAAAATCTACTTTATATGTGTTAAAAATAATTAAAAATTATTTTTTACTGTACATCTAATCCCCCTTTAAGCCTGGCAGCTTGATGTCATAGAGCGAAGGAAAATGTCGTGAAAATAGTGGAACATGCATCTATGCCCCTATATAAACATGCAGGGTGAAGGGACAGGTCATTGGGGTATAAATTTATCTTTAGTTAAAAGTAACGTATGGGTAGATTGATGGAAAATAATTTAATCTCTTTAAATTCAAACGTAGGAGTCCCAAATGTGGATAAACGTAGGAGTGGACACTAAACCTAACCTAACCTGTTTTAAACTATCTTATAGGTTTTGAAATTTTAATTTTTAAATGGGAGAAAGTTTAATAAATCTTGTGTTAACCTTTCCCTGCATTCCTGTTCTTACCCTTTACATAGTTTTTGTTTAGTTATGCACCTAGATGTCTTATGTTGAATGTTGATACAATACAGATATACTAGCTGGTACACCCCTAGAGGCATTTAGGGGAACTTGAGAAGAAGGGAGATGAATTCCAACGGCTAATTTTAAGAAAAAAGGCTCTATGAATATTTGAATTTTTTTCGATATTTTGTGATTTCTCTTGGGAGGGTGGTGGGTGGTACCCTCCCTCAAAATAGTTATAAGCCTTCCCGGGACCTATGAGAAGCTACCCTGTTAAGGAGAACCCGATCGGTTCAGCGGTTAGCGAGATCCTTCGATACAAAACACAGTCAAACAAACAGACAAACACACATCCTGTTACTTTATTATAAGGACTAGCGGGTAAGCCCCTAGCATCTAGTGGCTTCTTGTTCAAATGAAGGTGCTAGAAAAATAGCTAAAAATTATCTCAAGTCTTAAATCTAAAAATAAAATAGACTAAAACCATCACAGGACCTTTGTGAAACGTACTTAAAATAGGAAATCCAATCGGTTCACTAGTTATTAAGATCTTTAGATTCACAGAATAAAAACAGACTACTTTATTTAAGAGGATACTTAAAGGTATTTTTTATCTAATCTTTGGTAAAAGCTTAGGCCTTTCTTTTATTACGGCTTGTCCGTTTATCTATAATCTTTAAATTAGACATATTAGGCAGAATTGTGCCATCAAATCAAAATTTTGCTTAATAATTCATAAAAAAATGTCTCATACAATTAAGAAAGAGTACTCTGTAATCGTTACAATAACGTTTTTATAATCATATATTGATTTTTTCATGATAATGCCTAATTTTTATTATATGCATCCATATTTAACATCGTTATGCCTGACTTTTTGGTTGTCTACTTTGCTTGGTATGTAATATATTCTATGTCACAAACGGGACTTGATCCATTTTTGTGATGACACCGCGTGACAGTTTACATTTTCTTTTTTAAAACTTTTGAACGTATATGTAACCACGTGTAGATTAGTAGGAGCAAAGCTTCTCTATAAACTATAGTAATATATCTTATTTATGGAACTATATACAAAAGTATGAAAAGAACTTTCTCTATAAAACTCATAAAGCGAGGAGACATTGGACAGTCAAATTAAACCGATATTGAGCTGGATCTTTTAATCATTTTTGTGGTGAGCCAGATCGGGCCGGGGTGAGCCAACTTTCCACCAATGAGAGCACAACATTTTATTAAATGCCGCGCTATAATTGGCTGAAATTTGGCTTTCCCCGATCTGGCTCACCACTAAAATGATTTAAAGATACAGCTCTGTTAAACATTTAGTACCTGTATAAAATCTCGATGAGTCTGTTTAAACTATAGAAGTGTCCAAGCTTTTTAAACTTTTTATGGTCTGTTTATACATATATCCCTATCTGCCTGAGGTAAATATGAATTATTCACGAATACAGAGGTGGATTCTTAAAAAAAAAAATTGGCTTACTGGTTCGCTAAAATCATTGAGGCTTTTGTGAAAAATCCTCCAAAATCGCATTAAAAGTCTACAAAATTAAACAAAATCTTATGTTAGTAACCCTTTCATGATTTTATTTAATTTTGATAGATTTTTATGCGATTTTAAAGGATTTTTCACAAAAAAAAATTAAGCGAGCCTCACTGATTTTAGTGAGCCAAAACGTTTTTTTTTAAGAATCCACCTTAGTTCAGGGGTCAACATAAATATTTTTAGTGCTATTATTCTTTGTCAGCTAGGGCTCAGGATTTATTCAAATTTGATTTCTACAGATGGAGGGTCAAGTAACAAAATTTAGGTTCCCCGCAGGGTTAAGGCGCTGAAGGTTCTACCTAACTAACTATAGAAAAAATTATCGTTTATATACTTTTTAAAAGCAAAGCTTTTCTGTAATTAGAGTTGGTCCATCCGTCTGTCTGTAACGGTTAGCTCTTTTCATTAATTTAAGCTTGTTAGAAATGTCCTTTCGATTTCAAACTTTGCATGGTGAGTCCTGTAGTAGTTATGTACGATTTAGAAAGCGTAGCAACTCTATAATCGTTACCAGAATGCCCGTACGTGCATTTTACACATGTTGATTTTTAACGTTTTAATAGCAAATATTTATGTAATAAAACTATTCGATTGGTCTGATTTTTGGAATACTGATTCCTAGTTCAACAAAGTGTAATGTTATAATCAAAGCATCTCTATAATCAAGTCCAAAAACAGTATCCTGTATTTAAGCAGTTTTTCAAATATACTTAAAATTTTGTTTCAACTTTTATAGTATAGTACAGTTTTGACACTCTACAAGCGTTAATGTTCGTTTGTCCTACCGTTTCAGAGCTTCGTTTATATGGATGTTGTCATTCTTGTTATAAACAATTTATTTGTTAATTCATTTTTGTTTAATCTATCAAATTATTATTTAATATTTTAAGTAAACAGAAAATATTATTTAACTTTATATTTAATATTTCTAAACAGTTAAACAAACTTAATTTATTTTTGGATTTAAATCATCATAGGTAAAATGTTCCTTAAAGTTTAATAAGATACAAGACATGATTGATTTAGAGAAAAATAGTAATACAAATTTTGTCACTTAAATTTGCCGGATTTTTATTATTTTTTTTATTGATTTTTTTTTCATAAATCTATGATTTAGTAATAAATTGATGTAATATGAGTTTATGTTTATGTAAACATACCCTAAATGGATTCATTTATCGGGGAGGGTGAAATTTATTATATAAAAGAATTATAAGGGGCAGATTTTTTATACGTAATTTTATCTAGTTAGATATGTAGGTCCTGGAAGGATATTTGAAGTATTTTGGCATGCACAGGTATTTGCCGATGGAGGAGGGGGCATTAGGGGTAAAAGCACTCTTCCCTATTTTTCTTATATTGGAGTGTTGAATTCCCCTTTGAACTGCATGTTCCTTATATTGTAAATTTTTGTTATATCATCATTTTTCGACTGCGCTCCTAGAGGACTCTAAAAGCAAAAAAATGGATTTTATTTAATTCCTTGGATGATTTCTCTTGGAAGGGTACCATCCCCCCATATAGTTATAAACCTTTCCGGAACCTACGAGCAGCTACCCTGTTAAGGAGAACCCGATAGGTTCAGCATTTAACAAGATCCTTCGGTAAAAACAAACACACTGACAGACAGACATCAGTCTACTTTGTATTATAGACTAGCGTCTAGGGGCTCTTTATTCGAAGGGATATCATATGGAAGTTCAGAAAAATAACTTAAAACCATACCCATAACTTGATTATAAAAATAAAATAGCCTAAAACCATCTCAGGGCCTATAAGAAGCTTCTCTCTAAAGGAGAACCATATCGGTTCTGTGGTGAGCGAGATCCTTCGCTACAAATAGAAAAAGCTTAGTACTTTATGTTATAGGATATACTTGAGGCTTCACTCTAGGAGCATATAGGGCCCGGAGAGGGGAGAAGTCGACACCTCCTAATTTTCAATTTTAGTTTGAAAAGAAAAAGTTTTAAAAATGTGGGAGGGGGGGCGATTTTCTTGGGATCTTTGACAAAATAGTTTGAAACCTTCCAAGGACCGGGATAAAACGCTACATTGTTAAGAACTTACTTAACGGTTCAACGGTTAGTGAGATATTTCGGTACAGACAGTCATACAAACACCTTATTACTTTCATATAATGATTGTTTATCCCTAATGTTGAAATATATATTTAGCAAGGTGTCATAGCAAATATATTCTTACTTGTCATATGTATGTACAATATACATTGTTGGGAGTACTACAAAAATAAAAATTAATAGTCTATTATGTAAATATTTGTATTTTTTTCAGGGTTTTTTTAAACTATTTAATTGTGAAAAAAAACTTTTTGTCCCTAAAGGGTAGGGTTATATTATATATTTTCATACTGCTTTTGAACTATTTTTCAATCGTAAAATAGCCTAAAACTTGTCAAGTATCGATTAAAAATGTAATTTAGAGTTATCTAGTTTCCAAAATTTTACCTTTTTATCACGGTAATCGAGAGGATGATTGTATGGTTTCCCTAGACAACAAATTTTAAATTGCTTCAGTAATGAAATTGAAAAAAAATAATATAATTTTAAAGCAAAACAAAATCTTTTTGTAGCACTTATGTCACAACTTTTAAGAGATTCCAAGCGATCCAAGTTTTGACAGTTTTGAGATTTTGCTTGGTGCGAGATGTAGAGTTGGGTAGATGATTACTTTTTTGTTACCCAGCCTCTAGGGGCAATTAATGTGGGAGATACCCTTACTCAAAATAGTTTTAAAACTTCCCTGGACCTATAAGAAGCTTCAATGTAAAGGAGAATCATATCGGTTCAGAGGTTAGCGAGATCCTTCGCAACAGACAAAAAAACAGATAGTTTACCCAAAAAAAGGAGGACTTCAAATGTTTTAAAAGGGAGTTTTCTAGATTACATCAGAAACTTTTCTGAAAAACATACTCAACTTTTCAGGAGACAAGTTTACACATTTTCTCACATCGGTTATGTTACTTTAGATCCATAAAACAATCTTTCTCCTAAAATTGTACACCAACTACTTACAATATTTTAGAACTAGCGGCTACGCCCCTAGAAGCCTCTAAGGGCACTGGTAGGAGGAGGAAAAGTCGACCTCATCCCATTTTAAATTTTAGTTTGAAAAGAGTTAAAAAATATATTTTTGGGGGGAAGGGGGGTGAAGACACCCTCTCCAAAAATAGTTTAAAACCTTCCCAGGACCTATGAGAAGCTTCACTGTAAAGGATAATAATATCGGTTCAGCGGTTTGCGAGATCCTTCGGGACAGACAAAAAACGCTTACTACTTTATATAATAGGATAAGTTCAAATATATTAATTGATATTATAATTAACCTATATCTTGTAACATTCGTGAATTTTAGAGTTTTAAGTAATGCCTTCTTTCTCAGTGATTTAGATGGATAAATTAATGTATATGCCAAATGATGATGCACAAAATTAGCCCTTCTGTAGATTAAAATTATTGGTTGGAACGTTTGAACACTCAACTTAATGACTCTAAATCAAAATCCCCCATAGTTGTTTAGAAAACGTTATTATGAAACTTTTGGGACTAGTCTAATAAACAGCCCATTGGCCCCTCTCTCTCTCTGACAAAAATCTACTGCCCAACTTTAAAAGGATTTTTGAATGAAGATGGGTGGTTGAAAGATTGGGGGTGGGGGGGGGATTCTAAACTTGGTTGACATGACATGACTGAGTGTGTGTGTGTGTGTGTGTGTGTGCCGTGTGTGTGTAGTTTGTGTGTATGTCTAAATAAGGCAAGATATTCATTGATTTTAATCGATGAATAGTATTGTTTGTTTCTTATTTGTAAATCACTGCATCCTATTTTAATTTATAACCTTTTCGATTATTGATATCTTATGATAACTAGTGATTACGCCCCTAGATTTCTCTAGGGGCACTTGAGAAATTTGGGGGGATGTGTAGAGCCTTCACATAAAATTTTCAGTCTTAAAAATAAAAATTTAATTAAAACAAGGATGACAACATCCATAAAAGCGAAGCACTGAAACTGTAGGACAAACGGACATTAACACTTATATAGTGTCAGAACTGAATAATCAGAATATAAATGTATTCGAGTTGAAGCAAAATTGTAAGTAAATTTGTTGAAAAACTGCTTGATACAGAATAATGTTTATGGACATACTTACATTTTTTAGACTTGATTATAGAGTTGCTTCGCTTGAGACATTATACTTTGTTGTCCCAGGAATAGACATACCAAAAATAAGATCAATCGGATGATTAGATCACAAAAAAATTTGTTGTTAGAAAAGTAAAAAACTCAAAGGAATCGCCATGCAAAATTTAAAATCGATAGGACAATTCTAACATGCCTAAATTAACTAAAAAAGCTATCCGTTTGTGACGGACGTACGGACGGACCGACCCTAATTATAGAAAAAGCTTCGCTTTTAATAGAAAAGGGATTTCTCTTGGAAGGGTATCTGTTTCCCAAAATAGTCACAAACTAAACCTACCCTTTTCATTAAAGAAGACTTACTGAAAAGGAGAACCATATCGGTTCAGCAGTTAGATCTTTCATGAAAGACACACAAACATGCATAGAGATCCATCCTGTTTCTTTTATAAAAGGACAGCATGATTAAAATCATTGAAAATCTTTCTGTTTGAGTGTTAGTCTGTACTCGTTGACATAATACATCAACAATAGAGTTACTCAAGAGACATATTGTCAGATTCCACCAATAGGAGACTACTAAAGGAACATACAAGAGATATCATCGGTTGATTTCACCAATAGGAGAATACTAAAGGAACATACAAGAGATATCATCGGTTGATTCTACCAATAGGAGACTACTAAAGGAACATACAAGAGATATCATTGGTTGATTCTACCAATAGGAGAATACTAAAGGAACATACAAGAGATATCATTGGTTGATTCTACCAATAGGAGAATACTAAAGGAACATACAAGAGATATCATCGGTTGATTCTACCAATAGGAGACTACTAAAGGAACATACAAGAGATATCATCGGTTGATTTCACCAATAGGAGAATACTAAAGGAACATACAAGAGATATCATTGGTTGATTCCACTAATAGTTGACTACTAAAGGAACATACAAGAGATATCATTGGTTGATTCTACCAATAGGAGAATACTAAAGGAACATACAAGAGATATCATTGGTTGATTCTACCAATAGGAGAATACTAAAGGAACATACAAGAGATATCATCGGTTGATTCTACCAATAGGAGACTACTAAAGGAACATACAAGAGATATCATCGGTTGATTTCACCAATAGGAGAATACTAAAGGAACATACAAGAGATATCATTGGTTGATTCCACTAATAGGAGACTACTAAAGGAACATGCAAGAGATATCATTGGTTGATTCTACCAATAGGAGAATACTAAAGGAACATACAAGAGATATCATTGGTTGATTCTACCAATAGGAGAATACTAAAGGAACATACAAGAGATATCATCGGTTGATTCTACCAATAGGAGACTACTAAAGGAACATACAAGAGATATCATCGGTTGATTTCACCAATAGGAGAATACTAAAGGAACATACAAGAGATATCATTGGTTGATTCCACTAATAGGAGACTACTAAAGGAACATACAAGAGATATCATTGGTTGATTCTACCAATAGGAGAATACTAAAGGAACATACAAGAGATATCATTGGTTGATTCTACCAATAGGAGAATACTAAAGGAACATACAAGAGATATCATCGGTTGATTCTACCAATAGGAGACTACTAAAGGAACATACAAGAGATATCATCGGTTGATTTCACCAATAGGAGAATACTAAAGGAACATACAAGAGATATCATTGGTTGATTCCACTAATAGGAGACTACTAAAGGAACATACAAGAGATATCATTGGTTGATTCTACCAATAGGAGAATACTAAAGGAACATACAAGAGATATCATTGGTTGATTCTACCAATAGGAGAATACTAAAGGAACATACAAGAGATATCATCGGTTGATTCTACCAATAGGAGAATACTAAAGGAACATACAAGAGATATCATCGGTTGATTCTACCAATAGGAGACTACTAAAGGAACATACAAGAGATATCATCGGTTGATTCTACCAATAGGAGAATACTAAAGGAACATACAAGAGATATCATCGGTTGATTCTACCAATAGGAGAATACTAAAGGAACATACAAGAGATATCATCGGTTGATTCTACCAATAGGAGACTACTAAAGGAACATACAAGAGATATCATCGGTTGATTCTACCAATAGGAGAATACTAAAGGAACATACAAGAGATATCATCGGTTGATTCTACCAATAGGAGAATACTAAAGGAACATACAAGAGATATCATCGGTTGATTCTACCAATAGGAGAATACTAAAGGAACATACAAGAGATATCATCGGTTGATTCTACCAATAGGAGAATACTAAAGGAACATACAAGAGATATCATCGGTTGATTCTACCAATAGGAGAATACTAAAGGAACATACAAGAGATATCATTGGTTGAAATTGTGTACACATTTTTTACGCACATTTTGACGAAAAATTCGGTCAGTTGGACTATCTAAATATACTGTGTCTATTACATCACCATCCTTGGATTCAAAGGTTGCCTTTCTATTTGTAAATTTTACATAAACATTTGAGCTAGATAATTTCTATACTTGATCCTTTAGATCCGTGTAACGACTGCATTGGTTGAACTAAGCTAAATTCAATGGTTAAAAAGTTTTAACAAAGGGGGGGGGGGTTAATGCAACCATCTCGTAATCAATGTATAAATGGCACTTAAAATTCGAATTTTGATCTGAAATTGTGCATGAGTAATCCTTGGTAGGTCTATTTTCCCTAAATTGAAAAAAAAAGTTGAAAAAGTAACGGCTAACGGTTCAGCCATTTAGCCGTTCTTTGGCTATTTTTAGGGCAAATCTTCATAAATTACGTAGAAATCAACTTTTTGAAACATATTTTTGCTTTAAATCATGTGAAATGATACAAAAAAACATTTTTTAGATTTCTAGTACCAGCAATTTCCGGCTAGAACCGTTTGAAAACGTTTTGGATCGGAAAAGAGCATTATGTGGAGAGAGGTTTCGTGATGGATTTCGCTTGAAAATACCCAACAAATGTCTAAACGGATGAGCCGCCAGCCGTTAGCCGCTACTTTTCCAACTTTTTGTTCGATTTAGGGAAAATAGACCACCCAAGGATTACTCATGCAAAATTTCAGATCCAAATTCGAATTCTAAGTGCCATTTATACATTGATTACGAGATGGTTGCATTAAACCCCCCCCCCCCCCCCCTTCAATAAGAGTACTCAAAGTTTTTGGGCAATCCAATAAAATAAAAGGGTAAAAAAACTTTGGGTACCAGTAAAATTTACAGTCCTTTCTCCCTGACCATAATTAACTTTGAACATTATTGTCCTTGTTATAATCTTATTTAGCTTTCAAAGATTAGGCAAACCTTTTGTTATTTATGATTCAAAAATCAACAAAGAAATTTAAAAATTTGCAACTCTGAATGTCCTAGGAATAAAATCATGCAGCGAATATTTTTGCAGATTTTTATCTCTTTTATATATCTTTCTTTTTCTCATCAAAATTTTTTTGGTTGTCATTAATTTTTATCAGTAACAAATTGAAAATAGGGAGGTCTATCCCCTACAGGAGGCTTTAACTACAGTTACCTAACCCTGCATGGTTACACTGTATTCAAAAAAGGCCTAAACTAGAGTAATTTAAAGAACAATTAAAACTAGGTAAACCCCCACCTCATTTTTATTTTCCTTCAACACTCTTATCAAGGTACTATGAGAAAAACCAACCTATTTTCTTTTTTTCAGTATTTTTTAAAATTATTTTTTAATAATTCTTTTCTACTACGTATAGTTTTGCTTGCAATCATATTCTTCAAAATTATGAAATACAAATATGTATATTCTGATTCATTATTACCTTATAGACCCACAATAGTTTTGTTATGTATTTAAACTGTTTGGTTAATGTATACAATATACATGAACAAGGATAACAACATACATAAAAGCGAAGCTCTGAAACAGTAGGACAAACGAACATTAATACTTCTTGAGTGTCAGAATTTAATAATTAGAAAGTAAATGTATAAATACAGGATAATAATTAAGGATGTACTTACATTTTTGGGAAATTATTATAGAGATGCATCGCTTATATCATTGTACTTTGTTGTCAGTATACCAAAAACCAGTTAATCTGAATATTATATAACATAAAAAAATTTTGTTAAAATAGTTAAAAACCAACATATTTAAAATGGACGTACGGACACTCTGGTAACGATTATAGAGTTGATATGCTTTCTAAATGATATCTATCTATTACAGGAATCACCATTCAAAATTTGAAATTGATAGTACAATTAGAAAATGCCTAAATTAACGAAAAAAAGCTATCCGTTCCAGTCGGAAGGATGGACGGACGGACAGACCGACCCTAATTATAGAAAAGGTTCGCTTATAAAAAGACTATTACCTCCAATGATTATAAACAAAACTACTCCTTCTGTTTATTACTAGTTTGACCCAACAAATAAAGATTTAATAAAAATTAACCAAAATTTAAAAACCAAGAAATAAGAGAATGTTTATAAAACCCAAACATAAGTACAAATCCCAAACATTGGAAATGTGCATCAATTCATAATTTTTCTAGGGTATGCCCGAGGCTAACAGCTAGGCTCATCTGAATCTGTTAATTAGTCTCAAGAACTCGGGGAGGGAGAGGACATTGGACTGTTTATTACACTAGTTCCCAAAGTTTTATGATAACGTTTTCTTATTCGTTGACTCATCAACTTTGTTGATTGGTTTGTTTAATAAGTTAAGTGTACAAACGTTTCAACCACTAATTGTCTGCCATTTTTTGTATTATCCCCACAAGAACTGTTTATAGGTCTAGGACTAATTTTCTGAAATACAAGATAGATTTTAAGTCAAATCTAATATTTTAAAAATTATAATGACACTTTCTATTTAGATATCTTAATGAAGCTTGATATCTCGCTAACCGCTGGACCGATTGGGCTTTTTTAATTAAAGTGTTTTTTTTGTTTTGGGAACAACTCTCCCCACCAAAGAGGAAAAATAAATTTCTTGGTTTTCAAAAACAATATTTTTTTGTGGGGAACAAGGGGGGGGGGGGGTTGGAGGAAGTTAAAAAAATGAAAGATATCTTTTCTAACAATTAGGACTACTTTAGATTAAAAAAAATCAAACTATTTCATCTTAAATATTTTTAAAGAAGTAAATCTTAAGAATCGTATAATACATATATAATATACATATTAAGCATAACCTATTAATTTTCTACAAAAGTGTAAATTTGCCCATCAATCATTAATTTCTCTATCTATATTTCATCAAAAAATCGCAGCTTTTCTATAAACAAAGGCATATTATTACTTTCCACATGTTCACTTGTGGTTTCTTATATTAAAGTAACAGGATCCTTGTCCGTCTGTAAAGAAGGATCTCGTTAACCGCTGTACCGATAAGGTTCTCCTTAACAGTGTAACTTAACTTCCCATAGGTTCTGGTAAGGTTTATAGCTATTCTTGGGAGGTTACCATTACCCTTTCAAATTAACTAACCTAGAAAAAAATAATACTTGTATATTAAAATGAAAAGAGAGAGAGGGGAGGACAATGGACTGTTTATTACACTAGTCCCCTAAGTTTTATAATAACGTTTTCTTATTCGTTGGCTTAACATCTTTGGGGTCTTTTGTTGAATTTGATTGGTTGGTTCATTATGTCCAATGTTCTAACTTTTCAACTACTGCAAGTAATCTACAGATGAAGTAATTTTGTGTATCATCATTTGGGATGTACATCAATTTATCGGTCATTGTATTATCCCTTTAGATCCCTGGCGACTTCCTAGTTACCTTATCTCCAAGTGCCCCTAGAGACGTGTATCCGCTAGTATATCTAAATAGCAATATCACTGATTTACTGTATTGTAGTTTACTGATGTTATTTTTGCAATTATAATGTTGGCTGATATTAGACGTGATTGTCTTTGTTCGTTAATGATTATGAAATGGTCCAATAGCATGCCAGAGCTTATATAGGTTTTTAACACGAAATAAACATTTACATACGAAGGTATTAACAGAAATTAATCATGTGGTTTTTAAAAGCGAAGCTTTTCTATAATTAGGGTCGGTCCGTACGTCCGTCCGTCCGTCCGAGATAGATAGCTTTTATTCGTTAATTAAGGCATGTTAGAATTGTCCTATCAATTTCAAACTTTGCATGGTGATTTCTGTAGTAGTGAGGTACGATTTAGAAAGCGTAGCAACTCTATAATCATTACCAGAAGGTCCGTACGTCCATTTTAAACATGTTGATTTTTCTACTTTTTAAACAACAAATTTTTATGTGAACTATTTATCCGTTTGATCTAATTTTTGGTATATTAATTTCTGAGACAACAAAGAATAATATTATAAGCGAAGCAACTCTGTAATCAAGTCCTAAAATGTAAGTATGTCCTTAAACATTATCCTATATCAAGCAGTTTTTCAACAAATTTACTTACAATTTTGCTTTGACTCTTATACTTTTATATTCTGATTATTCAGCTCAGACACTATACAATCGTTAATGTCCGTTTGTCCTACCGTTTCAGTGCTTCGCTTTTATGGATGTTGTCATCCTTGTTAGAATAAAGATGAGTAAAAAATGCAAAAGAAATCAGGGAAAAAGGATTAAATAATGCAGTTTTACATCAAACTTTTTTGGGGCTTTTAACTTCGAGGAAGGTAGTATAAACATAGCCTAAAATTGATATTAGACCAATATGAAACTTCACAAAAAGACACTTTGCTTTAAACAATAGACGTCGAAGGGGGGGGGGGGGATAAATTGTTTGCTTATCCCCCTCAAAATTTAAAAAAAATGCATTATTACAAACTTTTGAAACTCCTCATTTTACCCTATTTAAAAAAAACCTAACCGTCCTTACTCAAAACTTATATATTGTTTTTACATTGCAATATTGTTTAACTTTTGAATTTGTAATAATAAAGATTCAAAAAAGAGTACCAGCTCTTGCTATCTATATGAAATCATTAGGACAATCAGACAAAGATCATGCAATCAAATGATAAATAATAATAATTTTTTATTTTTAGTTGTCCTGCACATGGGATCCAACAAGATAACAAGAATTGAGACCAACAGTTTTAGAGGTAAATTATAAAAAAAATAAGGATGATAATATCCATAAAAGCGAAGCTCTAAAATTAGATGGTATGAAAAACGATTAAACTTAATAAGCGAATACCAATTCAAAATTGTATAGAAGTTTCCTAAAAAATTACTTAAATACAAGATATTGTTTAAGGACATACTTACATGCTTAGGACTTAATTATGAAGAGGTTTCGCTTATAATATTGTAACTAGTTATTCAAGGGTTCAATTTTCCAAAAAAAAATCGGATGAATAGAATAAATATATTATAGAAAAAAGTTAAAAATCAGAATGTTCTTTAATTGGGCGTTTGGACTTTCTGGTAGCACTATGGAGTTTCAAAACCTTTACGTACTGACGGTCAGAAGTACGGCAGACATGTTTAATTATAGAAAAGCTTTTCTTTTAAAACCAATATTGACAACAAGAAAAAAATACAAAAAATAATTAAACTTTCAATGTCATTCTCACCCTCTCTTTCTTTTTCTTTCTCTATCTCTCCCTCATTGTATGTATGTTATAACTTATTTATAGCTTAATGTTTCAAAGAGCTTCGCTACTATTTAATGTAATTTTCCTTGTTCTATTTTAGGAATGAGATTTATGCGAAGACTTTACTTTGAGAACAATCAGATTTCTTACATTGGAAGACAGGCTTTTAGAGCTGTAGGGTAAGTCTCATCGTCGCGCCGGTGAAGTGATGAGTTCGAATCTTGGCTCAACAATGCACCATAACATAAGACGTTAAAAATGGTTCCTACTCCTGTCAGATTCGCGACATAAATTGTTAGAGAAGGTGGAATGCCTTGCCCCAAAACAGGCACAACTCTATACCATGCAAAGTTAGGACTTTCAGATAAGGGTTGTACAATCAAAGAGTTGGTTGTCTGTTGTAGGTGTTACCTAACCTAATACCCCGGGTGTTTGGACAGAAAAGGGGAAATATGATATTAAATAATTGACAAGTCTCAATTTTTGGTGGATTTTTATGCATTTACTTTCCCACATTATCACATATTAGAAATAGAAAAAAAAACATACTTACATAAAAGTACCAGAATGTTTATGTTTGTCTATCTGTCTGTACCAAAGGATCTTGCTTACCGCTAAATTTTCAACAACAAAAAAAAGAATTTTTCTTTTTCAAACTAAAATTGAAAATTGGTAAGGGGCGAATTGAATAAACTTAATAACAATTTCTCGTTTACATTAAATAATCATTACTTTTAAAACACTTTAATAGTTATTTCTCGCATCGTATTACAAACAGCTTTCCGCGGATATAGAATGTACAATTATAAGATTAAAACAAGTTTTTTACCACGAGGTGCCGAAGGCACGGGCTAAAAAACTGGTTTTAATCTTATGATTATACATTTTCATATACGTAGAAATCTGGATATAATACGATTCTAGTCATAGTTTTTTCATATGGTTGAGAACCGGTTCCTATCCACCGGATTCGAATGAATACGAGAAAACATCATTTTCTAGTTAATAGCTACTCTGCCACTAATCAAGTTTGAACTTGTTAAATTCAGACAATTTTAAATGGAATGATTCAATAACAGAGCTTTATAAGAGTATCTTTCTTTTGATACTTATTACTAGTGGCATAATGTAGTCCTTTATAGCTTAGTTTTGTATTAAAATTAAGGGGAAAAAATTCCAGTATGGCTTCGAAACCGACTGATATCAGCTAGATTACAACCGGTTCTCAGCCTTACTGAAAAATCATGTATGGATATTACAGACAAATTTCCACGAATATTAAAATAAAAACCATAAAATTAGTACAAGTTTTTTTTAGCGAGGCCTTCGGTCCTTCGGGGCTAAAAAAGCTCGTTTTAATCATATAATTTATTTTGATATCAGAGGCAAGCTGTCTATAAAACGATGCGAGGATGAGATATAATAACACTCTAATTATTTCAGTGTTATCAAAATTCAGCTGACATACAGACATTATATCTATAATACAAAGTAGAACTATGTCTGTCTGTCTGTTCATCTGTCTTTCTGAAGCTTAAGATCTAAGTAACAACTGAACCGATTGGGCTCTACTCTTCAGGGAATCTACCTTCTGGTCCGGTGATGGTTTTAAGCTATTATCGTGTGATTGGGACACTTCCAACCGCACAAAAAAATGAAAAATGCCCCCCACTGAACTCCCCAAAAAGTTTTCTTTTTAAAACTAAAATTTAAAAAGGGGGGTCAACTAATCAACGCCCAAATGTTTTTAAAAAATAAAATACGAAAAATTAAGTTGATGAAACCTCTTGGGGCAAAGGCCCTAGAGGCTAGGGGTAACCGCTAGTTTATTTTATATGGAGATAAAAACCTGCAAAAAACGGATCTAAAACTCATAGATAAATTCTACTTCCGTCATTTTTTTTCGAGTTTGAAATGTTTTAATCTTGTGATTATGAGATTAAACCATTATTCAATCATCATAAAGTTCGCAGGATAAGAACCAGGGTGACCAAAAAAATCTTACATCAAAAATATCAAAGCATATATGCATTACATATTGTAACGATTACAATATCATTCGTGGAATGAAAATCTGTTCCAAAGTTCCAATCATCCATTATAGGAAAACATAATTTGGGTTTCATTGGGTTAGGGCACCGTTAGTAAATGCCCTTCAGGAATTAGTAATTGGGAAAAACTACTCTTCCCCTTTAATTTCAATTCATTTTAAAAGTAAGGGGTGCTCAATCGGCCACTTGTGGAAAAGCACCTTATAATGCTTATTTACTTACAAATTCTTTCACAATTCTAACTTAAAATAACCAATGCAAATTTTATTATTATTTCATTCTTTATTTGTCCTTATTATTTACATAACAGATCTATAGTATAGATGTATTTACAGACATCTACCTCCCTTCCTTTTTCAAAGATCTCTTTCGTCTGCTTATAGATTATTTTTTGCTTCTTGGCTGTGTTAATATAAGCGACACCATTGATTGATTTTCAATGACCCAATAGAAAGGTTGCGATAGGGAGATACAGTTGTTTATTTAACCCTTTCTCCCTCTAGTGTTTTACTCTAATTTATATATACATGAAATTACAAAGTTTCATGTTTTAAAAGTTGGTAACCCTGGTTAACGCGGATTTAAACTCATCAGCCCATTTTAAGAAGTAATAATGGTTTTCAATCTTTTAATTTAAATTAAAGTCTTGGTACGGAGTAGCAAAATTGTTTTAATTATTTAATTATCAAAAAAAACAAGGATGACAACATCCATAAAAGCGAAGCACTGAAACGGTAGGACAAACGGACATTAACACTTGTATAGTATCTGAACTGAAAAATCGGAACATAAATCTATAAATGTCGAATCAAAATTGTAGGTAAATTTGTTGAAAAACTGCTTAAAAACAGGATAATGTTTATGGACATACTTACATTTTTGGACTTGATTATAGAGTTGCTTCGCTTATAATATTGTTATTTGTTGTCCCAGGAATCAAAAAATCAGATCAAACGGATAATTAATACACTTGAAAATTTGTTGTTAAAAAAGTAGAAAAATCAACATGCTTAAAATGGACGTACGGACATTCTGGTAATGATTATAGAGTTGCTACGCTTTCTAAATCGTACCCAACTACTACAGGAATCATGATGCAAAGTTTGAAATCGATAGGACAATTCTAACATGCCTAAATTAACGAATAAAAGCTATCTATCTCGGACGGACGGACGTACGGACGGACCGACCCTAATTATAGAAAAGCTTCGCTTTTAAAAAGCACAGCAAATTAAAAAGCCACTATAAAAGTATCTGACTAAAAGGAAAAAAAACTTGTTAAATGGTTTCAAAAGGGGATATCAAAATAAGACTAGCGAGCACGCCCCTATCGGCCTCTAAGGACACTCTGAATGGATGGGGGGGGGGGAGATTAACCCACCTCCTTAAAACAATGGAGGGGTTACCTTTCTATTGTTAAAGGGTGGTTATACCATCCCCAAAAATTGTTAAAAATCCTTTCCTGGATAAATGATTATATAAGCTTTACTGTAAGGGAGAACCATATCGGTCTAGCAGTTAGTGAGATATTAAGCTACAAACAGACACAAGATATGTTTGAATTCATTATTTTGTTATTTAGGCGTATCGGTGGTATCTACCTGTCTGGAAACCAATTAAAGAGCATTGACTATCAGGTGAGAATCATTAACAAGGTTGAAATTAGGGTTGGGCCGGATATCTGATTTGGCCGGATATACGGCCATTTTCAATATTCGGCTGGATACCGGATATTAAAACTATCCGGATATCGGATATCCGGTTGACTTCTAATGCCAGATATCCAGTAATTTGCCGGATATCGAACGTTGGCCAGATATCCGGCCGGCTCCGGATATCTGGCATTATAAATCAGCAAGATATCCGTTATCCGACCATAAAAGTATCCGGCCCAACCCTAGTTGAAATATATTATGTCCAGTGGCAATTTACCTCTAACTGAACGCGGACCATAAACAAACTATTTTGGGTTATATTCAGAGATCTAAAGGGACAAGACAATGGCAGATAAATTGATGTACAACCCCAATTGAAAATTACCACTTATGTAGCTCACAATTAGTGGCTGAAACGTATGAAACCAGCCAATCAAAATTTAATAAAAGTTGTTGAGCCAAAAACTTAGGGGACTAATGTAATAAACAGACCAATGTTACCTCCCTTTCCGGGTTACTTTAGAGTAAATATGAAATGGTTGGACAGGTTTTACCCCTTCGGCACCTCGGGGTTAAAAAAAACTGGTTTTAATCTTATAATTGTAGATTCTATATCCGCTGAAAGCTATTTATAATACAATGAAAGAAATAACTACTCTATAATTAGGGTCCGTCCATAACGGATAGCTCTTATCGTGAATTTAGGCATGTTAGATTTATCCTATCTATTTAAATCTTGGAATGGTGATTCCTGTAGTAGTTAGGTACAATCTAGAAAGCGTAGCAACTCGAAAAACATTACCAGAACGTCCGTAGGCCCATTTAAAACATGTAGATTTTTTGTCAACATTTTTTTATGTAATGTAATTATCCTGTTCGTCTGATTATTGGATTTCTGATTATTCAGTTCTGTTAATGTTCGTTTGTCCTACCGTTTCACAGTTTTGCTTTTATGGATGTTATCATAATTGTTTTTGTATATTTTCAGACATTTCATGAGTTACAATTCATCGACACAATAGATGTATCTAACAATCAAATAAGTCAGGTTATCTATCTATCTATTTATTTTTCTATACAATTTTTAAAGCATTTCCCAAAACTTGATTATGTGCTTGTCAAAGACAGGTCTTATTCGTCTTATTATAGATAAACTTTGAATGTATTTATGTAATTTCCAAAAAATATTTAGCAAGAACATTGTTTTTTTTTCTCGGTTATATCTTTCCCAATTTTTATTTCATTGTCCATTAATTTGCGAGAGATTCGTAAAGATGCCCCCCAGACAGAAAAAAGTCTTGCCTTTAGACTCCAAAAAGGCCCCTCCCCCCCCCCTTGTTAAAGCCCTGTGTACGCGTCTGTTATAATCATCTTTTTTAATAACATTTTCTTAAATTCGTCTCTGTCTTTATATATAGTATTTTTAAGCTTTTTTTTCTATTCAACAATGCATCATTTTTTTCCATCCTGACAAAATTTTAATCTTTTTGATGCCCAATATTGATTTTTTTTTCTATTCTTATTCAAATCATTGATTATTCTTATTTCTATAAGATTTTTATGGGGGGGGGGGGGGATGAAATGTAATGACGACTTGTAATGTTCAAATAATGAGCACATACAAAAAATATACTTCAAATAGATGTATGTTTTATGTATATGAGGTTGCTTAGTTACTTATTTTCAAAGCAAAATAAGGTTGCTGAATTATCTGTGACTTGTTATTACAATTCTTAATTTGTTTAGGTTTCAAAAGAGTCCTTTACAGGGTTGTATCTTGCAAGCATAAATATGTCATATAATCAAATAGGTAAGAAATTAACTTAAAGTGCATCTACTCTATAATTTACGATTTCATGAGCATGTTATTAAGATTAAATTATTGGGGTATAGTCCCTTTCATGGAAACGCCTCTTAAGGGGCGTTTTGTCGTAGTTTCATAATGGCTTTTGATAGTTTATTTTAGGTTAGGTGATTGCCCCGCAGGGTTAGAGCCCCCCGCAGTGGCTAGAAATAGGAGAAGAGCTTCTGTGAAAATACGAAGAAACGCCCCTTAAGAGGCGTTGTCTAGAAAGAGACTATATCCAATTGTTGTAATACAAATCTAAAAAGCCAGGCCTTCGTTTCAACAGTAAAATTGATTGCACGACCTTTAATTAAAAGTCATAATTGCAATTGTGCTTGCAATTAAATTGAATTATTTATCGCATCGTATGATTCAGCTTTCCGTGGATATTAATATGAAAAATTATATGATTAAATCAGTTTGGTTATCCCCGAGGGGGCAAAGGCCCGGACGAATTAATTTTGTGATTTTTATTTTGATATTCGTAAAAAATTGTTTGTAATTCGATGCTATATAAGTATTGCTGAGAACCGGTTCTAATCCAGCGGATATTAACTTTTTTCGAGGCCATGGAAAATAGGGTTGGGCCGGATACTTTTTTGGCCGGATGCCGGATATCCGGCTAATTTCTAATGTCGGATTTCCGGTATCTGGATAGTTAAAATATCCGGTATCCAGCCGGATATTGAAAATAGCCGGATATCCGGCCAAACTCTACTGGAAAATGTTATCTTTTTTAGTTGAAATACCAGACAACACGTTCAAACAGTGTGACAATATCACCCTGGATTTATCCTACAATAAAATAACAAATATCGCTGAGGAAATTATCTTCTTTTTATTATTCACATTTCTTATTTGTTACTTTGAATAGTTGTTGAAAAGAGTAATAGAAACGGCCGGGTAGTTCATGCTTAACACGGTTGACATACAGACGCACTTACCAGTTAAATACATAGATAGGTTACGCTTTTAAAAGTCTAAATCAGAAACACTATATTATAATAATTTAATGTATTTCAAATTAATCGATAAAATATACAAATAAAACTGATTCTATATTTAGGTTGGGTTAAGTAGAGTCTCGTTCCACTGTCTTGTGTCTATCTATAATACAAAGTAGAATGATGTCTGTCCGTCCGTCTGTTGTCCGTCCGTCTGAAGCTTAAGATCTCGGTAACCACTGAACCGATCGGATTCTACTCTTCAGAGTATATACATATTGGTCCTGTGGTGGTTTTAAGCTATTTTCTTGGGGGGTGGGACACCCCCAACCCCCCCTCCGATTTTTTTTTCTTGCGGAGAAGTTAGATTTATTTCTTATGGAGAAGTAGTTTTTTTTTCTTATGGAGAAGTTAGTTCACATAAAACTACTGGCGGCAGCACCAGTAGTACTTATTTTTTTTTAATTACCTCTTGGCGCAAAGCCCCTAGAGGCCAGGGGCGAAGCCGCTAGTATTTAATAAAATAAATGAAAGATGAAAATTAATCTAAAAATTCGTATAGCAAATATTAACGCAAATAACAATTAACAGGAAAGAATAACCAAGGAGAGTCAGTCACCCCTTGTTTATCCAAGCACCTGGGTTAAATTAGGTTGAATAACACCCAACAGACAACCAACTCTTAGATTTGACGACTTTTGTCTGGAAGTCCTAACTGGACAACGCAATGTGTTGCGCCTGTTTTGGGTCAAGTCTCAACCTAATCTAACTATTAATGTCGCGCATCTGACATAGCAACAGTAGGAAACATTTTAACGTCTTTATTTATGGCGGGGATTCTAACCCCATCCCTCACAGTCAAATTTTATAGTTATTGTTTTGTTTTTAAGTAAAGAATAAGAAAGGATTACTTTAATAAAAAGGAATATTCTAGCAGCGTAACAACTCTAATAGTTATTTATCGCATTGTATTATAAACAGCTTTCCGCAAATATAAAAATGTACAATATAAAAAATAACTGGTTTTAATTCTATGATTGTACATTTTTTTATTTATAGAAAACTGGCTATTATACGATGCTAGACAATTTTTTTTCAGTATGGCTGAGTACCGGTTCTAATCTAGTGGATATTAATCGGTTTTGAAGCGATACTGAAAAATAAATTATTATATATATTATTGGATGTAATCGTACTTGTTTGATGTTGACATGTATTTTTGTCAACTCCGCAGAAAGTAAATGTTTACTTTCCATTTCACTTTTCAAACATTTTAAGGTTTATATGTTTATTTAAGGACAAGATTTTTCTATAAACTGTTTTAATCTGTTCGTTTATTCGCCTCTAGCCTCTAGTAGCTTAAAACCTACCAAGGACTAATGCTGAGCTTCCTTCGACAATTTTGAAACAATCTGAGCTGGAGGTGAGGCAAAATTGTTTTTGTGAAAAATCCTCCAAAATCGCATAAAAAATCTACGAAAATTAAACAAAATCTCATTTGATAAACTTTTTATGATCTTATTTAATTTTTGTAGATTTTTTTATGCGATTTTAGAGGATTTTTCACAAAACAATTTTGCCTTACCAGCGAGCAGCAATGCTAATTTTTTTTAAAGAATCCTAATCTTAAGGTTTTGACCATATTTTTGGATGTTGTGATTCTTGTTTAAATCTACAAGTGGAGTTTATATATATAGGCCTTCTAAACCAGATTTTACAAACTTAAATTTTATTTATATAGAAATAAAAAAAAATAAATGTTTCCTTTTCGAAACTTAAAAAATGATTGAATCTGCACTTTTTTTAGCATATTCAATTCAGTGACATTCAATGGAGAAGGCGGGGGTGTAAAAAGGCACACTTCACAAAAAAATCTGGGATTTTTCATACCAGTTGTCTATTAGAGATAAAATGTGGAATTGTGAAGAAATGGCGGCGAAAGCGCAGCTGACGTCATTTAGCAATTGTAACTTGTTAGTATCAATACTCAACAATACTTTTAAAAAAAACAAAAATATAAAATATTTTTTTGCATTTAATAGCAGCTGAGATTGAGATCATCTAAGACTAAGTGATTTTAGTTTTTGTGTAGCCTCTCTTCTAATAACCATATTGGATCTTCACACAAAATGTCAATTTTTTAAAAGAAGATGAATTTGTCCTACAGAATGGTTTTGACGAGACGAGTTATGCCTTTATCCTGAATATTTCTCATAATGCTCTCACCAATATGTCGCAGGTAAATTCTTATAATAAAGTAACAGGATGTCTGTTTGTGTGTCTGTACCGAAGGATCTCGCTAACCGCTGAACCGATCGGGTTCTCCTTAACAGGGTAGATTCTCATAGGTCCCGGGAAGGTTTATAACTTTTTTGGGGAAGGGTACCACCACCCTCCCAAGAGAAATCACAATAAAACGAATTTTTTTCTTCTCGAATAGAGACTCCTACGTAACATTGCAAAGTATCGTAATAATTTGATAGAAACCCCTTCGCAACATTGCAAGGTATCGCATTATTTTTTTTAAACATTTAAAGTGCCAATATAGGCCTCTAGGGGCGTAGCCGCTAGTCTTTATAATAAAGTAACAGGATGTTTTTGTGTAAGTGTGTCTGTACCGAAGGATCTTGCTAACCGCTGAAACAATCTGGTTCTTTTTTTATTTTTATTTTGAATCTAAAATACGAAAAATTTGTTTGATCAAACCTGTTGGGGCAAAGCTCCTAGAGGCTAGGGGCGAAGCCGCTCGTTATCCATAAAGTAGTAAGGATTTTTTTTCTGAAGTTAGGATCTCAATAACTACTGAACTGATTGGGTTCTAATTTTAGGATAAGCTTCATACAGGTCATGTGATGGTTTTGGACTATTTTAAAAGATTAAAGTCCAATTATAGTTGTAAGCTATTTTTTTAGCCCCTCTATGGCACTTTGAATACAGAGTCCCTAGATGCTTTAGTTTTGATAATAGAAAAGCTGCAATTTTAGTGTCTTCCTCTGTTTTCTATTCACTTTCAATTCAATTACACTATCATACTTCTCTTCCTTTGATTTTTTTTTCAAACCTTTGCCATCGACAAAGCTACCAAAGGCAAAATCATGTTAATAAAGTTTAGAGGTAGATTCATATTTCGTTCATTTTGCTTCATCTCTGTAAAACAAGGATGACAACATCTATAAAAGCGAAGCTCTGAAACGGTAGGACAAACGGGCATTAATCAGAATAAAAATGTATAAGAGTCGAAGCAAAATTGAAAGTAAATTTGTTAAAAAAAAACTGCTTAAAAACAGGGTATTGTTTAAGGACATACTTACATTTTTAGGACTTGATTATAGAGATGCTTCGCTTATAACATCATACTTTGTTGTCCTAGGAATTAGTATTCCAAATCAAATCAATCGGATAATTTTATCACATAAAAATTTGTCGTAAAAAATTTTAAAATCAATATGTTTAAAATGGACGTACGGACATTCTGGTAATGATAATACAGTTGATACGCTTTCTAAATCGTACCTAACTACTACAGCGATCACTATGCAAAGTTTGAAATCGATAGGACAATGCTAACATGCCTAAATTAACAAAAAAAAGCTATCCGTCACGGACGGACGGACTTACCATGGTTATAGAAAAGCTTCGCTTTTAAAAGGAAATATCCTATTCTTTTAATTAACCTAGTTCTAGAAATAAATTGCATTTCTGTCTCAAATATTTCATTCTTTTTTTTTAATTTGTCAATTTATTTTAGAATAGTTCTTTGCCCCTAGCCTCTAAGGCATTTTAGAGGTGTATGCTTTTGAAAAAAAAAATTTTTTATATTTGTACAGTTTATCCTTTTTAGTTTATCTTATGTTTAACCTAGCCTACTCTAAAGTATATGTACAAAAACCTGCTCAAAACTAAAAAATAAGCTTTCTAAAAATAGGCGTATAACTCAATTGGTCTACCTTTTTCTGTGTCTGTATTTCTTTTCTCTCTCCTTTCTTCTCTCTCTATCTCTCTCTCCTTGTTTGTCTTTTTTCTCTCTCTCTCTGTCTCTACGCCCCTAGAGGCATCTAGGGTCACTTGAGGAGTTGAATTTGATAACCCAATTTCTTTATTTTAAATTTAAAAAGAAGGGATAAAAAAAATTTTAGTGGTGGGATTTTTTCTAGGGGCAATTTCTTTTAGAAGGATGGTGGTTCCCTGCCCAAAATAAACCTTCCCAGAACGTATGAGTAGCTACTCTGTAAAGGAGAACCATGCTGGTTCAGTGGTTAGCGAGATCCTTCGTTACAAACAGACAGATATCTTTCTACATTGTAATTCATATACCCAGAAACATGCAGTAGAGGGGTTTCATCAACACCCAACTTAAAATTGAAATAGGGAAGAGCCGCCTTCCCTTTTTTCACCTTCTAATGGTTTAACACCCCCTTGGTGAAATGTCATGCACGTCACTGATAAAATGTCTATTACTTTTTATTTTTGTCTTTTTCGCTTTTTAATTCAAATTAGGGTCAATATTCGGTATCCGTATAGTTTTGAAATCCAGAATCCTGATAGTTTCAATATTCGGTATCCGGATGGTTTCAATATCCGGTATCCTGATAGTTTTAATATCCGGTATCCGAATAGTTTCAATATCCGGAATCTGGATTGTTTCAATATCCGGTATCTGGATAGTTTCAATATCCAGTATCTGGATAGTTTTAATATAAGTTATCCGGATAGTTTTAATATCCTGTATCCGGATAGTTTTATTATCCGTTATCCGGATAGTTTCAATATCCAGTATCTGGATAGTTTTAATATAAGTTATCCGGATAGTTTTAATATCCGGTATCCGGATAGTTTCAATATCCGGTATCTGGATAGTTTCAATATCCAGTATCTGGAGAGTTTTAATATCCAGTATCCGGATAGTTTCAATATCCGACCAAACCTTAATTCAAATATTATAGGTTCCCATGACAAATCAGAAAGGTATAACAGTGCTGGACGTGTCCTACAACCAAATAGAAGACATACCCAAAGGCACCTTCCCCAAGCTGTACGAGCTGCATACCATCATCATGAAGCACAATAATCTTAAAAGTATTTACAGAGGCGTTTTTTCACCACTGTATAGCTTAAGGTAAATCATTTTAGTTGATGTTTTACTCATTTAGCAGGTCGGGCAGGGTTTTGGCTCTTTTGATATGTTAAAAAGATTTCAATCTAACCCGTAAGTTGGCTTAAAAACTTATGTTTACTGCAATTTATATTTTATTGTCTTATCGCTTAAGATCCCTAACACCACTGTAGTGTAAATATTAGTGATCAAAAATAATCTTTTTACGAAAGGCTTACTTTCGAATTTAATCGTTATAGTCGAATGTGAAAAATATGTATTATGAAATAAATTAATTTAGCATTAAAATTGACCCTTTGAATTTTGAATTACATGAATTGTATTTACTATGAAAACTTAAATCAAATTCATTTATGCAAAATTTAAGCCCATATTGAAGCAATTTTCAAGTATATGCAAAATATCTTTTCATAGATTTTTTTAAGTGCTAAAAATTTTGGGTTTATCAGGGATCTTAGGGATTAAGACAATTTAAGCCAACCCTCGAGATACCTTCGGGCACTTGAATGTGACTATTTCCACGAATATTAAAATAAAAATATAAAAAAAATAATAATACTTTTGTTAGCTCTGAGCTAACAAAATAAATTCAATCTTATAATTTTTCATGTTAATATCCGTGGAAAGCTGTTTAAGATACGATGCGATTAATAACTAATCTTATAATGGTAGAGAGGGAATAGTTTTTAACCCCGTCATCTTATTTGTTGGCTCGAAAACTTTGGGGACTTACACAGAATTTTATGATTGGATCCAAACTAGTAGTATTCAAACTTTTCAACCAATAATTTTAACCTACTTTGGGGGTAATTTTATTATTGATCATTAACCCATTAGTGCCGAGCGCCACTTTTATGGGCCGATCGAGCTGAAAGTTTCAGGGAAGCTTTATAATGGTCAAAACGGAATTCCAATTTTTTTGTTTTGCTCTAGTGGCGTGCACAGGAAAGTTGCAATAAAACCCGGTTCGGCGTGAGTAAAAAAACCTTGCGGCATTAATAACCGTTTTTGGCCCTTTTTGGTGCTTTCCCCCGGCATTAAAGCCCGTTTGCGACCTAAATACCCGGTTTTTTGGCCCAAAAAGTTAAAAATGTAATTTTTGAACGCCCAAAGTGAGATGAACACTTTTTAGAACTTTGATACGATCCGTAATTGAAAACTACATAACCTCATGTAATTGATAGAGCTACAACTAACATACAAAACAATTTATATCACATTTAAGATTTTGGCTATAGGTGCCGCCGTTTTCGGTTAAAAAAGCCCATTTCGAAGAAGTTTTAAAACTTTTGCTAATATTTGTATTGATAATAATGGGAGGGATATTGATAATGTAATTTTTGAACGTCCAAAGTGAATTATAGAGTAGCAACTATTCTAGTAGTATCAGTAATTGACAAATATATAAAAAAATATAATTTTTATTGATAAAGGAAAGACTAGAAAATACTTATCACATATCTTTGGCCTAAAGTATTTAAAAAATATCACAAACAAAAGAATAGAATAATACAGTAATATCAAGATAACAAAAATGGCCTAAAACCATCAAATTTGCATAGAATACTGGTTAGTTACGCCCCCATTCTGTGGGGAAATGTCAAGATAAGCAAAATGGCCTGAAACCATCAAATTTACATAGAATACTGGTTAGTTACGCCCCCATCCTGAAGGCGATGACAAGATAATGAAAATGGCCTAAAACCATAATATTTACAAGTAATAATAATTGAATTTTCGTGTGTTATGCCCCCATCCTGTAGGGCTATGACAAGATAATCAAAATTTAAAATAGTATTGTTTTTTTTTGAGAGAAAAAAACATATCCCCCCCCCCCCCCACCCCTTAAAAATATTTATGTAATAAAGTCTAAACCAAGATATATCTATCTATCTGTCCATCCATCTTTTTATTTATCTATCTAACAATTGTTGATTATCATTGGGAATCTACATAAATTTATTGGCCATTGTCTTATCCCTATATATCAGTCTATCTATCTATCCATCCATCCTTTTATTTATCTATCTAACAATTGTTGATTATCATTGGGAATCTACATAAATTTATCGGCCATTGTCTTATCCCTATATATCAGTCTATCTATCTATCCATCCATCCTTTTATTTATCTATCTAACAATTGTTGATTATCATTGGGAATCTACATAAATTTATCGGCCATTGTCTTATCCCTATATATCAGTCTATCTATCTATCCATCCATCCTTTTATTTATCTATCTAACAATTGTTGATTATCATTGGGAATCTACATAAATTTATCGGCCATTGTCTTATCCCTATATATCAGTCTATCTATCTATCTATTGATCCTTTTATTTATCTATCTATCAATTATATTTATCATTGGGAAATAAAGAAATTTTTACATTTGAAGAGAATAATAAATGATAAAAAATATCTAATATATCTAATGGTTGAAAAGTTAAGAATGCATGTCAATTTAACGTCCATTGCCTTGTCCCTTAACCCTTTACAGTCGGGCCCCTAGCCGCACCTTAATCGGTCGGGGGGGGGGGGGGGGCGTTCAACGCCCCCCCTTATTATCTCAGTTCCTATTAGAGCTAGAGGGATAAATTTTTTTGTGCAAGTCCCCTGTTTGATAATGAATTTCCGACTTTTTATAGGTCTAAGTCAATTTTCGCTTCCTTCACCCTTTTATTTAACAACCTTTGTTTTTAGGTCTTTTTTTACTTAAAAATTTCAAACGGCTGTATTTTTCTTATTTTTGAAGCTAGAAGAAATTTTTTTTTCCAGAAAATGTTTATCTTTATGTAAATTTTACATTAGAAATATCAATATATAATCTTCAGCGGCCGCAGCTGTACTTGGCAGCTGCCAGCCGCCGCAGTCGGCGGTCGGCAGGAAAACGGCGGCGGATCTTCATGAAATTTTAATACGTTATGTAGACATATCAGAAAAGCTTAAGTTTAAAATTTGAAGTCTCTAGATCAAAAATTGCGGCCACAGGAGCCTTTTAAAGATTTCTGGAGACCTGGAGGATCGGGACCTGCAGGATCATACCTGGAACCTAAAAATGACTTGAACACCTGTATTTCATATAATGATGTACTACTAGAGGATTTTTTAGTAATTTGGTATGATAAAATGCTTTGTTTTAGTCAAAAAAATATTTTTGCTCTTTACCTGGATGACCCTGCCAGGTTTGCTGGCATCCTGTGCCCGCCAGGATGGAGATATTAAAAAAATTCCAACTCTCAGTTATGTGTCATACCCATACTTAAAAAGTCAAGCAGTTTGGGCTCTTTATCTTTCACACACAGAAAATGAGATAGAAAAAACCGGATGGGGGGGCGTTCAACGCCCCCCCCCCCGACCGTTAAGGGTTAAGATCCCCAAATATTTTTCACTTTTTTAGATAATCTTTAAATCAACTTTCAACTCTATATAATGTGAATATAAGGATTAGAGAAATGCATTAAAAATTGGTACAAAAAGTTGTTGAGATTAAAAAAAGTAGGTTTCATTATTATACTTCAGTAAAATCTAATCTTAGATTTATATCTGATTCGAACATTTTGAAATATATTTTGATGGTTTTTTTTAGTTGCGAAGCTTCTCTATAATTTTTTTGTCTGTCCTTCAGTTAGTCTGTCAGCTCCTCCGTTAGTCCGTAACGCAATGGGATTCTCGGCTGCGACTTAAGATAGATTGCTGCTTTTTTTGTAAAGATTTAAAGATTATACCTAATATAACCTAACATAAAAGGACCTAAAGTAGCATATAAACAAACGAAAAACTTTGATGCTCTTCCCGAAAAGTCGTCGTTCTTATATTCCAATATATTCAACTAGCGGATACGCAGCTAGAGGCATCTTGTGGCACGTTAAATGTTTGTTTTTTCTACGTTGCGTTCAAGTCTCCAAGTAACAAAAAATTTGATTTTTTATGATTTCTCTTGGAAGGGTTGGTTGTACCCTCCCCAAAATAGTTATTAACCTTCCCGGGACCTATGAGAAGCTACCCTGTTAATGAAAACCCAACCGGTTCAACGGTTAGAGAGATCCTTCGTTACAAACATACACAGACATCCTGTCACTTTATTATAAGGACTAGCGGCTACCCCCTGGGTTATACACTTGAATTTTATAACCCAGTTTATTAGTTAAGATTTTAAAAGAAAAAGTAAAAAAATTGGGGAGGGGTTTGCCAGGTGCCCCCCCCCCCCCTATTATTTATCATTTTTTTAAAACTTTAAATTTTTTTTTTTTTTTGGTGTGGAGGGGGTTCCAAACACACAGACAAACTCATAGACATCCTGTTACTTTAGTATAAGGATTATTAAGTGAAAGTGAAAAGACAACGGGCTGTTAATTACACTAGTCCCTAAATAACGTCTTAACAACTTTGGGGGCTTTAGTGAATTTTTGAGTGTCCTAAGGTTTCAACCACTCTTTTTATTCTACAGAAGGGGTTTATTTTGTGTATCATCATTGGGGATATGCATCAATATAGCTGCCATTGTATTATCCTTTTATATCACTAGTTTTAAATGGATTTTAGTAGCGGAGCTATTCTATAATTCACTTTCTGTGTCCGTCCGTCAGTGCGTAACGCTATGGGGGAAACGTGATTTTCTCAGCCCCTATTCAAGATAGACAGCTGAAATTTTTAGTAAAGATTACTATGACATATACATATATTTCTATCAAGTTTAGTTTAGATTTGTCTATTAATTGCGGTGCTAGAACGATTCCTAGATTTTTCGTGATTTTAAAGGTTTCGTGATTTCCCTATTGTATCAAGTTTAATGTTTATTGTATGACACTGCTCTATAGTAAATTTTTCCCTCATATACATTCATAATTTTTGAGGTTCGCTTCTTATGGATGTTGTCATCCTTGTTCATCAATGTTTTTGTTTAGGCACCTAGACTTCAGTTACAATTCTCTGGAGGAGATACATAGTTCAGCCCTGGGGAAACTTGTTACCCTCCTAGATTTAGATTTATCTCACAATCAAATATCAAGGAATTTTTATACTTCATTTTTATCTTATACGCCCCTAGAGGCCTCTAAAGGTACTTGAGGACGGGGGAGGGAGGGGGTAGTCAATCCCCGCCCAAATATGAAATGAAAATGTATAAATATTTTTTTGGGGATTATTATTTTTTTCTATGGGCGATTTCTTTTGGGAGATTTGTGGTATCCTGGACCTATGAGAGGCTACATGTAAAGGAGAACCATATCGGATTAGCATTTCAGACATTTGGTTACTTTAATATAAGGATGTTTGTCTGTCTGTATGGGTCTGTTTTACAGTTAGCTTCTTTTAGTTCTTTGGAGAGTTTTTAAGGAATGTTTTTTGGGGAGTAACTTTTCACAACCCTTCCTAGAAAAATTATCCCACCCCTCAAAAGAATGTTATAAAAATCTGAAATAGTGTACGACGCGGAGCTTTTGGTGGGCTGAGCGGAGTTCGAACCATTGACATCAGCCACAATCTTCTGGATGAAATACCAACGTAAGTATTATTCAATATTAGAAGTGATAGGATGTCTTTCCGTTTGGTTGGCTGTTAAATAACAGAAGCGTGCGGGAGGGGAGTGTAGGGGGGTTAACACACTTCTTTTTGAACCCCCCAAGGTTTTTCTATTACCCGAAGAATCGCCCAATGTTTTCAGTTAAAATAGGTTGTATTGCAAAGTTTTTATAGAAGATGATGTGTTTGTAAGAAACGGAATAACCACATTGTGTACCCGGGAAATCAATAGGGGGGGGGGAGGGGGTAAATAATCACAAACATGAATTTTAAAAATATATATTCGATTTTACAAACCCCCCCCCCCCCATTCTGTGAAAAAATATAAGATTAAAACCAATTTTGTCAGCCCCAAGGGGCCGACGGCTCAGGCTTACTAAACTGGTATTAGTTTCATTATTTTTATTTCATTATTCACAGAAAGCTGTCTATAATACGATGCTATACATGATTTTTCATTATGGATGAGAACCGGTTCTAATCCAGTGTATATTAATTAATTGGTTTCAAAGCCATACTGGAAATTTATGCTAAGAAACAGTTTACAAAAATACTATGTACCTAAACATAAAAACAGACATACGGACTGAAATGGCTAAAGAGAAGCTTTGTTACTGTACAAAAAATATAATTTAATTTTTTCATCATTTTAATATCTCCGCTTTCCTTTCCTCTATAAGAAGAATTAATTCTATATTTAAAAGGTTTTTAGAAATAAATACAAAAAAAAACATTATAACTCATTAAAAGTTATTTATCGCATCGTATTATAGACAGATTTCTGCGGATATTAAAATGAAATATTATAAAAAAAAAACAATTTTGTCAGCCCAAACTGTTTAATTAGTTTATTTCCATAATCGGTAAAAATTTCTGAAATACTATTCTTAACTTGATTTTTTAGTATTGCTGGAGAACCGGTTCTAATCCAGCGGGTATTTATCGATATCAAAGCCAAATTTATTTAAAATATTTAGATTTTCCTTGAATATTTTACTCAATTGTAACAAACTAGCGGCCACGCTCCGCAGAGGCCTCTAGAGGCACATGAGAAAGAGGGAGTTGAATCCCAAACCCCATTTTTTTTATTTTAGATTCTTTTGAAAGTAAGTTTTTTTTTGGGGGGGGGGGGTTCTAATGGATTTCTCTTGGGAGGTCGGTGGTACCTTCCCGGGACCTATGAGAAGCTAAGGAGAACCCGATCGGTTCAGCGGTTAGCGAGATTCTTCGGTACAAACAAACAGCCAAACAAACATCCTTTTACTTTATTATAAGGACTTGCGGCTTCGCCCCCGGGCCCCAGAGGCCTCTAGGGGCACTTGAGGGGGGGGGGAGCTAAATTCCCAAACCCAGTTTAGATATATTTAGATTAACAGACAGACAGACATCGTTCTACTTGTATTATAGATAGATTATCTATATTTATGAATGTTTTTCCCTATCTTAGAGTTAGTTAATCTATATTATAGTCTATAGAGCAGGAATAAAGTAATAGTTTTAATTCAGAAATCATATTAGCTGTATTGTAAGAAAGAATCCAAATTATATCTGCTGTAATAGAACCGGTTCTCAGCAATACAATAATTGAAAGTTTTTTTATGAAAAATCCTCCAAAATCAAAAAAATTTAACAAAATCATAAAAAAGGTTTATTAACATTAGAATTTGGTTAATTTTTGTAGATTTTTAATGCGATTTTGGAGGATTTTTCAAAAGAATAATTTTGCTTCACCAGCGAGTAGCCTAATTTTTTTTTAAGAATCCACCTCTGTTCGTGTTCATACACCCCTGAAATTTTGAAATGATGATTGGTTATAATATCTTTGAAATTTGAATAGAATTTGAATAATCCTATTAGAGTTTTAGTATTACCATATGAAAGCATTCATATTAGAAACCTAATTTATTTTACATTATTCTTTTATGTTCCAGTTATTAGATTTTTTTGTTAATGTAATCTTTAACCCACAGACTATTTTTATGTCAGGCGTAATAGGACAGAAATTGTTAAAGAATTTGTTTTATTTTAACTAATTATTTAGGATTTACAAAGATAAATTGCTAAATAATTCATTTTTCAATATGACTAACAAACCGATTAATATCCGCTGGTTTAGAACTGGTTCTCGGCCATACTGAAAAATCATGCATAGCATCGTATTTACAGACATTTGTCTACGTAAATTTAAATAAAAATCATAAAATGAGTACCAGTTTTGTTAGACCTGGCCTTATGTTTCATTCCTACAACTTTGTTTTTCTTAGTACTAAATCTTTAAAAGATCTTTAGTGTATAGTCCCTTTCGTGGCAACGCCTCTTAAGGGGCGTTTCATCATATTTTCACAGTAGCTTTTCCACAATTTTCAGGGGCTCTAACCCTGCGGGGCCAATTGCCTAACTTTGTGGGGCAATCATCTAACCCAACTTAAACTTACATAATAGACTGTAAAAGTTTTAAAGATTTTTAATCAATATAATAGATTTGAAATCTGCATAAAATTTTAAGGATTTTTTATAAAATTCGTTTTTTATATAATTCTTTATTTAAAGGCGCAAATACGATTTAAGTTAATAAATTTTGACCAATAGGATAGCTGGATTGGAAACTACCTACGCTCTAATTGGTTGAATGATGTACGTCACTTAAGCTTCTCCAATCAGGGCGCAGATAGTTTTCAATCCACCAATCACAGATCTCAAAATTATTTAACTTAATTTGTATTTGCGCCTTTAAATAAAGAATTATATAAAAAACTAATTTTATAAAAAATCCTTAAAATTTTATGCAGATTTCAAATCTATTATATTTATTAAAAATCTTTAAAACTTTTATAGTCTATTACATAACCTTAAATAATTTATCAAAAGCTATTGTGTAAATACAACTAAACGCCCCTTATAAGGCTTTGCCACAAAATGAACTATACCCGATCTTTTAAATAAAACAAGAATGAAAACATCTAAAAGTAATGATGCGACAAAAAATCATAAATGGACACACGGACACATTAAGTAATAGAGTAAAGGTTCAGCAGTTAATAAAAAAGGGAAGGAAAATTGATAAGTTAATGACTGACATACTGACGTAAAAGTATGTTGTATACTGTATGATCTTGGGTAAGATGTATCTACACAAAAAATAAGCAGTCTTAAATAGCAGCCGAGAAAATTATATTCCCCATTTAGCGTTACGGACGGACTGACTGATAAAGTCATAAGACAAAAATACACATTTTAAAAAGACACAGAGGAAATATTTAAGATTCAAACATAGACTTTTTAATAAACAAAAATATAATTGCTTTTTATTAAAAAATGTTGCGTTGTATTTTAACATTGAAATCAATTTATAATAACAATTAAAATAATTCGAAAAAAAATCACGAAACCTATACGTGCCTTTCAGCTGTCGTTGGGGGGCAACACATAGTTAAATTGACGAACTCTCCCTTTGCCCCCCAGATACTATTTTAGATTTATTTCGCTTTTTGGTTATACCTTATTCCTGCATTCAAGAATAGTTATTTTTCGCATCGTATTATAAACGGCTTTCCGCGGATATAGAATGTACAATTATAAGATTAAAACCAGTTTTTTTAGCCCTGAGGTGCCGAAGGCACGGTCTCAAAAAAACTGGTTTTAATCTTATGATTTTACATTTTTATATTCGTAGAAAGCTGGATATAATACGATGCTAGACATAGTTTTCTCGTATGGATGAGAACCGGTTCCTAAACACCGGATTCGAATGAATACGAGAAAATGAAATATGTTATTTTTCAGGCCATCAATTTCTTTGAACCACTACAATTTAGCCCACAACAAGGTAAATATCTTATTACATAAAGTAGTAAGGTTTTTTTGTCTGTAACGATAGATCTCGCAAATCCCTGTACTGATATTGTTCTCCTTTTATCATGTAGTTTTGCATAGGTCCTGTGATGGTTTAAGTCTATTTCATTTTCAGATTTAAGGATAGTTTTATCTATTTTTCTAGCACTATCATAGTATGGTTCAGGTCTTCAGCTTGATTCTTATAAAGTATCCTATAGTCGAATTTATACAAGAAAATTTAATTATATTTTACCCTTTTCTAGTTGAAAGAAATTGTTGGCCGACAACCATGGCCAGTTATGAACTCTTTAATTTCTTTAGGTGAGTCATTTATACTTTAAAGTTTATGGCACTTAAGGTTCCTTGAACGGCTAACCTTGACGGCAAGGTGTATTATAATCAGGTATATACGAGAATGAGACAAATTAATGTACCCCAGGTCAAAGATTTACAGGGGTAGGTTTAAGGGGTGATTGTCCACGTCTGTTACATTTATACTTTTTTGCTCCTAACAATTGTTTATGAGTCTGGCTATTTTATCATCCTTGTTAAAATCGAAGCTGTTCTATTATTAGGGTCGGTCCACCCGTCCGTCTGTTAGAGTTAGCTCTTTTCGTTAATTTAACAGGTTAGAATTGTTCTATCGATTTCAAACTTTGCATGCTGATTCCTATAACAGTTAAGCACGACTTAGAAAGCGCAGCAACTCTATAATTATTACCATTTAAAACAAGCTGATTTTTTTTACTTTTTGACAACAAATTTTTTAATGTTAAAATTATCCTATACATCTAGAATTTTGGATACTGATTCCTATTACACAAGGTATAGTGTTATAAGCGAAACATCTCAATAGTCAAGTCCTAAAAACATCAGTATGTAATTAAACAATAACATGTATTTAATCAGTTTTGCAACAAATTTACTCACAATTTTGTTTTGACTGTTATACATTTACATTATGATTATTCAGTTCTAACACTATACAATTGTTAATGTTCGTTTGTCTGACCGTTTCAGAGCTTCACTTTTATGGATGTTGTCATCCTTGTTTGTTTAGATTTTGACTACAATGAATTTGGAGATAACCTTGGACCTGGCAGATTTGATAATCTTAACACAGTTCAATATCTTAGTCTCAGATACAATAATATCAGGTAAATTTTTTGATTTCCACTGGATTAGAACCAGATCTCAATCATATTGAGAAAATCATAAATCGTACTGGCTTAAAGGGAATGTGCAATAATTTATCAGTTGCTAACCCACTTTGGGTACCAAAATATGAATGACGTCACGAGAAATCACGCAACATCACGGGGCATCCTTATACAAACTAGCGCATTAATAATCTGGAGATAACCTGGGACCGGGCGGATTTTATAATCTTAACACTGTTAAATATCTTAGTCTCAGATACAATAATATCAGGTAAATAGTTTTACAGTATGGCTTTGAAACCAATTAATATCCAGTGGACTAGAACCGGATCTCATCTATACGAAAAAAGTATGTCTAGCATCGTATTATATCCAGTTTTCTACGAATATAAAAATGTACAATTATAAGCATAAAATCAGTTTTGGTTGCCCGTGACTTTGGTGTTAAAAAAAACTAGTTTTAATCTTGTAAATGTACATTTTATATCCGCGGAAAGCTGTTTATAATACCATGTGAGAAATAGCTATTTAAAGCTTTGAAACCGATTAATTTTCGCCGGGTACAAACTGATTTTAAACAAATCGAGTGTACATATAAAGACATCACAGCAATAATAAAATCAATTCTATTTTTCTTTTTTTGTATTCATCCATCAAAAACCATACTAGAAAAGTTCTTGCATTAAATGCTATAATTAAAGCTTTTTTGGAAAGTTCGTAAAATTATTTTTTTTTAAGTTTTGAAAATTATGATTTTATGTAAATAAAAGGTAATGTTAATTTCCATATTATTGCTTGAAGAATATTTTTTGATTTTTGGTTTTGAAAAACTAGGTTAATTTATAAATTTTGGACATTATACAGATATTTTTGTGAAATAAATTCTAAATGTGTTTATAATGCAATATTATCTTGGACAGGGACAGATATCCATAGATTAAGGTTTTCTTTTACCTACAATTGTCCAAAAAATAGGCATTGGAATAGAGATAATCTAGAGACATACTTTCTTAATAAGCCAATAGGAGAATAGTGGAGGTGCACGTCATTAGTTGAAATGTTTACAGATTCAGGGACAAAGGGAATAGTAAGCTAATAATAGGAAGTAGCTAATTTCTGTAAAGTTGTAAGATTACAGTCAAATGTGCTTATTATGTCAAACTGTTTTGAAATATGCGTTTAATTATACTATGCGTTGGGTCAACATTAAGATCAGTTAGACTTAATAAATTCATTTGACTGGATGCTTGCTTACAATTTTACGGAATATTGTAAAAGCAACTATTGCCTTTTTTCTCTTCACTTAAACTTGTCTTTCTACTAAAAATGACAAGTTTTAAGATTGATGAATTATGGGATTCAGATGGACCATCTAAATGTTATGTGTTTTGACATAGGATTATGACTTACTATGAACATGTCTTTTGACATAGGATTATGACTTACTACGAACATGTCTTTTGACATAGGATTATTACTTACTACATAGGATTATGACTTACTACAAACATGTCTTTTGACATAGAATTATGACTTACTACGAACATGTCTTTTGACATAGGATTATGACTTACTACGAGCATGTCTTTTGACATAGGATTATGACTTACTACAAACATGTCTTTTGACATAGGATTATGACTTACTACGAGCATGTCTTTTGGCATAGGATTATGACTTACTACAAACATGTCTTTTGACATATGATTATGACTTACTGTGAACATGTCTTTTGACATAGGATTATGACTTACTGTTACTACGAACATGTCTTTTGGATTATGACTTACTACTAGCATGCATCTAAATACTTTGGAAATTAAAATAAAAAGATTGAGATTAGCAGCATTATTTAAATTTGTGGATATTTATCCCTAGTCCAAATATATTCTGGCATATGGAAATCTAAATATTTTCAACGTCAATGTGTTTATACATTCCTGTAACACATTTTATGGGGGTTGGGGTTGTTTTTACAGATTAAGTTGCATTGTGTCATGATAAAGATGTTAATAAAAGTGCCTACTATTATTAATAAAAAAAAGGAAAATATCATGAACCAATAAATGAAGCGACAAACGTCCATGCTCACTTAGGACTTTCATAAAAGGGAAGTGCAATCAAGAGGTTAGTAGTCTAATAATAGTAAAGTTAACCTCTAAATTTAAAAACTTGTGTAATTTATATTTGAAGGTGTACTGTTTACAAATGCATCAAAATTGCATTAAAATATTTGCTACTGATACAAAATATTTTGGCAGCTTTTTAAAAACCTTTTTAGTCTCGTCTATGCAAGGCTTACTAGGATTTAGGTTTTGAAAGGGATAATGCATGTCGCTTAGAATTCAACAAAATTCATCTCAAATATAAATATATATCTATGACAAAAAGTAGAACGATGTTTGTCTGTCCGTCCGTCCGTTGTCCCTTAAGATCTCGGTAACCACTGAACCGATCGGATACTTCGCTACAGACAAAAAAAATCTTACTTCTTGATACACTAGTATGATTACATAGACTAAAACTATTAACCCTTCACTATTCCTTTAAGATAAATACTATATTCCTAACTAGCGGCTACGCCCCTAGAGGCCTCTAGTGGAACTTAAGATGTTTGTTTTTTATTTCAAATATATAACTTAAGAAATAATTTCTATGTTGCGTTCAGATCTCTATGCAAAAAAAATTTTCTTCGATTTTTTTGTAATTTCTCTTGGGAGGCTGGTGGTATCCTCCCCAAAAATAGTTATGGATCTATGAGATGCTACCCTGAAAAAGGATAACCATATCGGTTCATTGGTTACCGAGATCCTTCAGACAACAAACATACAAACATCCTTTTACTTTATTATAAGGATTAAAACACCTGTAAAGCAAACCCACTAACCTCTGAGAATTATACCTAATGATGAAAAGTTTGTATCTAAGATGTTTGTATAATGAAGCTTCCCTGTAAAGGAGAACCATATCGGTTCAGTGGTTCCTTATATGTAGATAGAAACTCCTAAAAACCTAATTAAAACCACTCCAAAGCAAACCCACTAACCTCTCTCAGAATTATCCCTAATCATGGAAAGTTTATATCTAAAGATCCTATTAAGGAGAACCCGATCGGTTCAGCAGTTACCTAGATCCTTCGGTACAGACGGACAAACAAACATCCTTTTACTTAATTATAAGGATTAAAAGCAAACCCACTAACCTCTGAGAATTAAACCTAATGATGAAAAGTTTGTATCTAAGATGTTTGTAATCCGTTTATACTTTGTTTAGTTGTTGTTTACAGCAATAATTCTTTAACAAAGTTAAAATAACTTCAAGGTGGTCATACACTGCACTGTTGCAAAAAAAATTTTAAAAAAAGCTTTATTTTTGCAAATAAAAGTAAATCCTTATTATAAAGTAACACGATGTCTGTCTGTTTGTTTGTTTGTCTGTCGGTCTGTTTTTCTGTACCGAAGGATCTCGCTAACCACTGAACCGATCGGGTTCTCCTTAACAGGGTAGGTTCTCATAGGTCCCGGGAAGGTTTATAACTATTTTGAGGGAGGGTTCCACCACCCTCCCAGAGAAATCGCAAAAAAACGCCGCCCTGCGGACATTTTTGCAACTAGGTAAAAACATAACTAACACTTTCTATAGGCGAAAAAAATATTTTAGTAAAAAGCTGATTTTAAAATACATTGAAAAGAAACAATTTTGCGTGTCCCTAGAGGCCTCTCGGGGCATGTCCGCTAGTCTATTATGCTCTTAGGGACATAGTAAGAGGTTCGCCTTCAGCCTCACTCTTTCTTTCGCCAATTAACATAGTCTTGCTGCTTTATTCCAAGCTTCTGTTTATAAGATTTTATTAGACATGTAGGCAAAAAAACATATATCCTTAACTTGTTTAGTAAAGAGATACTTTATTGGTTGTTTTATATGAGAACTTGAGTTAGAGTAAACTAAATTACACATCAAAGATGTGAGTGAAGTCTACAAAGCCTTAAAGTGAATAGATGTAATATATATAGATGGTCAAACTGGCCCCATAGTCAAACTTATTTGAGATAAAGATACTTTAGCAGACAAACACCTTTGTTTATTTTTTGGTATATATGATCCTTTCAAGTAATACGAGGTTAGATATTTTACAAGGATATAATTTGTATAAAGCTAAATTTATTTTGAGGATTTCAACTATTCATAGTTAACTTATTATATGTTTTGTCATAAATTCACATTAATTGAAAGAATTATTTTTACACATTATAATGAAATGAAAAAAAATATGCTCTTTTGTACCAAAATATGTACACCTTATGACAAATTATATAACCGGATTGATCTTCCACTGAAATCCTATTGGTTGATTTAGATAGTGTATCTCAATGTGTTATATCTATTCTTCAGCTGTGCCCATATATTCTATCAAAATTTGTTGGAAATGAACGCACTCGTTGCGAGATTGTAAGCCTATTTGAGTTCTTTAGGGATTTAGTGATATAGACCCCAAATTATGATCAACAAAATTACCCTTTTGTTAAACTAAAATTATCTGTGAAAGGGTTAGGGCACTGAAGATTTATACAACTGAATAAAGATTCCTAATAGTACAAAAAAAATTTTGACCCAATGTCCCCTCCCTCCCTAATAATTATGCTCATTTCAAACTCCTTGGGATAAAATGTAAATGTTATTAGAAGGATATAACAACGATTATAAAGGGGGAGGTTGGTTGTGTTAAAATTCCGTAAAAGTGTGAGATTTAAGGCTTAAAAACAGTAGTAGAACAGTAAACAGTAAAGAATATTCATTAAATATGTGTATTCCTTATTAAAAAGAACCATAGACAAATAAATTTATATATTCATTTTAGTAATATTATCGTTCTACTGTGGTAACCGCCTCGGTTAAATGGCCGTTACCCAAGTTCAAATGACTACGGCAGTGCGAACAGACTTGGACACGTATAATAATAGAGAAGCTGGGCTTCTCTAGCTATCACTAAATAACAAACAGAATCTATTCAGATGTTACTTTATTCAGAGTCTAAAGGTTACTACTTTATAATACAACAAATAATAAATACACAGATTGGAATAATTAATACTAAATCAAAATCAATATAACTATACATACATTAATCAAAATAGGCAACAATGATCCCCCATCCCTGGAAAGGGGTGGGGGAACCAAACAATGCAGCTTAGCCATAATGCGGCTGTCAAATCTATCATTAGTTTTAAAGCATGGGGAGGGTTCAGGTGGACCCCTTCCCCCGGTATTCGGGGGAGGGCCCTCGGCCCTCCTCCGAACCGAGGTCAGGGTTGCCACATAACATGGCTCAGGGTCGCCGAATACCACACTACTACTGTTATTAAGCCTTAAAACTCACACCTTTACAAAATTTTAGCACAACCTACCCTCCACTTTGTATAACTAAAATTAAACAGAAAGAGAAACAGGAAATCAAAATTGTTTTAGAATTCAACAATATGGAACAAAAACTTTTTTCTCGAAAAAAATTAAGATTTTTATATATTTTTTTTGCTTAGTTGGTTTTATAGTAGAAATATTTTGGGTCAAGAGCCCCAACCGCGTTTTTCAGACCGCATCACTTAACAATTATCCGTTGTAATATAAAGTAATAAGCTCTTTTTGTCTGTAGCGAAGGATCTCGCTAACCGCTGAACCGATATGGTTCTTCTTTACAGTGAAGCCTCTTATAGGCTCTGAGAGGGTTTAGGCTATTTGATTTTTTCAAATAAGTTCGGGTATGGTTTTAGGCTATTTTTGTGCCCTCCAAATATAGAGCCCCTAGATGCCGCTAGTATGTTATGTTTAAACAGCTACAGATAAGCAAATCCGCAGCTAACGAACCTCTTTTTGAAATCAAATTAAATTACCTGTGCTAGCATTTAATTTCCTTAAACTTTATAATTACCCTTAATATATATTAATTGAATAAAACATTTAAAGTTACAAAAACAAGGATGACAACATCCATAAAAGCGAAGCTATGAAACGGTAGGACAAAAGGACATTAACACTTGTATAGTGTCAGAACTGAATAATCAGAATATGTATAAGAGTTGATGAATCAATATACCAATAATCAGATCAAACGGATTATTAGATCACATAAAAATTTGTTGTAAAAAAATTTAGACAAATCAACATGTTTATAATGGATGTATGGACATTCTGGTAATGATTATAGAGTTGCTTTGCTTTCTAAATCCTACCTAACTACAGGAATCACCATGCAAAGTTTGAAATCGACAGGACAATTCTAACATGCCTAAATTAACGAAAAAAGCTATCCGTCTCGGACGGATGTACGGACCGACCCTAATTATAGAAAAGCTTCGCTTTTAACAAGGATATATCTTATAATTTTCGCGAAGCTGCGAATTTTTTAAAAACTTCAAAGAATACTCAAGTAAAAGTTTACTGTTATTTTGCTAAGGAAAACCTTTTTATCCGATGTACGGATAATTTTACAAAAATTCTGGGAAGCTTTGTATTGATTATAGTTAAATTCTAAATTTCTGTCGATCCGTCAAAATGCTATTATTGATAAACGGCGGATTTTTTTGTGAAGATTTTTCTCTACAACTCGCTTGGTTCGTCAGTATGTCTGTACTTCGCCATATCAAAAATAAATTATGGAAATGTGTTTTTCTCTTTTGCTGTATAATATAGAGGTCTTATTGCTTTGGTGTATATATTTTGCTGATCAATGTCCATCTACTCTATTTTATCCGTTAGTCAATCGTTAAGCTCAGCAATACATCAAATTTCTGTTCTTTCTCAGCTGAAATTTAAATTTTGTGTAAAGAATAATGATTCATATGATCACTTGCCATTATACTCTACAATTTATTATATCCAACTGTCAATCTGTTATGCCACATATTCTTACTTAAATTTGCTTCTTAATGATGTTGTCATACTTATTCATTCTTCAAATATAAATTTTTTAGCTGTGGAATTGGGGTGAGTCACTAAAAAAAGAATTAGCACTGATTGGCGATTTCAGGGAGAAGGGAATGCGATTCTGACAAACAGTTCTTAGTGAAAATTTCCACACAACCTTCTTTCCTTATCCCCCCCCCCCCTCTTACCCACTTCCCTTCAGTTACATCAAAAAATAAGTTTTGCGCCAACTCGACGCCAACAAAATATTTAATTTTCAGCAATTTCAAATAGGATTAACCCTGGGTAATTTATAGAAAAGCAGCACAACTTTAGTTTGTGTATGTAAAATAGAGAATCATATAACTAATATAATTTAAAAGTTAGACTGTAAACTATTAAATATTCTGTTAGTTATATCTTGTTAAATTTCCTACATGTTTGTTGATTTAGATAAAAGTTTTCCTGGCTTTTGAATGTTGATCAAAGTAACATTATGTTTGACTGTTTGCAGCTTAAGATCTTGCAAACCGCTGGACTGATATGATTCTCCTTTATAGGAAAGAATCGTGCAGGTCCTGGAAAGGTATACATCTGTTTTTGAGGAAGGGGGGTATTGTCAACCCTTACAAAAGAAAAATAGCCACCTCCAACAAAATTATTTACTTTTTCTTTTTAGTGAAGGGTGACTTACATCCCCCCTTCCCTTGAGTGCCTCTAGAGGCTCTATGAGCTTAGCTGCAGTTATTATATATACAGATTTGTTACTTTATTTCTTGGTATGATAATCAAGTTCAAATTCGGTTGAATGGAGTTTCTCATCGTTTACAAAAAAAGGATATCAAAACGACATAGAAAAGAGATAGTTGCCTGAAGTTCATTTCAGAAAAAAAATATTTCAAGCAATAGTTACAAATGTACCATCAAACATTTTTAATGTTGTATTACAATAAATAACAAGCACTTGGACATCGCTGAATTAGTCGTCATGCTGTTTTTGTGAAAATAAGCCAACTATGTAGATTGCATATGTCACAAAAATACGATTTTCAAGTATTCATTCATATTTTAAAAACTACATGGTAGAAAATTTAAATTCTTTCAACTATATGCTATATAATTATAGTTTAAACCATTAACCAGAAAAAAATATGCGGTTCACTAAATTAAGTTCAAATGCATTTCTGCAACTACCCCTTTGAGGAAAAGTATTTTATTACAATTAAATTGTTATTTTTAGTAAGCCTCCATATGAATCAATTGGTGCCCTACAGTCTCTGCGAGTTTTGAACCTTGAAGGAAATGTTATTGAGAAACTTGAAAAGCGAGCTTTTGGCAAACTTAACATTTTAGCAGGTAATGTTTTTTTCAGATATTGTTTATTTTTTTCATCAATACCAAAGTTAAATGATTTTTTTTGCTACACATGTAGCTTAAAATGTTTTCCTTTATGGATTCGAAACTAATTAACATCCAATGGATTAGAACCGGTTTAGAGCCACACTGAAAAATTATGTATCGTATCGAATTATAGACAATATTTTTCGAATAACGAAAAAAAAATCATATTATTCAAATAAGTTTTGTTAATATTATATTTTTTTCAATTTACTTTCCTCGGAAAGCTGTCTATAATACGATGCAATTATGAAATATAGTACATCAGTGGTGACTTTTTTGTGAAGCGTTTTTATAGTGCTTCAAAGACATGATTTATAAATATGGCCGTCCGTATATCAAACCGTCACAAGTTGGGTTGGGTCGAATATCTGGTTTGGCCGGATATCCGACCATTTTTAATATCTGGCCGGATACCGGATATTGAAATTGTCCGGATACTGGATATCCGGCTGATTTTTATCCGGTCATCTGGCCGGATATCCGATAATTTGCTGGATATTGAACGTTGGCCAGATATCAGGCCTGAACCGGATATCCGGCATTAGAAATCAGCCGGATGTCCGGTATCCAGCTAAAAAAGTATCCGGCCCAACCCTAGTCACAAGGTTTTGTGATTATTTCATTATCTTTATTTAATGTTTATGTATTTGTGCCATATTTACATTAATTTTCCTACTTCTTTTCTTAATGACACTTAACTGTTATTTTTTTGTCTCAGCTATTGTCCTTATTTATCTTCTATTTGCCTAACCCTGCATGTTATTTAGATTTGGATCTATCTGGAAATAAGCTGAACAATATAACTGTCGGCGCTTTCGAGGGGCTGCTACAGATTGTGAACCTAACCCTGAGAGAGAATAACCTTACCTACATCCCTCCGGGAGCCTTCAAAACATTGGTGGCCCTTAGGTAACTTTTAGTTGGAAGAGAGGGGGGCTGATATTTGTCGGTATCTCGTAATCTAAGTATTGATGCACAACCCTATAGAATAAAGTCAGCTGTGCGCGAAGCTTACCAATCTAAGATTGGTCAAAAAATTGTCACCTTCAATCTCCTCGTGCATCTGAATCCTAAGAATCAAGGCTACATACATACATACATGCACATTCCTATTTATGATCAACAAATTAACCACCTGTAGATAAAAATTATTGATAGAAAAATTTGGAGAATGCTATTTTATACCAACTAACTAAAGTTAAATAAAAATGTCCACGTGCAAAAGCCAATGTTTAAGGATTTTAATTTTAAATCTTTGGGTTCTAGTGTAATTTAATGTCTATTGGATAAATGGATTTTTAATATTATATGATTATTTCTGGATACTTTTCGACTATGACTGCAAAATACCTATTTCGATAGCACTGTGTATCATTATCTTTCTATGAAATTTAAAAATTCCCGTATACTTGGATAACAAGATCTTTTCAATGTTCACCTCCTTACGCATTGTTTATAAAAATGAAATGAGATCAGTGCAAGAATAGTTATTTCTCACATCGTATTATAAACAGCTTTCCACGGATTTAAAATGTAAAATTATAAGATTAAAACCAATTTTATTAGCCCCGAGATGCCGAAGGCACGGGCTTAATCTTATGATTGTACATTGTTATATTCGTAGAAAACTTGATAAATTACGATGCTAAACATTGTTTTTTCGTATGGATGAGAGCCGGTTCTAATCCAAAGGATTCGAATGAATACGAATGAATACGAGAAAGAAAATTATTTTTCATTTATCCTTGCTTTTTTTAGGAAGCTAGACCTGAGTCATAACAGACTTGAAAAGCTTGAAAATAAAACCCATGGACTCCTGGAAGATTGTCTAAGCATTCGCAGGAAATTTGAATAATCAAAATAAAAAACAAGGATAACATCATTCATAGTTAGCGATCACAAAACAAGGATGACAGCATCCATAAAAGCGAAACTCTGAAATGGAAGGACAAACGAACATTAACACTTGTAGTGTGTCCGAACTGAATAAACTGAATATTAATGCATAGTCTATACAAAATTATAAGTAAATTTGCTGCAAAACTGATTAAATACTTGATACTGTTTATGGACATACTGACGTTTTTAGGACTTCATTATAGAGATGCTTTACTTAAAATATTGTACCAGGTTGTAGTAGGAATCAGTATTCAAAAAATTTCATGGACTTACGGACATTCTGGTAACGATTAGAGTTACTTTGCTTTCTAAGTCGTACCTAACTGTTATAGGAATCAGCATGCAAAGTTTGAAATCTATAGGACAGTTTTAACCTGTTTAAACTAACGAAAAGAGATAACGGTTACGGACGGACGGACAGACGGACTAACCCTAATTATAGAAATTATATGTTCAGCGATCATAAATAGAAATCAATAGGAATGTATTATAAAATAATATTTGATTATTTAACCCTTTAGCGTTGACTTATCCTACAACAATATACCCTTTGTGACCGAACTTATGTTTCCTGAAAGTCGTTGGATTCCCTACAGACTTGAGGTGAGTTGGTTTTTAGCCGAATTATAACCAAGGGGGGGGGGGGGGTAGGGTGGAAAAATTAAGATGGGTTGATACACCCCCTTCATGGCCCAATGTTTTGACATTTATCCAGTTTTTAACCTCACAGCTGTATGTCTGTCTTAATAAATCATACCCCCCCCCCCCTAACCATAGAATTACGACCCGTTTTCTCTATTATACCTTACTGGATTAGGTTCAAAGTGAGTGTCAAATTTTCCGGGTGCCCCCCCCCCCCCCCCCTGACGAAACCCTGTGCACTGCACTGCACTGCACTGGTTAGATATATCATTAGATAGATCATATTAAAGAATATAACCTCTAGTATATTAATAATGTATAAGACAATTAATTAAGAAAAATGATTTAATGGATGATTAATCAGGCAATAAATAGAAAGATGTTTTTGTTTTGACATTAACATGTTTTTGAATTTATCTTTATAGAGGCGCAACTTTTCTATATATTTTCATTGATCGTTTGACAGTCCTCTTATTTTCTCATTATTTTTAAAATTTGTACTGCTTTTATTAAGAATGATTTTATTGAAACTTTCAAAACGTTTTTAAAAATCTATTTACTTTATCTCTTAATATTCTTCCTCCCTCAAAATAGTTATAAACCTTCCCTGGACCTATGAGAAGCTTTACTTTAAAAGAGAACTATATCAGTCCAGCGATTAGCGAGATCTTTTGGTGCAAACATACAGTCACACAGACATTCTGTTACTTTTATAATTCCCTCACAGATTTTATATTTTAAAATCCTCAAAATTATAGCCTAGCTTGTCATGCAAATATTTTTTCTTGTTTTCTTTAAATGCGCTTGGGTATTCATTAACTTTTGCCCTCTAGAAAGTAGTAGCTATATATTAGGAAGGGAGGGGACATTGGACTGTAAATTAAATTGGTACCCCAAGTTTTATAGATTTGTTTTCTTATGGGTTAGCTTAAAACTTTTGGTACTTTGATTGATAGGTTAAAACTAGTAGTGTCCAAACCTTTTAATCAATAAATTTTATCTACAGAAGAAGAAATTTGTCACAAATTCATTTAACTGAAGAAAAACTTGGTACAAAATAAAATTTTCAAAAAATAAATCAACTAAAAATAATTTTCTTAGCTAACGTTTCGAAAATTCCTAATTCACTTACAACATCCTTGAAATTAATTAATCAATTTTCAAAGGTGTTTCTGCATTAATACCAGTTAATTACTAAATAAATGATCTTACCATATTTCTATAGATATCTGTCTGTATGTCTGTCTGTTTGTCTGTCTGTATATCTGTCTGTATATCTGTCTGTTTGTCTGTCTGTATATCTGTCTGTATATCTGTCTGTTTGTCTGTCTGTATATCTGTCTGTATATCTGTCTGTATATCTGTCTGTATGTCTGTCTGTATATCTGTCTGTATGTCTGTCTGTATATCTGTCTGTTTGTCTGTCTGTATATCTGTCTGTATATCTGTCTGTATGTCTGTCTGTATAACTGTCTGTATATCTGTCTGTATATCTGTCTGTATGTCTGTCTGTATATCTGTCTGTATATCTGTCTGTATATCTGTCTGTATATCTGTCTGTATATCTGTCTGTATATCTGTCTGTATATCTGTCTGTATATCTGTCTGTATATCTGTCTGTATATCTGTCTGTATATCTTTTTGTATATCTGTCTGTATATCTGTCTGTATATCTGTCTGTTTGTCTGTCTGTATATCTGTCTGTATATCTGTCTGTTGGTCTGTCTGTATATCTGTCCGTATGTCTGTCTGTATATCTGTCTGTTGGTCTGTCTGTATATCTGTCTGTATGTTTGTCTGTCTGTCTGTATGTCTGTATGTCTGTCTGTATATCTGTCTGTTTGTCTGTCTGTATATCTGTCTGTATATCTGTCTGTATATCTGTCTGTATGTCTGTCTGATTGTCTGTCTGTATATCTGTCTGTCTGTCTGTATATCTGTCTGTATATCTGTCTGTATGTCTGTCTGTATGTCTGTCTGTATGTCTGTCTGTATATCTGTCTGTATATCTGTCTGTATGTCTGTCTGTATATCTGTCTGTATGTCTGTCTGTATATCTGTCTGTATATCTGTCTTCTTGTCTGTCTGTATATCTGTCTGTATGTCTGTCTGTATGTCTTACTTATCATGCTAATTGATGGACTGATAGTGTTTTTTTTTCTGGGAAGCTTCCTAAAGATCTAGGCTCCCGAGAGAATTATCTCTTGTAAAATTACTGCTTAATTTTAAGGGGACGAAAGTTTTAAGGGGACGAATTGTATTATGAAATATTGTACCAACTCTTCGGGTCATAGGAAGAAAACGAAGTTACGGGTTTTATCGTATTTTCACAGTAGCTTTTAAAAGGTTATTTTAGGTTAGGTTTGGTTAAGTAAATGTTAATGATTGCCCCGCAGGAGCCCACCTCAGGAGAAAAGCTACTGTGAAAATACGACGAAAGCCGCTGCTCCATGATCCAACTATTTTGTTACAAAAATAAAAACACTAATTTTAAATTCAGGAGATCGACCTCTCATTCAACACGATGCCAGTGATCACCCGGGGCCTACTCCATGGCACTAAACATGTCAAATATCTCAACCTTTCTCACAATATTCTTAATGATATTAGGTGAGTTATTATATTTTTTCAGGGATTACGGGGATAATAGAATTATTGATAAATTATTCTGTTTGAATTATTTTTGTGAAAAATCCTCCAAAATCGCATGAAAAATCTACAAGAATTAAATAAAATAAAAGAGTTATTAACATAAGATTTTGTTTTATTTTTGTAGATTTTTATGTGATTTTGGAGGATTTTTCACAAAAATAATTTTGCCTCACTAAGTGATACTAATTTTTTTTTTAAGAATCCACCTTAGGATTGAAAGTTTAAAATTCATATTAAAAGCTATTGTCCTATCCATCCCTAGATAACAGTAATTAAGATAATCAGCTATTTTTATCATGTACGGTTTTTTCCATATTTTCCTACTTGTAAAATCAAAGACGTTTCATTATTAGTGTCCGTTTGTAATACATATATAAGATCTAAAAGTAGTTCTAAAAATATATTAAATGTATGTAAGCAACTCATTTTTAACAATATCTAATGGTCTCTAGAGGTACAGTAGTCACTATCATAACAATAAAACAAGGATGACAACATCCATAAAAGGGGAAGCTCTGAAACGGTAAGACAAACGAACATTAACACTTGTAGAGTGTTAGAACTGAATAATCAGAATTATAGATTATAATTTCGAAATAAATTTGTTGAAAAACTACTTAAATACAAGATAATTTTTTTGGACATACTTCCATTTTTGGGAAATGATTATAGAGATGCTTCGCTGATAAAATTGTGCTTTTTTTACCAAGGAATGAACATTCCAAAAATCACATAAAAATTTGTTTTTAAAAAGTTAAAAAGCAACATCTTTAAAATGGACGTAGTCATAGACGTCCAAAGGGGGGGGGGTAAAGGGGTGATTACCCCCCCAAATGAATTTTGGATTTTCAATTCCCCCCCCCCCAAATAAAAAAATGCCTCTATAAAAAGAAAGATTACCCCACCCCACAAAATTTTTTCTTTTCAAAATTTTACCCCCCCCCCCCAAATAAAAAAGTTTGGACGCCCCTGGACGTAGTTGCTTTGCTTTCTAACTCATGCCTAACTCCTATAGGAATCATCATTCAAAGTTTGAAATCGATAGGACAATTCTAACATGCCTAAATTAACGAAAAGAGCTAACCGTATCGTACTTACGGACGACCGACCCTAATTATAGAAAATATTTGCTTTTAGAAACTTGCTTATTGTAATAATGACATAAAAAATTCTCCCTTGATAAGAAAAATTAATATAATATGTAAATTAATCTGTTAAAAGAACCCCAAAAATATTATTCCACCAGTTGTTAGGATATTAGAAGACAGGGGTCATTGCTGCAACATTTTTGAGCATCTTTTCATTTATTTTTACGTCTCTCTTCGAAACCGATTAATATCCGGTGGATTAGAACCGGTTCGCAGCCATACTGAAAAGTTAGCATCGTATTATATCCAGTTTTCTACGAATATAAAAAATGTACAATCCTAAGATTAAAACCAGTTTTTTTTGCCCGTGCCTTCAGCAATCTCTAGGCTAAAAAGTACTGGTTTTAATCATATAAAACTGGATAAAATACGATGCTAGACATAGTTTTTTCGTAAGGCACGGGCTAAAAAAACTAGTTTTAATCTTATGATTGTACATTTTTATATTCGTAGAAAACTGGTTATAATACGATGCTAGACATAGTTTTTTCGTATGGATGAGAACCGGTTCTTATCCACCGGATTCGAATGAATACGAGAATAGATTTTTAAAACATATGTTGATTTTTTTACCAATTCCTGTCTCTAAAACATTGTTGCTAAATTCTACCCACTACTTTTTCTCCCCTTGTATTTTTTTACGCCAATTTAGCATGAAAGGGCAAAATTACAATACCAATAATGGTAATCGAGTAAGTAATAACCAGGGACTAAGAGAGAGAGAAAGAGAGATGTTTTGAGGGGGAAAATCTAAAATTGTTTTGAAAGATTATTATCCTATACTCGTAGCCATTTCTTCTCTTTTTCAATGTGTATGTATCCAAAAAATGCAAAAATAAATTATTTAGAAGCGGTAACACTCTATAATTCAAAATGTCTTCTTTATGTTGCATTAGAGGTGGCAGGCTTTAACTATCCCGCTTTTGGCTAGATTTATTTAATGTTTTGTTTACTTTTTTTGGTTTTACAATATTAAAAGATCTTGTTAGGAAAACTTGAGCTCATTTATAGACAGTTCCTATATAGATCTGACATGGATCTTGAAGCATTATGAAAGCTCTTTTGTAATTTTTAAAAATTGTCACAAATATAGGTATTAAATGAAACATTGATAAACGTCTGGATTTTTTGTGAAGATTCTTAATACAAATGAACATCCAGTGTAAAATTTACTTGGTCAGTTGGTGTTTCGTTCATGCTACAAAATACATATTTATATACTTAAAATTATCTCGTCACGTTCTCTATAATTTTCTCCATCCCTTTTCTATGATTACTGTACATCTGCCATAATATTTTTTGGGGGGAAAGGTACTACTAAGAAAAAATTAATTTAGTCCAAAATAATTTAGTTTTTACTCTTTTTCTTTGTGAGGATTAAGTTCGCCTAGAGGCCTCTAGGGGCGTAGCCGCTAGTATAAATAATTTTGTGTAATATTTAATTCTATATTATTCTCTTTGTATAAATTTAAAATTTCAGGCTTTTGATGTAGAAATTTCAACATGATTAGAATAATCATTTTAATTTTCAATTAAACTTTTAACAATTTTAAAGAAATTTTATTTTCATTGATATATATTATACTAGCGACTTCACCCCTAGAGGCCTCCAGTGCATGGCACTTGAGGTGGGAGAGTTAAATCCCAAAACCATTTTTTTATTTAGATTTTTTATTTAGTTTTCAAAAAAATTTTAAGGAGCGATTTCTCTTGGGAGGGTGGTGGTACCCTCCTACAAAATAATTATAAACCTTCCCGGGACTTATGAGAAGCTACCTCTGTTAAGGAGAGCCAGATCGGTTCAGCAGTTAGCGAGATTCTTCGGTACAAACAAACTGACAGACAGACATCGTTCTACTTTGTATTATAGATAATGTACGCTGATTTATTAATATGAATTATTATATAGTAAAAATAAATTACGAAGAGGTTTTGTGGAATCTATTGTTTCTGTATGGCTTCGAAACCGATTTTTATCCGTTGGATTAGAACAAATACTGAGCCATTCTAAAAAATCATGTATAGTAGTATCGTATTTTTAGGCTAAGGTATAATTTATACATGGTAGCTTTAGAATGTATTTTTGTGTGGGTAAAGTACTCAAATCAATAAGGGAGGGAGGGGACATTGGGCTGTTTATTACACTAGTCTCCAAAGTTTTATAGAAATATTTTCTATATATCTTTTGTATTCATACAAAATAGACATAATGGATTTAGAAGAAGGTTTAAATTTTGCAAAATTTTCATCGATGTCTAGCATATTTGTAATAGACCCATTGAGAAGACGATTAAGTTTATTCAAATATTCGCTAGTAGGGAGATCTAATGGGTTACCCCCAGCCATTTCCAATTTTTCTTTGATTTCCTTAGATATGGACATGTGAATTAACATATTGTATTCACATGGACTAAAGTCCGAAAGATCAAAACTATCCAACTGATTTAAAAAGGCTTTAAGCCCTACTGTTTCTATGGACATCAATTGACGATGGATAACCCTTTGTTTTTGGAAAAGTTTATCTGCATTATACGTGTTTTTTCTATTTGCTAAGAAAGGGGGCTCAAGGTTGTTAAAGGTGTTACACTTTAAATGAGGGGCGTTGTAAGTATTCTCAGTGTTTTGTGCTTTAAAGATTTGTTTTATTTGTTGGCTAGTTTGATCTAATAGTAATTCTTTGTTTATTCTATCCAACCCTTTAGCCTTATTTATATGGTCCTCTATTGAAGAGAGAAGTTCCCTAGCATGAATTGTGGATAATCCCGTAGGAGATAAATCTCGTTGGTTTGACCTGTAGACGGGAATATCAGTTGTAGCGTAGCGATAATTCTGAGGGCCAAAACTAAGTATAGGGTTTAGGCTAGGAGGGGGTTGGCTGAAATCATTCCTTATTGCATTACTAGAACCAACCTGCAGGTTGGATATGTCACTTGCCATTTTGTTAAGACTACTTACAATTTCTCCCATATTATTTTTTAAAGCATTTAATTGATCTTCATTATTAGAATTGGAGTTTTGGGAATTAACTGGTGGAGTAGGGGCCGAAGGGACTAATAAAGGTGCTCTAGGTGTGTTTCTTACAAATCTTCGTCCGAAAGTTCTCCATCTATCCCTCATTCCTATAGAACCTTCGTCATCGCTGACGTCATAATCTCTGTTCCTATCCATGACTTATTAAAAGCAGTATGTAGCCTTAAATATTTATATGGATTTAGGGACGAATTCAAAACGGATATTTTTGTTAAAAATATATATTTATAATAACTGACAAAATTTAACATACAATTATAGCAGTATGACGCTATGTGTAATATGTAAAAAATCGTACAGAATTATATAAATTGAATTAGTTTAACAATAACTTTTACAAACAATTATAGCAGTGTGATGCTATAGTACAATATATAGGTTAGGTTATAAAAGGGATTTGTGACTTTAGATATGGTATATTAATTGAATTAGTTTAACAATAACTTTTACAAACAATTATAGCAGTGTGATGCTATATTATAATGTGTAAAGGTTAGGTTATAAAAGGGATTTGTGACTTTAGATATTATATATATACTAAAATGAGTCTTTTTATGAGGGACTGAGTAAGGACAGTACCCCGCGGGAAAAAAAATAAATTTTTATATAAAATGAATATATAAAAATTGAATAAAACTTACCGGTTCGAAAAAGTCGACGGTGGCTAAGCCTCCATATTACATTTTTACGTATTTAATTAACTAAGATATTTTATCAACAAGGTATATTTCACTAATTTGACATTTCAACTAGAGTATATATATGGTTAAACTTTGAGTGTGTTAAAAAGACTGGCTTCTTCTACAGGTAGTTTGTGCTTCCTTCTTGTCTGGTTGTCCGCACGCGCAGTATGCATGGTTGTGGTTTATATTTTTCGGAGGTGTTACAAAAGTTGTAACAAAAGTTTTCTTATTCGTCTGTTTTGGGAACTTTTATTAAAATTTTATTGCTAATTTTTTTAAGTTGGGTATCCAAACATTTTAACCACTAATTATAATCTACAGAAGGGGAAATAATGAAACCATATTGGGGATATATATCAAAATATCAGCAATTGTCTTATCCCGTTGGATCCCTGACTACTAAGTGAAATCCACACGGATGCTATTAAACTTGGCTCAATGGATTTCTTAAACTAAATGTACACACAAAACTTTTAATTTATTTATTTATTTTTGAATATCTTAATATTTATATGGTTTTCAGATACCTAACAAGGGCAAGGTCTATTGTGTGCTAGCCTTATTCGCCTCGCAGTCATAGGCCCCTGCAGGTTTAGGGTTCCCATTAGAGTAAAACACTAGAGGGAAAAAGGGTTAAATAACTTTATCTCCCCATTGCAACCGCCTTGTGCAACCTTTTTATTAGGTCATTGAAAATCAACCAATGGTGTCGCTTATATTAACACAGCCAAGTAGAAGAAAATAATTTAGAAACAGACAAAAAAGGTCATTAAAAAAAGGAAGGGAGGTAGTTGTCTGTATATACGTCTATGTATACTATAGAACTGTTGGGTTGCCCACAAGGAAACAAACTACCCGAAACTACTGTGAAAATTGAGGGAAGGTTGGTTATCAGTGCTCAACCAGCACTTTGTAGGAAAGTCCTACTTTAAGCTCAACAAACGTTTAATATGAAAATCAAATCAATTAAAATGCGCAGCTATCGTCCAATATTAGAGTGACATTGTGAAAACACCTTTTAAAGTTTAAAGTTGATTTACATACACGTGTTTTGGTTGGACAGGTATAAAGATGCTCTGATGAATGAACAGATCTATAGTATAGATATATATACAGATAAATACCTCTCTTCCTTTTTTTATGACCTTATTCGTCTGCTAGCAAATTGTTTTCTGCTACTTGGCTGTGGTAATATCCCCCACACTATTGGTTGATTTTCAATGATCCAATAGAGAGTCGGCACAAGGACACTGTGATGGGGAGATACAGTTATTTAACCCTTTCTCCCTCTAGTGTTTTACTCGAATGATTCATGTAAGATTCATAATTTTTGTTAACTGCTCATTTTTAAAGCAGCTGTTTGTAGCCGCTCTAAGTCAATCAAAGGAGCCTCAGCTATTGTGACTGAGTGCGGTTGCAGTTAAGGGAATCCAGCTGCAAACGTGGCTTTCAGGAAGCAGCAGTCTCTAAATTAATTTCTTATACAGATAAAGCCTGCTGTTTTTTTAGCTGTAGCCTTGCGGCTACGTATGAAGCTGACAAAATCTTGATTAATAATCAGAGAGAGGGGACAATGGGCTGTTTATTACACTAGTCTCCAAAGATTTATTATAACTTTTTCTTATTCGTTGCCTTTACAACTTTGGGGACTTCAATGCATTTTGATTAGTTTAATTAAGTTGAGTGTTCACACGTTTCAACTACTAATTTTAATTTACAGAAGTGTTAATTTTGTGTATCATCATTGGGAATGTGCATCAATTTATCGGCCATTATAATGTTTTGGTTACAAAAAAAAATAACTAATGTGTTGCAATTATATTAACATTATCCCCTTCTCTATCCTGAAAGTTAGTTGCATCCAATCAATATACAGTATATTAATTTCATGCATCGATATTTAATCACAATAGGACACTTTATAGTTTATACTTTTTACATACAAGGCTTCTCTACAAATTGATTTGTACGTTGTGATACTAGAACCTTGTGAAAACTGATAATTAATGTATTGGTTGGCAAACAATTATTTTTTTATGTTTAATTTTAAAAGCGAAGATTTTCTATAATTAGGGTGGGTCCGTCCGTCTGGAACGTGGATAGCTTTTATCTTTAATTTAGGCATGTTTGAATTTTCCTATGTATTTCAAACTTTGTGATTCCTGTAGTAGTTAGGTACGATTTAGAAAGCGTAGCAAGCTGCAACTCTATAAACGTTGCCAGAAATTTAGTAGTCCATTTAAAACATGTTAATTTATAACTTTTAACATCTAATTTTAATGTGATATTTGCATCCGATTTATCTGATTTTGAATAAGTACAATTTTTAAACTAAGTATCTCTAAAATCAAAACCTAAACAATTTACGTATGTCCTATAAACATTATCCTGTATTTAAGCAGCTTTGCAACAAATTTACTTACAATTTCGTTTATACTTGTACATTCATATTCTGATTATTCAGTTTTGACACTCTATAAGTATAAATGTTTGTTTGTCCTACTGTTTCCGAGCTTCGCTTTTATAGCTCATATCATCCTTGTTTTTTTGATATCTTTGTAAACTAGAAGGATTAAAAAAAGTAACCCAAACCTAGTAAAATCGGCCTCATTAATAATTATAAATGGTGTAATAATAATTTATCGCATCGTATTATAGACAGTTTTCCTCGGATATCTAATTGACTAATTATAAAATGAAACCAGTTTTGTTAGCCCTGGAGTACTGTATTTATTCTATAATCAGCTACAAGACTATTATATATACATATATTTATATTTAGAAATGATGTACTAGGTAACATAACAAGACTAAGAGTACTAGATTTATCCTATAATCAGCTACAAGACTATCATATATACATATGTTTATATTTAGAAATGATGTACTTGGTAACATGACAAGACTAAGAGTACTAGATTTATCCTATAATCAGCTACAAGACTATCTATACATATATTTATATTTAGAAATGATGTACTAGGTAACATGACAAGCATAAGAGTACTAGATTTATCCTATAATCAGATACAAGACTATCTATACATATATTTATATTTAGAAATGATGTACTTGGTAACATGACAAGACTAAGAGTACTAGATTTATTCTATAATCAGCTACAAGACTATCATATATACATATATTTATATTTAGAAATGATGTACTTGGTAACATGACAAGACTAAGAGTACTAGATTTATCCTATAATCAGCTACAAGACTATCATATATACATATATTTATATTTAGAAATGATGTACTTGGTAACATGACAAGCCTAAGAGTACTAGATTTATCCTATAATCAGCTACAAGACTATCATATATACATATATTTATATTTAGAAATGATGTACTAGGTAACATGACAAGCCTACGAGTACTAGATTTATCCTATAATCAGCTACATGACTATCATATATACATATATTTATATTTAGAAATGATGTACTTGGTAACATGACAAGACTAAGAGTACTAGATTTATTCTATAATCAGCTACAAGACTATCATATATACATATATTTATATTTAGAAATGATGTACTTGGTAACATGACAAGCCTAAGAGTACTAGATTTATCCTATAATCAGCTACATGACGGTGCTGTTAGAGATGACAGGTAAGCCTAAACATTATTGATTCTTACCCCAAAATCCATACTAAACAATGCCTAACCGCTGTGATGTTTATAGCTGCGATGCCCTTACCCCGCTGCGCAACCCATTATTATTTTCAAAAATGTGGCCTACATTATACATACCAAAGAATTTGTTTATTTTTTAGTATCTGTTGTCACCTGAAATAAACAAGGGTAGAATGGAAAGAAATGCCTTACTCCTTTTTGTTTATTATTCCTCAGTTATTTAACTAATTTGTAAATTATCTGGGTTTTTTATCATCCTATCTCCGTGTGCATTTGAATCCCAACCTTAAAGAAATATGGGCTAAGATCTTGCAATTCCTTTATTATTACTTTGATATTACACCACATTTTAATGTTAATGTCTATTAAAGTGATACTTGCAGCGGGCTCAAATAACGATTCCCCCCTATCACCCCCTTTACCCCGTCCATTCCCCTTCTACTGGAAGAACGAACTGAACAGCCTGATTGCTGAGATCTTGCAGTTACTATATTGTTACTTGGATCTTACACCAAATTTTTATGTTCTCTATTAAAGTGATTCTTGTATCGGGCTAATATTTCGATTCCCCCCTATCAACCCCTTTGCCCCATCCATTCCCCTCCTACTGGATAAATGAACTGACCAATAAATGAGGTTCAAACCAGAGCTGGATCTTTAAATCATTTTAGGGTGAGCCAGATCGGGGTGAGCCGAATTTAAGCCAATCCATCGCTGCATTTCATGAAATGCTGTGCTCTCATTAGTGGAAAGTTGGCTCACCCCGATCTGGCTCACCACTAAAATGATTTAAAGATCCAGTTCAGCAAACTAAATTGGCGACAAATTTTATCCCCTGTCATAATATCCATGTATATTATACATCCAATAAATAAATTAAAATTATTTTATAAATTTTAGGTGGGGAGCTCCCTTGAGAAACCTGACCTTCCTTAGTTTGGCCCACAATAAGTTGTACAATATTCCCTCTAAATATTTGGCTGAGGTAATATTTATTTCATTGAACCCGTGATTGTGGCTCAACGCGTAGCGCATCTGGTCGTCGCCGGGGAGGTGATAGGTTCGAATCTCGGGCCGACACCCCGCGTCATAACTAAAGACGTTAATAATTGTTCCTACTACTGCCAGGTCAGGTGTGCGACATAAATAGTAAGAGTAGAGGGAATGCCTTGGCCCATAAACAGGCGCAACTCACTACCATGCACAGTTAGGACATCTCAGACAAAGGTCGTGCAAAGGGTTGGTTGTCTGATGGATGTTATATAACCCAATATTCTTGGGTATTAGAGTATCGCATCCCATTACACGTGGACGATGATCTGGATTCTCTAGATGATCACTTTAATCGAAGTTAACCGTTTCAGAGCTTCGCTTTTATGGATGTTGTCATCCTTGTTTATATTAGGATTATCAAAAGGAAATTGATATACTACCGTACTTGACTTCATATAATTTTGCGCAGTCTGACAGTTTTATGCTAATTTTAATTTTAATTACAGCTCTTCTCTTTCTCTCTCTCTCTTTGAAAAAGTAATTAGCCACTTTATTCTAGTTTTTATGATTGAACCATGGGGAAATGTATAGTTTGTTGAGTTGTGCAGAGGGTTTTGCTAAGGGGGGGGGGTGTTAGCCTGAGTGGGTGGACACACCCCCATTGTTGTCCACTCCATTACAAAATCAACATACTCCCCCAAAAATTGTGTGCGGAGGATTTTGCCAGGGGGGTGTCACTATTCTACTCTACACCCCCATTGGTTGAATTATGGGGGTGTGGAGTGTGAACCCCTAGTGGGGTGTATCCACTCCTAATAATTTTGCCAGGGAGGTGGAGATATACACCCCCCCCCCTCCAAGTAAGTCCCGAAAGCGTTCTTCACTGGTAAATTGACGCGCAATTTTTTTGCATTTTTTTTAGATACCACCTTTCTGCAAGCCTCTGAGTTTGTTGTTCTATTTTCTACGATACAATTTTTTTTTGTTTAAATCTTCATCTCAATCACATTTTTGTGGAAGCATGCTAATTTTTATATAATTAACGGTTGCTCCCCAAGCATATAGAGGCTCTTTATTCGATGGGGTAGGGAGGGGGGTTGTGTAGAGTAAGAAATAGCTAAAATCTAATCAAAGGCTTAAATGTGAAAATAGAAAAGTCTAAAACCATTGGGTATAGCCCCTTTCGTGGCAACGCCTCTTAAGGGGCTTTTTTTCGTATTTCCACAGTAACTTTTCCCCTGTTTCTATCCCCTGCGGGGCAATCACCTACCTAACCTAACCTAAAATATCCTATTAAAAACTACTGTAAAAATAAAATGAAACGCCCCTTAAGAGGGACTATACCCAAACCATTCTGGAATCTTATAGGGGTTAGTTGCCTCTTACAATACAAAGTTATTTTTGTTCCATTTTCAAATGTGTTGATTCTCTACTTCCTGAGAATTTATAGTACTCCATATTCATGTTCATTACATCAGGGAGGGAGGGGACAATAGGCTGTTTATTACACTAGTCCCCAAAATTTTATAATAACGTTTTCTTATTTGTTTACTTAACGACTTTCGGGACTTTTATTGAATTTCGATTAGTTGGTTCAATAAGTTAAGTATCCAAACGTTTCAACCACTAATTGTGATCTATACAGAAGTGGTTGTTTTGTGTATCATCATTGAGGATGTACATCAATTTATTGACAATTGTCTGATCCCTTTATATCCCTCACGTTACACACTAGATTCTAGATGTGCTAATGAATTTTACATTTAGTGTAAGAGTATATTTTTATACTCGCTAAAATGAGCGAAATTTTATGCAGAATTTGAAATTATTCTGCATTTTTATTAGAATAGGTTATACCGAATCCTTAACAGGATCTCTTTGTGTCTGTACCGTAGCTATTCGTTGAACCGATATGGTTCTCCTTTACTCTGTCTGTGGCCTCTCATAGGTCCTAGGAAGGTTTATAACTATTTATATTATTATTCTTGTTTTTATTTTAGTTTACGAATCTGAAAGTATTGGATGTGCGAGGCAATGATTTGATTCATTTCTATCCTGTCTTTTCGAAACTTATCATTGGTGGACTTGACTTGAGGTAAGATGTTTAGTAATATTTAAAAGCGAAGCTTTTCTATAATTAGGGTCTGTACGTCCGTCCGTCTGTAACAGATAGATATTATTGAGCTATTAAGATGTTAGTAAATTTTAACAGGAAAGCTTTTCTATAATTAGGGTCAGTCCGTCCCGAGCGGATAGCTTTTTTCCGTGAATTTAGGCATGTTAGAAATGTCCCATCAATTTTAAACTATGCATGGTGATTCCTGTAGTAGTTGGGTACGATTTAGAAAGCGTAGCAAATCTATAATCGTTAACAGAAAGTCCGTGCTTCCATTTAAAACATATTGATTATTAACATTTTTAACAACAGGTTTTAATGTGTTATAATTATCCGATTGATATGATTTTTGGAATACTGATTCCTTGGACAATAAAGTACATTGTTATGCACTTCGCTTATAACATTGTACCTTGTTGTAATAGAATCAGTATTCCAAAAATCAGATAAATAAGCACTGTTGGCTAGAATTGAATCAAGACAAAATTAAGTGCCGAGCCCTGGGACCTATGTATGGTGAAAATAGACATAAAACCATGATTATTCCAGGTAAAACCAAAATATTTCAGCGGGGGCTTTTTGAGAAAATTAGATTTGAAAATTTCAAGTTCAATTTTCACCCCCTAGGAGTTGCCGCATAATCATGACAAGAAAAGCAAATATTATTTATTTTTAATTTTGAACAACTTTGCTTTCATAAAGTTCTTCATAAAACCACTCCTGAAGGGAGTTAATTAATGGCCATTTTTATCAATTGCTTTGCAAAGGTCACGGAAATTCAGCCTAAAATAAATCATATATAGAGAGGTTTTATGAAAGACTTCATAAAAGCAAAGTTGTTCAAAATTAAAAATAAATAATATTTGCTTTTCTTGTCATGATTATGCGGAAATTCCTAGGGGGTGAAAATTGAACTTGAAATTTTTAAATCTAATTTTCTCAAAAAGCCCCCGCTGAAATATTTTGGTTTTACCTGGAATCATCATGGTTTTATTTCAATTTTCACCACACATAGGTCCTAGGGCTCGGCACTTACTTTAGTCTTGATTCAATTCTAGCCCACAGTGTAAGATAATTATATCAAATAAAAGTTAACGTGTTTTAAATGAACGTGCGGACTCTCTGGTTATAGAGTTGCTACACTTTCTAAATCAAACCTACAAAGTTTGAAATATAAGTTTATTAATTAACTGAAAGAGCTAACCGTTACGGACGAGCGGTCAGACCGACCATAATTATAGAAAAGCTTTGCTTTTGATAAGTATCTTGTTAGTAATGATTATTATTTATCCTGTAGTGATATAAATGGGAGTCCATAAACTTTATCTAGTAGCGCAGCTACATAATAACTACGGCATGACCGTCAGTACGCCACTTGGTTAATTAAGACAATAAGCTGTGTGAAGCTATGATAGCTTTTATCTTTTCTTAACTTAATCCTTTTAATTCTATTTATATTTTGTGACATAGATTTAAATCTATGTAGCTAGATATCGAATGTACATATAATTTTAGACTATGTTCACTAACTACATTTAATTATACTAGCGGCTTCGCCCCTAGCCTCTAGGGGCTGTGCCCTAAGAAGTAGTTTAAAAAAAAAACAGTGGTGGCGCGACAACCAAAGTTTTAATTACCTGCATAAAAAAAGAATTTGAGGGGGATTTTTTTGTTTTTTTGGGGGTTGGAATAGTCCCACCTCCCCAGAAAATAGCTTAAAACCATCACAGGACCAGTAGGTATATTTCCTGAAGAGTATAATCCAATCGGTTCAATGGTTACAGAGATCTTAAGGGACAGGCGGACGGACGGACAGACATCAAGCTACTTTGTATTATAGATTTATATTATTACATTTTGAACATATTTTTGTATCCTATAAGATAATGTCATTTTTTTCTGAAAAGATTTCCTGCTTATTTTATAAGCAACCCTAATTATCTCAAAATATATTATCTTTTTTTATTGACATCCTTGTTGATAAAAGCGAGGCTTTTCTTTATTTTAGTATTTACAATGATCTATACTCCCATCTTGAGTGTTTTCTTGTTGGGGTCAGAAAGAGGACACTTCTCTTAAACCAAAATCAAAAGTCAACAAATCTTCTTTTGAGGGACAAATTAACGCACGAGATGCATATTTTTAAAAAAAAATTGTGTGGTGACTTATTACATGGACACCCCCCTTAGCTGTTTTATGGAGATGTAGACGTTAGTCAGGGGAGGGAGTGTAGTTGGTTTGGCCATTTGGGTGGTGGATACACCCCCTTTCAACACGCTAAAACGTATGCTGGTACCCAAAGTTTTATTCCATTTGTTAGCTTAAAACCTTTAGATCGTGATTAGTTTTAGAAGTGTTCCATATTTTATACCAATAATCTTAATCTACAAAAAGGGGTAATTTTGTTTATTATTCAGGGTGTGCATCAACTTATCGTCCATTCATCTATTAGGATCCCTATGTGAAAATATTTCTTTTTGGATAAAGAATACATGATTTTAATATTTTTGTATCGGTGGACAATTGTATATACAACGCTTAACGTGAAACTAAAACTCAATTAAATTTTTTGAAATTATTAAAATAATATTCTACATCTATATTATCCATAAGAAGTATAAGGGAAACCTTTTAAAGATAGATTTATTCAGATTAAAATGATAGAATTTTAGAAAATTAGGGTGTTAGCGAATATTTTAACAGATAAGAAAATAGAAATATACATTAGAAAGGCTAGGTTAGGTTTAGTTGGTAAAATAAGTTTAAAATATTTTATTTTCATTTGCTTTTGTATTTTAAGTTTTTAGTAGCGAAGCTACTCTATTAATCCAAATTCTTTCCATTTCAAGAAATATTTGTTTTATTTTTATTGGACTTCGTCAAAACTCTAAATTTCGTACCCACCCTCTAAATCCTAACTTAGATAAAAGACTAATATAACTGAAAGAAATTGAATATAACTTGCAAGTGATGTATCCCTGTCTCTGGGTGAATGAATAGAAGTTGAGGAGAACAAAGGAAGTTGAGAGGTTTATAAAAGAATGGGGGGATCAGGTCGAATTAGTCCCCAAAGTTTTATATAAATGTTTTCTTATAAGTTGACTCAGCAACTTTTGGTAATTTTTTATTGGTAGGTTCATCAAGTTAAGTGTCCTAACGTTTCAACCACTAATTGTAATCTGCAGAAGGGGTAATTTTGTTTATCTTAATTGGGAATGTTCATCAATTTATCGGTCATTGTCTTATCTCTTTAGATACCTTGATATTATGAAATGATATAATAAGAAAAATCGGATATAGTTCCTTTCGTGTCAACGCCTCTTAAGGGCCGTTTCGTCGTATTTTCACGATGGCTTTTGATAGGTTATTTTAGGTTAGGTTAGGTGATTGCCCCGCAGGGTTAGAGCCCCCCTTCAAGGGCTAGGAATAGGAGAAAAGCTACTGTGAAAATACGAAGAAACGCCCCTTAAGAGGCGTTGCCACGAAAGGGACTATATCCGAAATATCTGACTTCGTATGACAAACCAGATCCTACTGGTGGGGTGATGTCAAAAATAAGATTATTGATAAGAATATCTATATTCTATATATTCTTTATTCATAGTATTAAAAGCGAAGCTTTTCTATTATTAGGGTCGGTCCATCCGTCCGTTACAGTTAGCTCTTTTCATTAATTTAAACAGGTTAGAATTGTCCTATAGATTTCAAACTTTGTATGCTGATTCCTGTAACAGTTAGGTAAAAATTAGTATGCGCAGCAACTCTCTAATTGCTACTAGAAAGTCCGTACGTAATACTGATTCCTATTACAACAAGGTACAATGTGATGAGCGAAGCATCTCTATAATCAAGTCCTAAAAACGTCAGTATGTCCTTAAACAGTATCATATATTTAATCCGTTTTGCAACAAATTTACTTACAATTTTGTAAATATAAACTTACCCATTAATATTCAGTTTATTCAGTTCTGACACTCTACAAGTGTTTATGTTCATTTGTCCTTCCATTGCAGAGCTTCGCTTTTATGGATGTTGTCATCCTTGTTTTCATAAATCTTTATACCACACAATTTTTATGCACGACAATTTTTGAGAATATCTCACTTTTTAAACATTTAGTGATACTTACAGTGATCTTAAGGGAAAAAACAATTGCCGATAAATTGATTTGCACCTCTAGCTCTAATAATGATAAACAAAATTACCCTTCTTTTGATTAGAATTAGTGGTGAAAAAGTTTGTACTTCTCAATTAAGATTCAATGTTTTTAGGCCAACAGATGATAGAACGTGTGTTATAATACTTTGGGGACAAGTATAATATACAATATTCATGCTAATGTTCTCTAATCCCCCCCCCTACCCTTTAAAAAATTATTCCTGGAGCAAAAAGTGTGGAACTGTATTTTTAAATACCATGAGTTTTGAGTATTGGGAGGGGGTGGGGGGTTAGTGCCCCAAATATGCCATTCTTCTATTATGTCATAAAACGTATTGTCAAATTTGGGCTTTAGACAAAACAAGATAGTTCAAAATTTCAAGGTTCCTAGAATAAAGTAACAGGATGTTTGTCTTCCTGTTAAATAGGAACTGGCTGAATCTATGCTTTTTAAGGATGTTTTGTCAAGGTTTTCATAAATATTTTTACCTAAAAGAAGCTTAGTCGGCGAGATCTTTTGCTACAGACTGGCATTCATCTTTTTAAAGTAAATCAATATTAACGGGGATTTTTAAAAACTTATTCCAGTATGGCTTCAAAACCTATATATAACTGCTGGATTAAAACCAGTTATTACTGAAAAATCATGTATAGCATCGTATTACAAGCAAATTTCCACAAATATTAAAATAAAAATCATAAAATTAATACCAGTTTTGTTAGCGAAAAGCTGTCTATAATACGATGCGATAAATAATTCTTTTAAAAACAATTAGCTTGTTATGTTTCTTTTCCTTTTTTGGGATTTAAAGGATTTCTAAAAAATTCCAAGTCATTTTCAATTTTGAAGTTAGTCATTCTTGTTTAAAGGTTGTAGACATACATCACAAATTTAAAATAAGGATGACAACATCCATAAAAGCAAAGCTCTGAAACGTTAGGACAAACGAACATAAACACTTTTAAGAGTGTCAGAACTGAATAATCAGATTATAAATGTATAAAAGTCATAACAAAATAAATGTAAATTATTGTTTAAGGGCATACTTAATTTTTTAGGACTTTATTATAGAGATGCTTCTCTTGTAACTTTGTACTTTGTCGTTTTAGGAATCAGTATTCCAAAAATCAGATCAATCGGATAATTTTATCACATAATAGATTAGTTGTCAAAAAAGTTAAAAATCAACATGTTTAAAATGGACGTTCAGACATTCTGTTAACGATTATAGAGTTGCTACGCATTCTACACTACTACAGGAACAATCATGCAATGTTTGGAATCGATAGGACAGTTCTAGCTTGTTTAAATTAACTAAAACTAACTGTCCGTGACGTACGGACGGACGGACCGACTCTAATTATAGAAATACATCACAAATGTAAAATAATGGTTAGCTGTCATTAACATTTAGAATAAAAAGGATGATAATATTCATAAATAGCGTGGCTTACTATTGGTTAATATATAAATTATCGGGAACCATGTATAAGTAATTTGGTTTTTGTACTTTACAGGAGTGGCGTATAGAGGGGTGTCAATACCTCCCTTTAAAATTTGATCGTCTACCTTCCCTCTTTATCACCCCATAATGATTTACCCCCCCCCCCCCTCCCTCTTGTGAATTGCTGTGCAAGCCTTTGCTTTGCAGTTATTGAAATCTAAAAACTATTAACAATAGATTTTTATACATTATAATTATGATTTACAAAATTACACCTCCAGGAGACAAATATTATTGGTTGAAAAATTTGGTCCCTGCTAGTCTAAACCAACAAATTCAATATTAGTTATTTCTCGCATCGTATTATAAACGGCTTTCCGCAGATATAAAATGTACAATTATAAGATTAAAACTAGTTTTTTTAGCCCCGAGGTGCCGAAGGCACCGGCTAAAAAAACTGGTTTTAATCTTATGATTGTACATTTTTATATTCGTAGAAAGCTGGACATAATACAATGCTAGACATAGTTTTTTCGTATGGATGAGAACCGGTTCCTATCCACCGGATTCAAATGAATACGAGAATAGTTATTTCTCGTATCGTATTATAAACGGCTTTCCGTGGATATAGAATGTACAATTATAAGATTAAAACTAGTTTTTTAGCCTTGTGGTGCCGAAGGCACCGGCTAAAAAAACTAGTTTTAATCTTATGATTGTACATTTCTATATTCGTAGAAAACTGGATATAATACGATGCTAGACATAGTTTTTTCGTATTCATTTCCTATCCACCGGATTTGAATGAATACGAGAAAAGTCCTTAAAATCAAGGAAAACGTGCATTGCAGAGTAGCTACTCGACTAAAAATTGAGCCAGTCATTTAAAATGTTGAACGGAAATGGCAAATGATTTTTAGAATACATGGGTATTCATCATTAACCCACATATACAGATGGCAGTTCCTGTGTTTCAAGAAAATATACTCTAACATTTAAACTACTTGTGAACAAATGAATCCTTATAATAAAGTAACATGATGTTTGTCTGTCCGTCTGTTTGTCTGTACCGAAAGATCTCGCTAACCGCTGAACCGATAGGGTTCTCTTTAACAGGGTAGCTTCTCATAGGTCTCGGGAAGGTTTATAACTATTTTGGGGGAGGGTACCACCACCCTCCCAAGATAAATCACAATAAGTCGAAATATTTATTTTAAGTATAGAGACTCCTACGCAACATTGCAGGGTATCGCAGTTACTTGAAAAGATACTTGAAAGCAACATAGCTAGGTATCGTAGAGACTTGAACAAAAAAAAGTAAGTGCCACTAGAGGCCTCTAGGGGCGTAGCCGCTATTATTATATCAAGAGACAACGGAATAGGACCATGGACGATGGATTTACCAATTATGATAAACAATCTTTCTTTTGGTAATTCAAAACAACTGGTGGAAAAATTGGATGACTGTTCATTCAATATTACCCTAACAATTTAAAGATAATAAAATTTTGGGTGAAAGGTATATTAATTGTACATTTCCCAGGTCTGTCTGATATTTGGAACTATTCACAACAAGCCGACAGGCCAAAAAAAAGGGTCTCAATCAACAAGAAAAAAAATAATTATATGTTAATATTTTGAAAAACAGATACAAAGTTCTCCATTACCATGAAGACAAACCCATCCAAAATAGCAAAAATAAGATTATTATTACATCTTAAATCTATTTCATTACTTTGTCGTCGAAAACTGCCTATTAAATCACACCCAAAATATACAATTTTCAAAGATAATCTGTAACTATTTCTTTTTATAATGTCTCTAAAAATGTTTTCATTAAATACTTTGGTTTTAGGTTAGTATAGCAAAAATTGGCTTTTTCCCTTGAAGTTCCTATTCGAGTAGGTACAGGATCTCCACCCCCCCCCCCCCTTCCTATTTTGAACAATACGAAATGAAGGGATGGTTAATTTTCATTGTTAGTTTTTTTGCTTAGTCTAGTTCAGATTTGTCTTGGTATTGACTATTGAGTAGCCCCGCAGGGCTGGATAGTCCCGCAGAGGTAAAAATAAAAATAACTTTCCTTATTCTCAATTTATTTAAATTGTTTTGTTAAAATGGGGGGGGGGGGTGTTATATGCTTCTTAGGCACTTTGGGGTAAATGACCCAAAACTCAGTTATTTCCTATTCACAATGCCCATTTTAAAATGTTAACACGTAGAACTACACGACTGTGTGGGTTTATATATGGTTTGCTTTTCTTAGTTCTTATACAATTTTTGTCCCTAATTTTTGGAGTTAGGCTACTCTACAATTATAAATGCCTGTTATTAACTAAATGCTTTCACTTAAAACTATTTCTCCCACCCCCCCCCCCCAACTCATCAGAATTTTAGAAAAGGATATATTTCTAGCATATTTGGTGGGGATTTAACCCTAAGGGTTCTATCCATTCAGATTATTTTATCAACAGGGCTAATTTAATTTTTACTTTATCTTACCTACAATAAGCATTAAAAATTGATTTTTCTAGAAAGATCGTTTGTGGTCCAAATGAGATATTAGGGAAAAGCTTGTTTAGAAATATAACAAAAGTTAAACACATATTTAATGTAATGGATATCCCAAATTGTAAACAAAGAAACCTTTATATTGTCATATGATTTCAAACCGTGCAATTCTAATTTATTCTGATAAATTAGAAACTTTTGATGCATCAAAAGGTTTCGTGAAAATAAATGCTTTAAGTTTTTTTTTACATATTTTTTTTTATTGTAAATGAGATCTTATTGGACACATAAAATAATAGATCTGTTTGATATGCTCAGTGCCGTGAACCGTGTTTTGTCAGAGGATTTTTTTTGAAAAATTTTAGAACCCCAACCCCCCAAAAAAAAAAATATATATCGAGGGGGTGTAAAACAGAAACAAGAGGGGTATTACTTTACTGTTTGAGTTACACCCCCATAAAATCAACCAAGAAAAGCACCCAATTTTTTTCGCAATCCCATTAAAATTAAGGGGATTGTGACTTTCTTTTCCCTTGACAACCCCCCTTGGCTGTTCCGGGAGGGTGTACTACACCCTTGTCAAGGAGGGTTGGACACATAGGGGTATCTATCCACCCCCCTCCTGCACACCTCTGGATATAATAATAGTTATTTCTCGCATCGTATTATAAACGGCTTTCCGCGGATATAGAATGTACAATAAAATTAAAACCAGTTTTTTAGCCCCGAGGTGCCGAAGACACATGCTAAAAAACTGGTTTTAATTTTATGATTGTACATTTTTATATTCGTAGAAAGCTGGATATAATACGATGCTAGACATAGTTTTTTCGTATGGATGAGAACCGGTTCCTATCCACCGGATTCGAATGAATACGAGAAAAACTATAATTGTAATTAATTCTAGATATGGAGGAAACATTCTTCGGTGTGAGTGCTCAATACGTCCTCTTATCCACTGGATTCGAACTGGCAACCGTAAAACAAGGTAAATACGATACTTTTTATTTCTTTAGTATGCCAAGTTCCAATTTAATGAGAATCGATGTATTATTAAATGGATTTTCATGTTCTATAATAAGGTGAGCTCTGTAGTAGGCTGAAATAACGATATCTCCCATGCCCCACCCTCTTTCCTCCTACTAGATAAACGGCCCGACCAATAAATGCGGGGGAAAATTGTAACCTAAATTGGCGACAATTTCCTCCATGTTCTACATCCATTTTATTGAATGAACTAAAGTAAATGATAATTCAATTCAATGACTACCAATTTTTGTTTGGAGGTGGAAAAAAAGGAAATTAAAGCTAATACAGAGGGGATTAAAATTTGAAGTAGGGGTGGAGAAATCCTCCCCCAAAATAGTTACAAACCTCCAAAGGATTTTAAAAAAGCTTCACTATAAAGGAGAACCATATGGGTTAACAAGCCATAGAATCCGTTGAATATTCGATACAGACATGTACAAACAACCATAACTCCTGTTCTTGTATTGTATTTATTTCTCATACTATTTAAAAACTACTTTTATTTCAGTTGGGATGATACAGTGTGCCAGTCTCCAGCTTACCTCTCTGGACGTTCTGTCAGCTCTGTCAGGTACAAATCTCAAAAGAACGTGTCCAAACTTTTGTGATTTTTTAACCCATGCGTGACGAGCTCCCAAAGTTTAAAGTTTTAATTCACCAGGCTACGATAAAATAGATTTTTTCAATAATTACTCAACAGAATTCAAAAAGTAAGGTGTCAAATTCTAGATCTTACTATTTACAATCAGGGAGTAAGGGAGGGGACAATGGATCGAATATTCAATTTTTAGGAGTCTCGGACTTTGGGGACTGGCTTAAAGGGAATGTGCAAGAATTTAGCAGTTTCTGACTGAGTTTGGGGACTTGCGCATGAAATGCCGCTACTTGTTATGTATGTTATTATTTGATTCTTTATTTGTCTTAACTATATACATAGAAAGTTAACATATGAATTATAGGAGTTATTATAACAATATTAAATAAGGACTAATCCAAGATATTCTCTTATAAAAAGTGTAAGTTCATTGTGAAGCAGAAGTAAGCAATACAAAGAAGGAAATTTTGCCGTTTAACATAAAAAGTGTACATTTAAATTAGGTCAATACTAATTCAACATAATATCTTCTCAAAATATGTCCAATTTATACAAAAAAAAATAAAACTTCAGTAAGTTCCAGAAAGAAAAATAATCGTCATCGAGAAGTAAAATATAATATTCATGATAAAAATAATAGGTCAATAGGTACTAATCCTTAATATAAAAATGTGTATAATGGATACACAGCTGAACTTAAAATTGTTAAGGAGGGATAAATAAGTGTGGCCTGTTAAATGAAAACTGCAGAATGCTTTAATGGGCAGATCACCAAAAGCTCCACCTCAAGATTATTGTTAAGGTTGTATACTGACCCTCTATTGGATGAGGTAATTTTTCTTGAAGGTCTAAACGTCACCATATGAAAAACAGGCTTAAATTCATATGGTTAAAGTTAAGAATCACAAGAAATAATTATCCTCGGGATCATTCTTTTTTTTACTACACTTTATTTATCAATACCCACCTGTAGATTTTACAGGTGAGATGAAGTTGAGGTGAAATACTTAAGTGTGTCTAAAGATTTGGTGTGTTTGTTGTGTAAGTGTAGAGTATAGTATATATATATATTACATACGAATTTAAATAAACAAACACTTTTTAAAAATGCCCTCATTTGCAGGTAGTTTTCTTTCTATACTCGAAACATGACATTTATCCCGGGTCAAATTGAAATGTTGTTAATTTTTCATATCCTAATCTATAATTTTTGTTTTTAAACAAAAATTTTCTTTGAAAGGAAATAAATTCAAGTAGATTTGAATTTAATGGGAGCTTTTTTTTCAGTCTTGACTGAAAGATAAAAAATAACACAAGTGTAATTTCAATATTAACTACATTAATAATATTACTGGTGAGCGTTTTTGGGACTCCTACTAACAGCCAGCTTGAGTCGAAATTAAATTCCATATTCTGTAGAAATTCTGTGAAGTAGTTTGTTGTAAAGTTTGTGGTGACGGGACAGTCCAGAAAAAAGTGTTGTGTTGTTTCTCTCGGTGCGGGTAGATTCCGGTCCAGCTTACAAAGTGTACATTCTGGAGATTCTAGCCTAAAATTTGAGATATTAGCGTTAAAATAATTATAATTGTTTATGGATCTAAATGCGAATTCTCGGATATTTATTGGTAAGAAGGAAAAAGTCCATACTTTTTGCCATTTACGCTCTCTCTCTATATCAAATTCTCTTATTTTCGCCCAGTTATACCTATTTAAGTAAGACTTACACTTTTCTATCCTCTGATCATCATTTGATAAGAAGTAACGAAAATGTTTTGACTTTACTTTTGGCTTTAAAAAAAGTGAACTGATTTTAGTTTGGGGTTTTGAAAGTTTACACCTATATAAAGCAATATTGTGCTGAACAAATCCTCGAAGTCTCAAAAATTCCATGTAATTGAAGTTGACCTTTGATTTGATGTTAAAGTTTCTATAATCTAGACATATATTATCAATATTTAACAGGTCTCCAAAACAAATTGACTTAATATCATTTTCATAGCGTACCCATGTTGTTTCTGTAAAAATTGCCCTGCTTACAATTTGTTTTTCACTATTACAAAAGAAATTATTTTTAAAAATTCTCATATCTTTTATGTTATCATGGTTTAGCCAAAATGAATATGTATGTTTAGAATATTGCAGACGGGGAGAAGGGAAAAGGGAAGTGGGGGCAATTGAAATAAACACTCGTTGTGTTAGTTTGGAATGTAGCAGACGGGGAGATGGGAGAAGGGAGGTGGGGGCAAGGGGCAAGGGGCAAGGGAAATAAACAGAATAAAAAGGGGCAGTCATATTCTTGCTAGCAGCTGGCCGGGTCCATTAATCTTTGAATATAAAAATCACACCTAAAAACCTCAATATATTTCATCAAAAACAAGTTGTGATTTTACTTTACATGACGCTATGGAAATCTATTATTCAATTAACAATCCCTTTATAATTTCCTACAAATTTATTGGATTAAACTGGATTTCATGCCCTTTTCGTTGATAACTCTTATATTGAATTAATTGCCCATTGTCCCCTCCCTTACACCCTGATTTACAATGGCAATTTTCTTCTTTTTTGTTGCGTTTTAATACCTTAAAACCAACTTAATTTTTAAAAAAATTTAATTTACTTTAAAAATAAGAGGTCTACAAAAAAACGATTGCATATCTAAATTCTAAGGATCATTTACATCTACTACTTACTAAAAGCACCGACTAGCTATTTTTTAAAAATCATCAAAGTTAGGACACATGAGCTATCTTATATCAGCAACAGTGGCGTGCGTTAGGGGGGTGTAAATGGGTTTCAACACCCCCCCATAAAATTCGGATTGCCTGCTTTTTTCTTTTTATCGACTACTAATGGTTTCACCCCCCCCCCCCCCTGGTGAATCGCTGTGCATGCCACTGATTTGAAACATTTTAGAAATAATCGGAGTATAAGTTACAGTCCAATGTCCCCTACCTCCCTGAATATTTTGTTTTGTTTTAGGGAAGAACATTTGATTTGTGACAATGAAGATGAGGTAAGTTATATTTATCAGTAGCGCAGCTACTTTATAATCAGGGTGTGTAGGTATTCCATCAATATGCTGTTATTATACCAATATATCACAATCATTTTAAAAAGTAAATCTCTGTTTGTCTGTACAGAAGAATCTCACTAACCGCTGAACTAATATGGTTCTCCTTTATAGAATAGCTTCTCATAAATACTGGAAATAACTATAACTATTTTAAGGAAGGGTACCACCACCCTTCCAATAAAAATTGCCCCTATATTTATCAGTAGTGAAGCTACTTTATAATTAGGGTGTGTAGGTACGTATGTCTGTAGCAGAAAACAACTTACAGGTGAGGCCGGAACAATCGTATTACAATATCTACACGGTCTTGTTGTTGAGTGAGGCGTGCTAAACACTCTCCCAGACAACACGTAGGCACTTTTTAGCAGTTGTTCTCTCTCTCTCTTTCTATCTCTCTCTTTCTCTCCCTCGCTCTCTCTCTCTCTCTCTCTCTGGACAAAATCGTTCTTGTTCTTTCCCTTAATATTACAAAAAATAGATGTTCTTTACATATTTTAAATTTGAATATATTTTTTAGCAAGATGATTTTGAAATCAGTCCTGATATCAAGTTCAGAAATATTGACGAGTAAGCTATTTTTTGTGTTGACTTTTGTCCCGTCAAAACCAACAGTGTATTTAGAATATTTTGAAAACAACCGTACGGACGGATATAAAATAATTCTAGAATAGCATTTCTACCAATAATAGTTATAGAGTAGACACGGATGTAAGATCGACAATAAAGGTTATGAAAGGGATGGACAACAGAGTAAAAATGACGATTAAGAAGTACGTAAAACAGATTTGAAAGCTCTAATTGCTGAACCAATTAACTCCCATTTTTTCTTAGGAAAAGAACCAAGCTGGCCCTGACCTGGTTCGTCAACACGAACGAGGACGTTGGGGACTTCAGGCTGGAGTTGGCCAGCCTCAGGGGTAACAAACCACGCACCCTCTTGGTCAAGGATATTGGATATAATACAAGGTAAAATTTATATATGGGGGTCTTTTTTCAATTGTATTTAAACAGTGATGAAAACATACATACAAGCGAATCTCTGAAACGGTAGTACAAACGAACATTAACGCTTGTAGAGTTTCAGAATGAAATAATCAGAATATAAATATATAAAAGTTAAAACAAAATTGATTCAAAATTGAAAAACTGTTTAAACATGATATTGTTTAAGGACATACATACACTTTTAGAACTTGGTTTTAGAGATGCTTCGCTTTTAACATTGTACTCGTTGTCCTAGGAATCAGTATTCCAAAAATCAGACCAATCGGATAATTTTATATAAAAATTAATTGTTAAAAAAGATAAAAATCAACATGTTTAAAATGGACTCACGGACATTCTGATAACAATTATAAAGTTGCTACGCTTTCTCGTTGTAGGGTGGTAGCACAATCCCCCAAAATAGTAATAAACCTCTCAAGGACCTATAAGAAGCTTTGCTTTAAAGGAGAACCATATCGTTATATATTCATAAGAGATGAATAGAAAAAGTTATTTTGTTTACTAATCTAATTGAGGATTTTGAGGACATTTTATATCATCTATTTTCCTATCCCCAAAATAATAATGGGGTATAGTCCGTGACAACGCCTCTTAAGGGGCGTTTCGTAGTATTTTCACAGTAGCTTTTGATAGGGTATTTTAGGTTGGGTGATTGCCCCTCGCAGGGGCTAAAAATAGGAGAAAATCTACTTTGAAAATACGACGAAAACAAATTCTTTGCTTTTATTTTACATTATTAGTGGCTTTGCCCAGAACCCATAAAAGCTTTACCAAAGAGATAATCTCCTCCCCTTACACACCATTTACATTTATTTTTTAAGAAATAATATCAGGGGGAAAGTGAATTGTCGTACCCCCCCCCCCCCCCCCTCCAAATGATCGTTCCAGACATTTACGAGACATTAGCTGACATACAAACATACAGATAAACATCCTGTTACTTTAGTTTAAAGGATTAATTGACCACTGTTCAGGTATGATGTATTGGACCAGATTCCTACAGGGGAGGAGTTAAGGATGTGTCTGCTGGTTAAAACTTCCCTGGGAAGGATCAGGAGATGGCGCAAGGACCAGCATTGTCAGGTATGATGATAGAATCGTCTTATTTTCTTAAAGATTTTAAGTTATTATATTCGACGTACAGCCCTATTTGAAATAAGGAAATAAATTGGGGGATTTTTCAGTGTAAGAGAGGGGGGAAGTAAAGGAGAACCATATCGATCAAGCAGCAAGCGAGATCCTATGGTAGATAGACATTCTATTACTTTTGTATTGGGATTATATAGAAACTTCAATAGTTGTAGAATTAGAGTTTTATTTAATATTTTTTCAACTGTTAACAAAAGTTTTAAATTAACCTAATCTATAAAATCCTCGATAAATGCCCCCCTTGAACCTTTTGTAAAGTTTTAGCTAATCAATGATGTAAAACATGTTGAATACCTAGAGCTCTGTTTTCTGGATATTATCCTTCTTATATGAAACTAGTAGCTCCAAGCATTTAAAGCTCTATAATAGAAGGGTAAAAACTTTCTACAAATAGAATACTAAAACATCCAGGGACCAGAGATGGCATAAAAAACCACGTGGTTTAAATCAAGTGGTTTAAACCAAAAAAACAAAGCTTAAAAAAACCAAGGTGGGATGGTTTAAATGTTTTTTTTTTTAAATATTTATACAAAGGCCTATCTTTCCAGTTATATCTTTTTATAACGTAAATAATACAGTAAATAACTGTCAAAAACCTAAATTACCGTATCAGACAGGGTTGTCAAATCGGGCGGGCGTTTTTTTGCGGACGGTTTTGGGCTGCCCTTTTTCGGGCACCCCGTTTGGGGGGGGGGGGGTGAGAAAAAGGAGGAGGGGGTGAAAAAAGAGGGGGGGCAGGCCTATAATTTGGATATTATTAAAAAAAACAAAAAAAATGGTTTTTATCAAAAAAAAAACCGGTTTAAACCAAAAAAACAAACTGGTTTGTTCTTTTTAAAAAAACTGGTTTTTTTCCATCTCTGCCAGGGACTTATGTAAAGCTTTCCTAAATATAAAGAAATCAATCGTTATTGAATTATTAGGCCAAAGACAAAAATTTAGTACAGAATAAATTTCAAAAAATGTATTTTTATTTCAGGAAGTCGGACCATTCTACAGCAATAGCAACTTAGTGACAACTTCTACTAGTCTAATATTTGCTCTACTAGTGTTTTCATTGAATTATTAATTTTAATTAGTTTTTATGCCAGTAGCGGGACAAAGTGTCTCAAAAATCAGCCATGTAACGTCATACAAATTAGTGATTATCCATCTAATTTTTAGGGGGTTTTCTTTCTCACTTCTTCTCTCATCTCCCTCATTTTTTTGACGTCACATGGCTTATTTTTTAGACACTTTGTCCGGCTACTTTATATCATATATTTTCATATTGATCATTAGACTGGTGATAATTAATATTAATGTTTGGGGGTTCTATCATGAAAGAGTTAGTAATAATTTTTTTACTAGCGGCTACGGCCCCTTCAAGCCTCTAAGGGCACTTGTGGTGGTAGGGGGGGTTGGACAGCCCCATTTTTAATTAAAATTTTAAAAAGAAAAAAAGTTGAAATTCTTTCTTCTTACAGCTTCACTGTAAAGGAGAACCATGTCGGTTTAGCCGTTAACAAGATCCTTCGCTACAGACAAAGAAGGCTTACTACTTTATTTAAAAGGAGAGATGAGATTGTTTTTGTACTTTTTAAAACTAAGGCAAAGTATTTAGTGTTAAACAAAGAGAGGAGTAGGTTGCGGGTAAATTCCGTAAAGGTTTAAAAACAGCTTTAAAACGATAATATTATCTAAATATGTGTATTCCTTATTGAATAGAACCAAAGAAAATTTTTTTACAGTTAAGGTTACCTGAAAATTGTTAAAAAAAACCCTGAAATTTTCATCCAAAGCTTTGCTAATGTCAATCTAAAAAAATTAATTTTTAACATTTTATATATAGAATTACCATGGACAATCAAATAATGTTTTAAAAAATGAATATCTTTAAAATAATTGGCATTATTTGTCATTTTTAAAACTCTTTCCAATATATTTTTTTTATAATTGTCAATTTTGTTACTATTATAAGTTTTTAAATTTTAACTTAAACAAATTTTTTTTTGTCTATAGTTCTTTTCAATAAGGAAGACACATTTGGTGAATATTATCGTTTTACTCCTGTTTTTAGGCATTTAAACTCACACTTTTACGGAATTTACCCGCAGCCTACTCCTCCCTTTATTATATCTAAACTTTTATTATATTTTTTTCTAATTAAGTTAAAACTTCTACAATTCTTTCATGAATAGTACCCAAAAGAATAATTTTTAATTTACTATGAAATTTGACTGCAATATTAATCAATATTAAAAATGAACCTATATAGATACAGGTATTTAAGATTTAATGGGCATTTTTTATCCAAAAATCTTCAATTTAATCAAATGAATAATAATAATGTAGACTAAAATAGCTTTTATTAGTTTAATTATGTATTGTAATTGCAACAAATATCTTACCATTATAAATTTTTATATTTACCATTTTTAACATATTTTTACATCTTGACATGAATCTATTTTTATAAATGACAGTTTTTATGTATTTCTATAAATAAAGTTAATTTCAACTTTAATTTTTCATTATTTGTATGTTATATTGTTGAGGCAAAACTATTGAGATATGTCTCGATCTGTCCGTCCATTTTGAAAACTTTTTAAAACAAATTTTTACATGTTAGCTTGATTTTTTAATGGTAAATCTTTAGCGTATCATCTCTAAAATAGTGTCTCAATGTTTGAGCAAGTCCATCCATAATTAGGAATAAAAAATCTCACTTGTTCGTTAGATTTTCCTAAAATTCTGCAATTGTGAAAAAATCCAAAGCCTCACAGAAGAACAAGGAAAGTAATGTCTATAATTAGCGCAGCATATTGACAAGCATGGATGAAACAAACGCGTGCGAATACGTGTTTAAACATATCAAAATAACACGGAATAGTTGGAATTTATTTAGTATTCAAAATGTCCGTTAATTATAAATTAAAGCTTTGGTGACTATCATAGATAAAAACTAAGAAACATTTTAAAAAACTGCAAATAATGGCTGCTATGCTAATGCTCAAACATGCCTAAGAGTAATACATAGATCACTATCTTTCATTGCTGCTGAGAAAATCTCATTTACGGAAAGAACGATGCCAGATACATGAGAAGAAGCGGCGATACTAAAAACAAGGATGACAACATCCATAAAAGTGAAGCTCTGAAACTGTAGGACAAATGAACATTATCACTTGTAGAGTGTCAGAACTAAATATAAATCATATTGTATAGACAATATTGTAAGTAAATTTGTTACAAAACTGCTTAAATACAAGATAATATTTAAGGACATACTTACGTTTTTAGGACATAATTATAGAGATGATTTGTTGTCCTAGGAATCAGTATTCCAAAAATAAAATCAATCAGATAATCATTTGTTGTTAAGAAAGTTAAAAAATCAACATATTTAAACTGGGAACGATAATAGAGTTGCTACGCTTTCTAAATTGTACCTAACTACTACAGGAATCCCCATATGAAATATATTGAAATCGATAGGACAATTCTAACATGCCTAAATTAACGAAAAAAGCTATCCGTTCCAGACGGACTGACCCTTATTATAGAAAAGCTTTTAACAAGGATAAAAGTTGAGTTAAAACACACATTTAGAACTTTAACATTTGAGTGTTTGTCTTAAGGATTTCAACTTTAATGCTTAAAGAATAGATATAGTAGATCTAGATGGTAACTATGGCTCTATAATCCGTCAAACGTAACCTTTTCTAATCGTACCAAACTACTACAGGAATCTCCATGCAAATTTTGAAATTGTACACTTCCAACATGCCTAAATTGCTGACAAAATTCGTTAGTAGAAACTCCTCTATTAATCAAAATCATTCGTTTAGTGTTAATATGAATTTCTCGGATTCTGAATTTTTGTTGTTTATTTAATTATGCATTTCACCATGGGAATCCATTCTATCATTTTTTGTCTGTCTTTGTCATTTCGAGTTTTGTTACCTTTTTTTACGCGTTAATTTGTGTGTGGTGATTCTGCTTAACAATTCGATAACTAACTTTGTCCACATTGCCTTTGAAGACATCTAGATGCTAATTAAAATTTACAATATGACTGTAGCGCATCCGCTCATTATCAGGGAGGTAACGAGGTCGAATCTCGGCTAAACACTCGTCATAACTAAAGACGTTAAAAATTGTTCCAAATGCAGCGAGGCATGAGTAATATATTGGCACAGTTAGGACTTCTAGACAAGGGTGGTGCAATCAAAGAGCTGTTGTCTTAGGGGTGTTACATAATCTAATACCCCAGCAGAGGTGGATTCTTAAAAAAAAAATTTGGGTTGCTGCATCGCCAAAATTATTTGTGAGAAAAATACTCCAAAACAAAAAAAAATACAAAAATTAAACAAAATTTTATGCTAATAACCCTTTTTTTTGATTTCGTAGATTTGTTATGTTATTTTGGAGGATTTAAAAAACTGTTTTGGTGACGCAGCAATGCAACGACCCTAATTTTTTATTAAGAATTCACCTCATGTGTATGACTCAATTATGGATTAGTTTCCTCGCCAAAAAAAAACATTTCTTACAATTTTCAATTTTATTTTTGTAAAATAATCTAAAATGCCACTGATACGTTGATTTAATCACAGAGTAAACATAAGAAAATTATATTTTTTACAGTAATTTTATAGCAAGGATCGGTCGTTTTTATTTCTTTAACTATAAAAATCTTTATAAAAAATAATTTACTAAAAACTTAATAGCAATATACTCATTTAAAAATATTGAAAAAATATAAATTGCTTGAAATCACTTGTAAATAATTTAAAATAATCGGGTAATTTTCTTTTTTTTTTCTTTGATAAAGGTACTGTGGTACGAGATTGTTAGAGCAATTATAGTTATTTCTCGCATCGTATTATAAACAGTTTTCCGCAGATATAAAATGTACAATTATAAGATTAAACCCAGTTTTTTTAGACTCTAGATGCCGAAGGCACTGGTTTAAATATTATGATTGTACATTTTTATATTCGTAAAAAACGGGATATAATTTTTTTTCGTGTGGATGAAAACCGGTACTAATCCACCGGATATTAATCGAATAAATACGAGAAAAATGTTCCAAAATGATTTTAATGTTCTGGTGAAGAGTTGACATTACTATCCTCCAACATAGAGTCAAATTCCATGACCATGGGCTCCAGAATGTCCAGACGGATGGAGACAACCTCCTGAATCCAGTTACAAAGTGATAAAAGGCAGGGTGGGGAAAAACCCAGGGTTTTTTAAAAAAGCCCAGCCCAACCCAACCCTAAAACCCAACCCAAAAACCCTTAAAAACCCAGGGTTTTAGGGGTTTTATGGGGGTTTTATTGTTTTTTTTTTTTAAAAAAACCCTGGCTGGGTTTTTTTTGGGTGGGTTTTTTGTATGCCCACCCTGATAAAAGGTAAAGAGGCAGATATCAGAATATCCAATTTGATTGAAATCAGTAAATTTGACCATATCCCTCATTAAACTGAAAAACCAAATGGGAAAACGTGCTTATGAAACTTTGGGTACCAGTATAATGTCCAAATCTAAAAATATCTTAATATATTAAAGTGCAATTTAGCCTTTGGTATCTAGAATCTTTTGGGTTAACGAATTAAAATTTATTATACTAGCATTATCTTCACAAAATACTAAATAATTAATATGTATATTCTTTTGAATTTTAGATTCTATACAATACATAATGAGAAGTACCAACTCGTAGATGGCATTGCATGCATCAAAAGCAAATACATCAATAATCGCGTTGATTTGTTCAAAATATCTACAAATGGCTTTTATGGATTAGTCATCCTTGTTAAAATGTATATTATTATCACTTTAATCCTGCCTTGGTCTTACAGAATCTGCCTATGGACAACAGTAAAACTTCTTTCCCATTCAAAGTCAACTTTTTCCATGTTGTCGCATCCTACAAAAAATATACTAACATGAATAGGCCTCCAATATAACTGGAAAAAATCTATTTAATTTGGTGCTTCACTTAGAAAGAGTAAGCATGAAGCTAGAAAATTGACACTCCACTTAAATTCCATTAACCTATAAAAATCTTTATTGTAGAGTAGAACCATATCATTTCAGCGGTTGGCAATATATTACTCATACACATAGACATCATGTTACTTTTATATAAAGATAGACTTTAAATACAAGATTTATGTGTTCTGTTCTAATCTGTACCTGGTTACCAGCGACCAGAATATCTGGCAGGGAGGTGATGCATTGTGGATCCTCTCCAAGGGTGGGGAAACATCCCAGAGTGTCAGGGCAGGTGGGTGCCACGTGACCCCATCTAAATAGATAGATAGATGGAAAGTTAGATGGATAGATAGAGGTGAGGGGAGGTGATGCACTGTGAATCCTCTCCAAGGGTGGGGAAACATCCCAGAGTGTCAGGGCAGGTGGGTGCCACGTGACCCCATCTAAATAGATAGATAGATAGAGGGGAGGTAATGCACTGTAGATCCTCTCCAAGGATGGGGAAACATCCCAGAGTGTCAGGACAGGTGGGTGCTACGTGTCCCCATCTACACTTTTAAAAAAGTACAAAAAAATTGTTTTTACCTGATAAACTTTTCTAGAATTTCCACTGAATCTGTGAGATCACTGTTTCGCATTACATCTCTAAAATAATGAGGTTTTTTTTATTTCATTGAGTTTTTTTTATTTTTGTTCAGGTTTAATTTCTTATTTGTATGATAAATTGCAAAATACAATTATAGATTTAAGATATAATTTCAATCACAATCCGCATCTGAATCTGTTTTCAGATTATCCGCAATTTTTTAAATGAAAATCCATATGTGTCTTCTCGTATTTGTTTACCTCAGATCAATCCGAAATCCGCTAATATTTTAATAATCCGTTCAGAATCTGAATCAATTTTTGCCGTGTTGCTATATCTTATTTTCGTTAAAATCACCTCAGCTGGTTTAAAAAGCTAACCTGATAGTTTCTCCGCCAATGACAAGGATATCTCTGCCCCCGCAAACAAAACTGTACGGATTAGTCACGGATTGAAAGGTTGGATAGGCTCGAGTCTGAAAAATTACATAACTAAAGAATTGTAAAAAATTTGTGTAATCAGAGAAGGAAAGAGTATAATGAACAATAAATAAAACTATTCTCACATTATCTTATTCGTTTTTCCCAAAACTTTGTGGACTTATATTAAATTTTGATAGGTTGATACAAACAAGCTTTGTCTAAACTTTACCACTTCAGAAGGTTTATCCAATTTAAGGGGGGGGGGGGGGGGGGTTAATGCAACCATCTCGTAATCAATGTATAAATGGCACTTAAAATTCGAATTTTGATCTGAAATTTTGCATGAGTAATCCTTGGTAGGTCTATTTTCCCTAAATCGAAAAAAAAAGTTGAAAAGTAACGGCTCAGCCGTTTAGCCGTTTTTTTTGGCTATTTTTAGGGCAAATCTGTCATAAAATACGTAGAAATCAACTTTTAGAAACATATTTTTGCTTTAAATCATGTGAAATGATACAAAAAAACATTTTTTTGATTTCTAGTACCAGCAACTACCGACTAGAATCGTTTGAAAACGTTTTGGATCGGAAAAGAGCATTATGTGGAGAGAGGTTTCGTGATGGATTTCGCTTGAAAATACCCAACAAATGGCTAAACGGATGAGCCGCCAGCCGTTAGCCGCTACTTTTCCAACTTTTTGTTCGATTTAGGGAAAATAGACCTACCAAGGATTACTCATGCAAAATTTCAGATCAAATTTCGAATTCTAAGTGCCATTTATACATTGATTACGAGATGGTTGCATTAACCCCCCCCCCCTTTATCGTCCATTCACTTATCCCGTAACATCACTGGTGTTATCATACCTTTCTAGGGGTAGGGGAAAGTCAAACAAACTTAAATACGATTGTTCAACACACTTTTTTGGGAATTTTTTTACATGAAAATTTCTATACCTGTGGAAACATGCATTTATGTAGAGGTTGTTGCGGCAGGATTCCAGAAGCTGGATCATTAGCTCCAGGTAGAATATCAACACTAACACTCCCTACACATTTCAAACAAAGATATAATAAACAATTACAGTGGTGGACAATGGACATCAAATGATTCTTTCCCAAAAACTGTGTAAAATCGTTCAGCTGAAGCTAGTGAAATTTCCTCGTAAAATGGGGACACAAGTTACAACATTTTGCTGAACTATTCCTAAAAGTATTTACGTCATGTCAGAAAGAAATAAACATAAGCCAACAGTTTTTTCGTTGTCCTCTTTTTTACGAGGCACTTGTACCCACTTCATTCTGTTATTGGCTTTAAAAACTTTGGTGGAGATATTAGAACATGGAAATCCTATAAAATATATTAGTAAATATTTTTTTTTTCTAGACCAAGTTTCATAACGAGATTAGGATTCGTAGTGCTATTTGCGCATTGATTACGAGACGTTTGCATTAGCCCCCCCCCCCCGTCCCATTTCCTGATGATTATAGCTTTCTTTCCTGCCATCTGAGCCATTAATTCGTCTAGCTGACGGATGGCAGCTATACTGCCAGCCTCCTTGTTGGCTGTCAGGTACCTGAAAGCAGGGCAGGGGTGTATATTCTGCATCGGATCCCCTGCTAAAGAAGAGGAAAAAATATTTCGAATGTGAGAAAAAATAGGTAAATAAAGAGTTCTGAAAACATTTTTTTTTCATTTTTAACCCTTCTGAGGAAAAAACAAGTAAAATATGTGGGAGCGGTAAAAAAAATTAATAAAATAAAGAGTAATGCAAACTTTTTTCTATTTTCCCCCCAAAAAAACTAGGGGGGGGGGGGGGGATAAAATATTTTGCAGCCAGGGAAAAAAAGAATCTTGTGCAGAATATACACACCTGTAGCAGGTAATGGGTAAATCAGATGAAAATGTTTGGAAAAAGCATTAATTTTCTACTCCCTTAGTTCTTCCCATTTCATCTAATTTTATTTTCAAGACCAAGCCTTAATATCGATTACACAGGTAGGGTATCAAGTGAAATAACACCCAACAGACATCAAACTATCTATCTTCAGAAGTCCCAATTGTACCAGGTAATGGTGTTAATCAGTGTTGCGGATCCGCATTGATTGTATGCGGATCCGGATCCTCCAAATTTGGTCAGTGCGGATCCAGATCCTTGACAATAAAAATAAAATCACCAAATTTTTTAGAAAATATTTATTCTTTAATCTCGAAGTCAAAAATACTTTTAATTTTCAAGTCTGAACCTAAACCTTAAAGATTGGCTCTCATCACGAGAATGTCTGATTTTCAAAATTTGTAAGTGACTATTTTATATAAATTTAGGTAGATTTTTCCATAAATTTATACCCCAGGATCCGGATCCACAACACTGGTGTTAATCAAAGTTTAAACCAAGAAATAAACTTTCTATTTCAATCTAAAATAAGGGGGGGGGGGAAGTTCTGACACATTTGCGTAAACGGTGATTATTGGCTTTATCTTTGGACTGAGAGGATAGGTTATTAGGGATAAAATCATTCTTATATGATGAATTTCCCCCAGATTTAAGATTTTTTGGATAGGCCTCCAGGTTCCGGAGCTCCAGGCCTCCAGGTGGTCTCTGTACAGGTAAAAATGAAAAAAAAAATTTTTTTTTAAAGTTAAAAATCAACTTATAAAACAAAATATGCATATTTTTTCTTCAAATATGTGAATAATATTAAAAAAGATGCATATTTTGTTTTATAAGTTGACCTGTAACTTTAAAAAAAAAATTTTTTTTTTTTCAATTTTACCTGTACAGAGACCACCTGGAGGCCTGGAGCTCCGGAACCTGGAGGCCTATCCAAAAAATCTTAAATCTGGGGGAAATTCATCATATAAGAATGATTTTATCCCTAATAACCTATCCTCTCAGTCCAAAGATAAAGCCAATAATCACCGTTTACGCAAATGTGTCAGAACTTCCCCCCCCCCTTCTTTTAGCATGCGTCTAACATAGCAACAGCATCTTATACATTTATTGTAAGCAGTTTGAGAGGAAAATTTAGAGATATTAAGGGGCAAGACAATGAACGGTGAATTGATGTACACTCCCAATGATTATAAACATAATCACGCCCTCTGTAGATTAAAATTATTCGTCAAAAGTTTAAAACACTAGAACTGCAACCATAACATTTCAATAAAAGCAGGGTGGGCATACAAAAAACCCACCCAAAAAAACCCACCCAGGGTTTTTTTTAAAACCCAATAAAACCCCCATAAAAACCCTTAAAACCCTGGGTTTTTAAGGGTTTTTGGGTTGGGTTGGGCTGGGCTTTTTAAAAAAACTCTGGGTTTTTCCCCACCCTGAATAAAAGTACCCAAAGATTTTGAGCCTACGAATAAGAAAATATGATTATAAATTTTGGGTACTAGTGTAATCTATAGTCCAATGTCCCCTCCCTCTCCTCAAAATTTATAAGTCTTACTTTGCTTTCAAGGTGTCTTCTTTGTTCATTGTAGATTCAGCTAAACTGTTACCAGCCAGAACAACTCTTTCAATCTTTGATGCTATATCCTATACAATATACATTAAGAAAGAAAAAACATGAGATCAAGTAAAATCAATTGAGACAAACTTAACTTTTTTCTTCTTGATATTTCTAATTTAATACCTGTACCAAAATTATGTGTACTCTTTTGGTTCATTGAAGAAAATATCGATCCCCCATCCACCTCCCATTTACCCCTTCCCCTCCTATTGGATGAACGAACTGACCAATAAGTGATGTTCAAGTTCATGTTAGCAACCTAAATTGACTGTTATTTATCCCCTGCCATAATATCCACAATATTAAGACAACAAGAAATGTAACTGTCCTGAAAGTATTACCTGATCTGTAGGGCCTCCAGCCGAGCCAGAAATCCAGTCAACTGCCAGCTGAATGGCCTCCAGGTATTCCCCACTGTCATCTCCCACAAGTTCGAGACCAGACATCATCACAATGCTCACTTCTTCTCCCTTAAAATATAAGTTTGAGTATGATTGTACCTATGCATTTAATCCTTATATAAAAGCCAAAGGATGTTTGTCTGTTTGTGTAGCTTGAGATCTCACTAACTGCTAAGGCGACATATATATCCTTTTACAGTGAAGCTTCTCATAGGGCCAGGAAAGGTTTATAACTATTTTTTTCGGGGGAAGGGGGGAGGCTAACACCATCCTCCCCAGAAAATGTGAAACCACCCCCCCCCCCAAAAAAAATACTATTCTTTTTTTATTAACTAGCGGCTACGCCCCTAGAGGCCTCTAGTGGCACTTTAAATGTTTTTGTTTGTTAGTCTCTATACGATATTTCTTTAGTACGATACCTCTTTATTTTACGTTGAAGTCTCTCCTATTTTTAAAAAATTTCGATTTTTTTGTCATTTCTCTTGGGAGGGTGGTGGTACCCTTCCCTAAAATAGTTATAAACCTTCCCGGGAACCATGAGAATCTACCCTGTTAAGGAGAACCCGATCGGTTCAGCGGTTAGCGAGATCCTTCGGTACACACAGACACACAAACATCCTGTTACTTTAGTATAAGGATACTAAAATTAAATGTAGAGGATCATGGATCACTCAAGTGCTTCTAGAGGCCTTTAGGAGGATAACCCCTAGTTAACATAAAAAAGTGAAACTCACCTCAGATTTTGGCCCGGGTATCTTTGGTAGAATGACCTCTTTTACATCAAATTTGCCTCCCCTGGCCTCTTTACCCCAGACACCCACGATAACTCCGTTTACAAAATATTCAGGCTCAACCTAGGAAATATTAATCATTGTATTATTGTTCTCTAAGATCTATAGAATAACTAACTAAATTTAATTGAGTCCACGTCTAATGTGAATTATAAATTGCATTATCCTCAAAAAATGTGCATTTTATTACCACGTACACAGTTCTGCATGATGATTCCTATGACAAATAAGTACGACTCAGAAAGCGCAGCAACTCTATAATCGTTACCGTGCGTACGTCCATTTAAAACATTCTGAGTTTTTACTTTTTTGACATCAAATTTTTGTATGTAAGAAATTTCCGATTGATCTGATTTTGGTGGACTGATACCTATTACAACAAGATACAACGTTATAGGCGAATCATCCTTATAAGCAAGTCCTAAAAATGTAAGTATGTCCAAAAACAGTATCATGTATTTAAGCTGTTATGCAATATAATTACAATTTTGTTTAGTCTTATGCTTTAATATTTTGCTTATTCAGTTCTGACACTCTAAAAGTGATAATAATCGTTTCTTCCATTTCAGAGCTTCGCTTTTATGGATGTTGTCATCCTTGTTTTAATATAAAAAAATGCTTACATTTCCAATAAGATGAACTCGCATAGTATCATCTTCCAAAATAAGATGATCATTTTCGGATGTATACTTTTCTTTATGTCCCTCCGGTAATGTAACCTAAGATTAAATGCAATGATTTAAATATTATTAGTAGGGTTGGTAATCCGCCCAATTTTTTGGTGGATTCGGATTCGCCCCCAAAAAATAGCGGATTAATCCGTTGATTGCAGAATTTTTGGATTGTGGATTCTAGTAATATTTTTAAAGGTCTGTTATAAATATTAAAAAAATTCTAGCCCCTACAGCGGTCATTTCATTACCCTTACTTAACCTAACCTAACCTAAAATAAGCATGAAAAGCTGCTGTTAAAATATATTTTATTTTATGCTACCCACTATTTTACCTGAAGTTAATAGGTATTCAATAAATTACCTTTTTCCTGCCACATATAAAATAAAAAAAGGGCTACAAAAGTCATAAAAATTAATAATCCGAATCCGCAATTTCAAATTCGAATTGCGGATTTTTGGTCCAAAAATTGGGCGGATTACGGATACGGATTGACAACCCTAATTATTAGGACGAAAACATTTTTAATAATAGGGTAGTGCGGGGTTATTCCGGTCAATTTTTTGCTTCAACTTGTAAAAAACATACTTCCTAAAAACTTTTTGCGGTTTTTAAGAGTGCAAATGAACGATATGGCAATAAGGAAGAAGCCTGTCTTGGTCCCGTTAAGATCACGCAACTAGAAGTCGGTCAAAAATCGGTTTAAAGGGCGGCAGTTGGCCTATACCGGAATAACCCCACCGATGGGGTTATTTCGGTCAGTTGACTTTGGGGGGGGGGGGGGGGGGGTGGAACACCCCCTTAAAATATTTTTTTTTTGCATTTTAAACTATGAGTAGAAAGCTGAGGTCATTAGCTTTCTAACGGTACTAGTCGCATGCAGATCAGACAATTTTTTGACAAAATTTTCCCCATTTGAAAAAAGTCGGTCAAATTGCAAAAAAACATCAATTTCTTTCATGCAAACTTTTAAAAAAAAATCATACTTTTTATTATATGATTATGTTTTTAAAGCTTTATACATAAATTAGAGGCAAATTCTGATTCGCAGGTCTTGGAATTTCTTGAAAAATGTGATTTTTTCCCCAAAAATTTTTAATTTTAAAAATCCTGCCAGTTTTGACAGCAGTTTTTGATACATTTTTTCTTGTCTCAAATTGGCTAGGATTGACCTACAAGGGTGGTTAAGGTGTCTAAAGATGCAAAATTACATGCCTGACAGGGGGGGGGGGGAGTTCTGACACATTTGCGTAAACGGTGAGTATAGGCTTATCTTTGGACTGAGAGGATAGGTTATTAGGGATAAAATCATTCTTATATGATGAATTTCCCCCAGATTTAAGATTTTTTGGATAGGCCTCCAGGTTCCGGAGCTCCAGGCCTCCAGGTGGTCTCTGTACAGGTAAAAATGAAAAAAAAAAAATTTTTTAAGTTAAAAATCAACTTATAAAACAAAAAATGCATATTTTTTCTTCAAATATGTGAATAATATTTAAAAAGATGCATATTTTGTTTTATAAGTTGACCTGTAACTTTAAAAAAATTTTTTTTTTCATTTTTACCTGTACAGAGACCACCTGGAGGTCTGGAGCTCCAGAACCTGGAGGCCTATCCAAAAAATCTTAAATCTGGGGGAAATTCATCATATAAGAATGATTTTATCCCTAATAACCTATCCTCTCAGTCCAAAGATAAAGCCTATACTCACCGTTTACGAAAATGTGTCAGAACTTCCCCCCCCCCCCTTAACTCAGGGTCTAACTCTAATATTTCAACACAATTTATGCAACAGGAATTTTGAAAATGCAAAATCTTGAATAAGTACTCTAAATCTTGGAGATAGAACCCATATCCTGGGGAGTTTTTGTTAGGACATGCAAAGAGCTTTCTATAGACACCTTAAACACCTTTCTAGCTTAATCCTAGCCGATTTGACATAAAAAGTCCAAACCGCGCAAAAATCGCGAACACCCTCTTATACGAAAAATTGAAAAGCTTAGGCAACAAAACATGACATAATACAAGCAGTAAAATGACTAGTAATGTACATCACACAACAGGCAAGGCAATGATTAAAGCTTAGGTCATGCATTTAGGTTGTTTATGCTTCCAGATCACCTAAATAAAATATTAGGGTATACAGTAATAAAAAAAAGTAAAAAAAGTGACCGGAATATTCCCATTTTGTTTAGACGAAAAAAAAATTATGAAAAAATCAAGTTTGAACAACGCCTCCAATTGCAAACGATAAATGAAGGCCATATCTTTCATTTACAAAAACCCTGAGGTCGCTAGGACTTACCATTTTTTCACAATTTTAGGTTGAACATGGCCTATTTTGAAATTTTTTGCAACTTTTTGAGGGCAAAAAAATCATAGAAGGAGTGATCTGACAAAAATTTGCTGAAGAAAGAAATGAAAGTATAGGCTTTTCTGAAGATCTCTCGCAAACGTTTAGAACACCGGTAAAAAACGGTTTTAAAAAAGTTGGTCGATTGACCGGAATTGTACCCCCCAACCGCATTAACCCCGCACTACCCTACTTATTTTTATTAATACTGCAGGATACTTTCTATAATACAAAGTAGCTTGATGTCTGTCTGTCCGTCCGTCCGTCCGTCTGAAGCTTAAGATCTCAGTAACCACTGAACCGATCGGATTCTACTCTTCAGGGTATATACCTATTGGTCCTGTGGTGGTTTTAATCTATTTTCTTGGGGAGTGGGACACCCCGGGCCCCAACCCCCCCAAAAACAAAAATCCCCCCCATTTTTTTTTTGCTGACGATTTCCTTGGTCCTTTAACGAATTTCGCCTTAATTTTTTTAGCACCTCCTGGGGCAAAGCCCCTAGAGGCTAGGGGCGAAGCCACTAGTACATACATATACCATTAAAAAATTAAATGTCATTAGGGGTTGAATATAAAAAATTAAGAGGACTGACAGCATTTTTTTTCTATTTTTCTCCCCTCTTTGGGGAAAAAAAACTAAAAACACATGTGGAAGGGGGTATAATATGAATAAAATAAATAAAGAGATCTGAAAATATTTTTCCGTTTTATCCCCTTCCTTGCTGGAAAAAACTAGGAGGGGAAAAAAATAAAAAAAAATTTGCACCAGGGGAAAAAAATTAATGTTGTGCAGAATATACACCCCTGCAAGAAATTAGGCTCACTACTCGCTGATGAGGCAAAATTATTTTTGTGAAAAATCCTCTAAAATCACATTAAAAATATACAAAAATCACATTAAAAATCTGCAAAATTTTTTTAAAAATCTCAAGTTAATAATCCTTTTATGATTTTGTTAATTTTTTTATGCGATTTTGGAGGATTTTTCACAAAATTTTTTCACAAAACTAACAAACCTGATCCTCTGATTTTTCAGCATACTCCTTGAGAATACTGGGAATATTTTCTTCTTGTTTGAAAACAGTTCCTACGACCAAAATATTCTCTCTTCTCTCGGCCGCTCCCTCGTCGTTTAATTCAGAAACTTTAAATACCTTAATCAAACATTTTATCCAGTAAGGTTTTTTTTTGTCTGAAGCGAAGGATCTCGCTAACCACTGAACCGATATGGTTCTCCTTTACAGTGAAGCTTTTTATAGGTCTAGGTAGGGGAAGTTTTAAGGGGAAGGGTATCTCCACCATCCAATTATAAAATGCATTCTCCCCTCAAATTATATTTGTTACTTTTTCTTTGAAGTTGAAAAAGGGGGAGGGTCGACTTTTCTTCCTTCCTCCTTAGGTGCCACCAGAGACTTCTAGTGGGCGTAGCCGCTAGGTAGTAGGTAACAAAATAGGTTCTTTTTAAGGCTTAAGAAAGTCAATAATTTCATATAATAGAAAAAAACATCAACTTTTTCATGCTTCTTACATAATTAGGGTGGGGGGGGGGGGGGGTTTCCAGTCATTATCTTAAATTAAAGTTTTGACAGTTTAAGAAACTCATAACCTGTGAAATGGAAAAGCTAACTGTCCTTTCACGTATTCAAACACAAAAAAATATGATAAAAAATATAAACAATTAACTAACAAAGGTTTTAAATGTCAAAGGTTGGTTTAAAGTCAAAACAACATAAATTTGATAATAGCCTAAAACCACCACAGGACCAGTAGGTATATTCCCTAAAGAGTAGAATCCAATCGGTTCAGTGGTTGCTGAGATCTTCAGGGACAGACAGATAGACATCATTCTACTTTGTATTATACAAAATTTGATAATAGCCTAAAACCACCACAGGACCAGTAGGTATATTCCCTAAAGAGTAGAATCCAATCGGTTCAGTGGTTGCTGAGATCTTCAGGGACAGACAGATAGACATCATTCTACTTTGTATTATACATAGATTACAAAAACTACTTGATATTTGCAAAAACAAAATTATCGCTTTCACACAATTTAACTTGTTGTGCAAAGGAAAAAATTAGTGATGGGAATCCGGATCCGGAATCCGAAACCGGAATCCGCCCAATTTTCGGCCTATTTTGGAATCCGAATCCGGATCCGGAATCCGTTTTTTATAGCGGATTCCGGATTCTAAATTGGTAGGCTAAAATTACCGTCTTGAGTTTTTTCTTACAACTCCCTCTTAAATTTTTTTGTACATAACAAATTTTAATAATTACTAATGTGATGTAAATGTTTAACACTTTAAACAAATCAAGGCTTCAACCAAGTAACATAGTGTTAAATTAATGAAAAAAGCTATCCCTCTGTGACGGCCGGCCTTTTAAAATACTGCTAGAATCCGGAATCCGAATCCGGAATCCGCCAAAAATAAGAATCCGGAATCCGCAAGAATCCGTCACTTTTTTTGACGGATTCCTTCAGAATCCGGAATCCGAATCCGGCCCAAAAATTCGACGGATTCCCATCCCTAGAAAAAATATTTTTCTCGTATTCATTCGAATCCGGTGGATAGGAACCGGTTCTCATCCATACGAAAAAACTATGTCTATCATCGTATTAAACCAGCTTTCTACGAATATAGAAATGTACAATCATAAGATTAAAACTAGTTTTTTTAGCCCGTGCCTTCGTCAACTCGGGGCTAAAAAAACTAGTTTTAATCTTATAATTGTACATTCTATATCCGCGGAAAGCGGTTTATAATACGATGAAAGAAATAACTATTCTCGTATTCATTCGAATCCGGTGGATAGGAACCGGTTCTCATCCATACGAAAAAACTATGTCTAGCATCGTATTATATCGAGCTTTCTACGAATATAAAAAAGTACAATCATAAGATTAAAACTAGTTTTTTTTGGAGTGGATACAAAACCGCGACAGTTACAAAACCGCCCCATAACAAAACCGCGACAGTAACAAAACCGCGACATTACAAAAAAATCTATAATAAAAGAAATCTTAATGCTAGAAGGTCATGGCCGCAGAGCTCGGCCCCCTGGCCTGCCCAGCCGCGGGCGCTCGGCCCCCTTGCCTATAACCTAACCTAACCTAACTTATATGTTTGAATGTTTAATGTACATAAACTTATTTATAGTTATAGAATTTCGTGGATTTTACGAAAAGTGGTTGGTAGATTTTTTTCAAATTTTTAATATTTTATTACAATATTTAGGTTAGGTTAGGTTATGTGCAAGGGGGCCGAGCGCCCGCGGCTAAGCAGGCCAGGGGGCCGAGCGCTGCGGCCATGTACACCTACAAAATTCCTACATAGTTATATTTTTGTTATTGTCGCGGTTTTGTTATGGGGCGGTTTTGTTACTGTCGCGGTTTCGTTATGAGGCGGTTTTGTAACTGTCGCGGTTTTGTATCCACTCCGTTTTTTTAGCCGGTGCCTTGAGCACCTCGGGGCTAAAAAAAACTAGTTTTAATCTCATAATTGTACATTCTATATCCGCGGCAAGCCGTTTATAATACGATGCGAGAAATAACTATTAATTTATTTCAAGGGAAAGTATCTAAAAACTAGTGTAGTTAAAACAACCAACCTTAAACCCTTGTCCATATTTGTCTCTAGCCTGTTGAACAATCATTGGTTCTAGGGTGTGCAACCTTTCACTGTAGGTTTTATAATACTGGTTAGAATATAACTTATCAACATCGCGAAACCTAGATAAAATTAAAATAATAATATAAAATAAAACTTTCATGCCTACTCAACTCAGGGATTCTAAGGGATAAGACAATGGACGGCAAATTTAAGTATACCACCAATGATAAAAATTACCAATTCTTTACATTAAATATATTGGTGGAGGTTTGGACTTATTTTTTTCAAGCCAAAGAATGATGCCTACTTGTATATCTTTGCTTATCAGAAATGCACTTCTAACTAGAATGTTTAAGGTATCTATAGGGAATAAGGCATGGCGATATACAAAAACAAAACTAAAAAAGCTACGCAACACAAACTGCTAGCTTTTAAAAATGACCAGAAACTCATACGAACAAAATACAGCATAATTTTCTCAAGTTTTGTTACTGAAAACATTAGAGTAAAAAACTAGAGGGAGGAAGGGTTAAAAAACTGTATCTCCCCATCGCATCAATCTTGTGCAACCTTTATATTGGGTCATTGAAAATCAACCAATGGTGTCGCAAACGTTAACACAGCCAAGTAGCAGAAAATAATTTAGAAGCAAACGAAATAGGTCTTTGAAAAGGGAAGGGAGGTAGTTATTTGTATATACATCTATACTACAGATCTGTTCTGAAAACTATATAATAAAAGAAAAGCATGATTTTGTTGCTTACAGTTCTAATTTTATGATACCATATTATTAATGTTTTTAACATTACTTACTTTTGACTGTTGTTCTGATATTTTGCTGTACACCTATTTATCCTCACTTCAGCCCTAAATAAGAAAAAAAACATTGCTTTAAAAATCAAAATGATGCAGTTTTTTTAAAATTATTTTTACTGTTGATTGTCGATGAAAAACAGTATAAATAGAACATTCGCCTAATATTGTTGATGAAAGAAAATAGTAATCTTTAACTATCCTTTATTTTGTTACTTATTCCTAACTTTGAAATATACTGCATCATTCAATTTGCCTTAAGTTTACTTTTGGATGAAGTAATAGTCATTTATCGCATTGTATAACAGACAGCCTTACGCAGATATTGAAAAAAAAAACTTATATTAATTTTCTTATTTTCATTAAAATAACCATGGAAAATTGTCTGTACTACGATGCTTTACATGATTTTCAGGATGGCTGAGAACCGGTTGTAAATATTTTCAGAACTCTTTATTTTATTCATATTATCCCCCCTCCCCCATATTGATTCGAAACCGATTAAAATCCGCTGGGTCTATTTTGCAGAATATACAATATACACACCACGCCAGGCTACAATTGAATCAAGATAAAAGTAAGTGCCGAGCTCTGGGACCTATGTATGGTGAAATTAGACATAAAACCACAGGGTGTCGGAGCCGTATAATTTTGATGCGGCTCCGGCTCCTACCCTAAAATTAATATATCAATTTTTTTTCATTATTGAATTTGATAAAATAAAATAAATAATATAAAATATTTTGCTTTTTTTGATCAAAGCTAAATAAAAGTAAAAGGATGTGTATCTATTTGTTAAGTAACAATAGTTTTTCAGTTTATTATATGGAAATAGACCGTTGCCAAATTATAATATTACTTTAAAAATCATTTTTAGCTAGTCCGGAGCCGGAGCCGTTTTTAACGAAAAATACGGCTCCGGATCCGGCTCCACCAAAAATGTTGCTGCTCCCGGCTCCGGCACCCTGTAAAACCATAATGATTTCAGGTAAAACCAAAATATTTCAGCGGGATCTTTTTGAGAAAATTAGATTTGAAAATTTCAAGTTCAATTTTCACCCCCTGGGATTTGCCGCATATTCATGACAAGAAAAGCAAAGATTATTTATTTAAAATTTTGAACAATTTTGCTTTTATAAAGTTCTTCATAAAACCACTTCTAAAGGGAGTTAATCAATGGCCATTTTTATCAGTTGCTTTGCTAAGGTCACGGAAATTCAGCCTTAGAGAAATCATGTATAGAGAGGTTTTATGAAAGACTTCATAAAAGCAAAGTTGTTCAATATTTTAAATAAATAATCTTTGCTTTTCTTGTCATAATTATACGGCAACTCCTAGGTGGTGAAAATTGAACCTGAAATTTTCATAATTTTCTCAAAAAGATCCCGCTGAAATATTTTGGTTTTACCTGGAATCATCATGGTCTTATGTCTAATTACACCATACATAGGTCCCAGAGCTCGGCACTTACTTTTGTCTTGATTCAATTGTAGCCTGGCGTGACACCTGTAGTTAATTCCTAAATCTTATGGAATTATTGTGAGAAATGTTTAAGTACCTGACACTTGAGGACAAAGGGTTGGACAACAAACAATCACTATCCACTGTCATTGCTTTATGAAAATATACCAAATATATTAACAATAAATGTAGAAAATTAAAATATATTAAATGTCCATATAATATGAATCATGATATAACATGCTTTATAATATGATATTACTTTATTCAAATTAGAGAATGATATTTTTACTAATTGCATTATTGATAATCTAAAAATTCATTAATTAAGTTTACAGTTTTAAAATACAGTTTGGTTTGGAAAACAATCGTACAATATTTTTCTTTATTTACAATAAAATTCTTAATTCTTAATTAATACTGATAAATATCAACATTTGTATGTCCCATATAATTTTTTTAAATTACATTAATTAATTTACTATAGGTACAGTAGATCTTAATCTTTTTCAGAGCCGTTTAATTAATGGATAAAGAATACGAGGATATTTTGATAGGAGATTTTTCTTAGCAATTTATGCTGCTTAAATGGACCAGATTTATTGGTCAATTTGTTCGTCCACTAGAAGGGGAGGGGTTGGATTAAAGAGGATAATGGGGGAAACAGTTATTTTAGCCAGCTGTAAGTAACAATTAGAATTTATTGAAATCAGATGCAAAATTCAAGATCGATTTGGCCGTTCAAATACAAAATTAAATGTCAGTAACAAATTCTCCTGTTACTTTCTATACTTTTGAAACATATCAACTTCAGGTCCCTTGATTCTGTTGGCGAGATGCGCCGCGATGATGGTGGCAAACTCGTCCCTGTTGACCAGCTCGTAGCCAACTGTGAGCAGATGCAGGATACTGTTGTGCAGAGCGTCGCCTAAATATTCAGGGTCATTTATATTTGCCTCAAGGTTTTTAACTACATAGTTTATAAAAAGTTTTCTTATTTATTGGCACAACAACTTATATTGAATTTTGTAATTATTTTGTGTATCATCATTGGAGACATACATCAGTTTATTGGCCATTGTCTTATCCCTTTAGATCCCTGATTATTATTACCTTTACCCTCTCACATTATTTTAAAACCTACTGAACCTTAGCCACATGGTGAAGCTTTATTAGCTCCTTCTTTAATCTAATGATTTTAGAAACAACAACAATGTAACGTTGTTCCTTTTAATTAACAGAATATGCTAAACTTATAAAAACTCTACGGGCTCATAGAAAATATTTATGAAGAGTTCTTACAGGACAGGATAGGACCTAAACTAAAAAATAACTTGAATACTGATTCCTAGGATAATATAGTACAATATTATAAGCTAAGTTTTTCTACAATCAAGTCCGAAAAATGTAAGTTAAACAGTATCCTGTAATAAAACTTTACATGTATTAGTTTTCGTTTGTCATACTATTTGACAGCTATGCTTTTATGGATGTTGTCATAATTGTTTCTATCTGAATTACTTTGTCATATGTATGTTTAAGATTTTGGGACATCTAACCCCCCCTAAAAAAGTAGGACTAACCTCCATAAGAAAAAGCATCGAGTCCCAGTTCTATTCCCATACCAGGGTCACCCTCGTCGTTGGCAAACTGGACATTTGTGATCAACTCCTGTCCATAACAATATGCATAACTTGTTGACTTTGTTATCAGAGTGTAAAGCAGTAAGTGTTCCAAAATGTAGACACTATAAGGACAGAAGTAGGTATAGGAGAGTAAGAAATGATAATAACTCCACGTCATAGAAATTTTGAGTACACTTTAGGAGCGAGGGAACATTGGACTCAAAATTGTATTGGTAACAAAAAAAGTATTAACATTCTCATTAGTTGGTTTAAAAAAACTTTGGGAACTCATATAGGTAGATTCTTGATTATGTGAAACAAACTTACAACTTGTAATTTCAATTTAAAAAAGGGAAAACTTTAATTAACATTATTGGACATAGTAAATGTACTTAACCCCTCCGGAAACTAAACCCAACAATAAAATTTCAGATTGGTATGAATATTGTTATGTTCCTGGAGTACGTCTAAACCTTTGTATTTCTCTTCTTCGCTTTCTGCTTCAACTATATTCTGTGCAGTTTTTCATTTAGCAATACTATTTGTCCTATGCGTGATATTAAATGCACAAATAGATAGATATAGGTCAAATTCAATGGACCCGTAGACAAAATTGTGCAATATATAGTTATTTCAAGTACGGCTTCGAAACCCTTGAAAATCCGCTTGTTTAGAACCGGTTCTTAGCCATACTTAAAAAATCATTTATAGCATCTATAATACGATGCAATAAATAACTATTATTCAATTTGTATATAAGGGTGGAATAATTTACCCCAGAAAAATATTTTGATCCTATAAATTCCGACTGTCCAAAAAAACACCTGCATTTAAAATCTGGGGTTATCATCTTAGAATTTTTTTTCAATTTTTAAAATTCTGGTACCCTACCTACCCTCCCATCCCCCTCCCTATAATTTTTTTACAATTAGGTTAGGTTTTAGGCTAGGGGGTTGAGCACTGCGTCTAGGCAGGCCAAGGTCATAGTTTTGTTGTGGGAGGGGGGGGTGGACTTTGGTTTAACAAAATTCTTCAAAGAGAATAATACTTTATATTTTAGTTGTTAACAAACTTATTATTGTAAACTAATCTTAGGTGAAAATTCCTTAGAAACTTATTTAGTTAAGTTAAATGTTTCGCAAGATATTAACAAACAAAATCCTTGTTATTTATATTAGTACATCCTTTTATTTACAATGGTTGGTTATATAAGACATATATCCTTACTACTTACTTCCATATTTTTAGTGTAATAGTTATTTCTCGCATCGTATTATAAACAGCTTTCCGCGGATATAATGTAGAATGTACAATTTTAAGATTAAAACAAGTTATTTATATTCGTAGAAAGCTGGATATAAAACGATGATAGACATAGTTTTTTTCGTATGGATGAGAACCGGTTTTTATCCACAGGATTCGAATGAAAACGAGAAAACTCGCTTCTAATTTCTAAAGAGGTGTAGGTTTTTTTTCAACAAATGTGCCAAAATTATTAGATAGCTGAAACATATTGACATTGCTAAATTCCTTAAATATTTTCTTGAGTGATGTTGTGCTTTCTGGGATTTCCCTGTTATCATTAATTACTATCTTTATATAAAGGGAGGGAGGGGACATTGGGCCGTTTATTACACAAGTCCCCAAAGTTTTTAATATCGTTTTCTAATTATTTAGCTGAACAATTTTGAGCACTTTAAATTGGTTAGTTAAAGTTAAGCGTCCAAATGTTCCACCAGAAATTGTAATCTATAGGAGTTATTTTAAGTATCATATCATTGGGGATGTACATAACTTTATCAGCCATTGCCTTATCCCTTTAAATTGGGTCCTAGGACAAACACAGGAGTCCCAAACGTCGGAGTGAAAACTTAACCTAACCAAACCTATTTTAAACTATCTAATATGCTTTTAAATGCCTAATCCCTGCAAGGGGCTTATTTGTATATTCATATCTTAACCTAATCAAAACCTGTATAGAAATACTTAATTGAATTAATATTTTAACACTTTTGCTTTTGTCCACTCCGACGTTTGTCCTGGAACCGCAAATTGCAGAAGGAACAAAATAATGTTAATGTGTGAACAAGTTTTCACAATTTTCGACAGAGGGAGGAAAAGAAAAGATGCGTTTCACCAAAACTTTTGAATAATGATTGGCTTAATTGATTTGCAGCTCTATAATCAAGTACTAAATAGTACATGTAAGTATGTCCTTAACATTATCCTGTATTTAAACAGTTTTTCAACAAATTTACTTAAATTTTGTTTCGTCTGTTATGCATTTATATTCTGATTATTAAGTTCGCCTCTCGACTCTATATGTTCGTTTGTCCTATCGTTTTAGAGCTTCGTTTTTATGGATATTGTCATCATAATTTTACTAAGATTAGATAGTAATAAATTCCTGTAGCCAACATCAGTTTTCTTGTCATAGGGAACAACAAGCCCAGCTCCATGGAATGTTGTGGACACTTTTTGTCTGTCACGCAACTTCATTCCAGCAGTCTTAGACTCCAGTCTAAATTAATACCTATTCTAAAAACCATTTTAAAAGATACCGAGTTTTTTTTAATCTTAGGTTCTTTTTAGAAGATTCGGATTTCGATCAAACTCTCTAAATATACGCGGATTCAACAGAAAAAAGATTTAGATGAACCAGCTCAAAAAAAATCACGAAAATCTTTGCAAAAAATTTTTCATTTTATCTTAGATGTTGGTCACTGCTGGATTGATCCATTTGAGTCTGTTTCAATTTCTTAAGATTGGATTTTTTGATATATTAATGGAAAAAAGGCTTACGTGATATTCTTTGAATCTCCATAGATGATGGTTCTATTTGCATAGAGCTTCACTTTTTCTTGCAGCGTTGCGATTTTACTTCTTTCAAACGGATTTGCAGCATCTAAAACCTATTTAGAAAGTTTGATTCAATTTAAATCTTTAAGGATAAATCTTCCATAAAACTAGAATTTAGATCATACAGACGATAAGATAAATAAACTGTAATGTTGCTGCGATTGTAATGCATTATACGACAGAAATGTATTAAATAAATGATTCTAAAACAAGACAGGGTCATATTGTCTAAGATAATCAGAAAGTTATACAGGGATGTATATTCTACATGGGATCAGGGGGGGGGGGGGGGGGAAATAAGTGGTTGGAGGGAAAAAAATGTAAAAATTAAGAAAACTGAAAACATTTTTTCCATTCCTCCCCCCCCCCTCCTTGATGAAAAAACCAAAAAAAATGTGTGGTAGGAGGGATAAAATAAATAAAATATAGAGTTCTTAAAATTTTTTTCCCATTTTCCCCCCTTCTTGGTCAGAAAAAACTAGGGGAAAAAAAAATTTAATAAAATTTGTAGCAGGGAAAAAAAAATAAATCTTGTGCAGAATATACACCCCTGAAGTTATACTTTATGTCAGTAATTTCTTTATGATTCCAAAACAAGACAGGGTCATATTGTCTAAGATAATCAGAAAGTTAATCATAATTAAATCATTATTAAGAAGTAAAAATAAATTATGTCGGTAAAAAAATTAAACACGAAAATGATTAGGTAAGATTTAAGTTAGTTGTAAACGTTTTCTATACATACATCCTATTTAGCATTTAAGACTTTATTTCAATTCTCTAACACAATCATGCTGTGTTAAGCTTATTACCATTAAAACTAGTGATGGCAATCCGTCGAATTTTTGGGCCGGAATCGGATTCCGGATTCTTAAAGAATCCGTCAAAAAAAAGTGGCGGATTCCTTGTGGATTCCGGATTCGGATTCCTGATTCTAGCAATATTTTAAAAGGATTATTAAATTTAAAAAAAAAATTAAGTGCTACATATGTTCTAAAAATCAATGTTCTTGGTGTTCTCTATAATTCACTTCCGAGAATCGAACCAGATTTTAAAAGATATTATATATAATGATGAAAATCTTTGCCTTCAAAGAGGAGTTGAAAGAAAAAACTCAAGACGCTAATTTTAGCCTACCAAATAAGAATCCGGAATCCGCTATTAAAAAACGGATTCAGGATCCGATTCGGATTCCAAAATTGGCTAAAAATTGGGCGGATTCCGGATCCGGATTGCCAACCCTAATTAAAACATTAAGGAATTTGTTGCGTACCTTTGCTAGAAGATGATAGACTGCTCCAAACAAATTATCCGCTAAGGGAGTTATTTTAGGACCAACACTTGCTTCATTGTAGGCTACAAATACTGGCGCTTCAGATGGACTGTCCCTGGAGGTATAAACATTTATTTAGAATTCCAAAAAATGAATAGAGAGAGATAAAACATTAAATTTTTTTTTCAGGAAACTGTTTGTGCAATTCACAAACAAAACTGAACATTTATCAACAAAAAGTAATTTTCGGTATTTTTGTTACCATTGGGTAAATGTTTCTTGTATTCGTGAAAAATATCACAAAATTAGTGCCCCATCATTGTTTTTTTAGTACTTCTTTGTTTTGGTATTACTTTAGGTTAGGTTAGGTTAGGTTATATTGCGTACTGGGAAGCCAAATGTTAAGGTCCCCTTATCCCATAGGGGGTTGGACATGGGAAAAAAAGACATCTCACCAACTTTATCAAAAATAAGGGTTGGTGGTTTCAGTGCTCGATAGGCACTTTGAGGAAAAGCACCAATTTCAAATACTAAGAATATAGGGTCACACAACATGAATACCTCCGGCACTTAAGGAATAGTAGCTTTCGTAATATATTCCGTAAAATTGTGAGCAAGCTTACAGTCAAATACGCTTATTAAGTCTAACTGTTCTTAACCACTTTTGTTGAACACTCGTATAGTATAATTGAACGCATATTTAAAACAATTTGACCTAATAAGCGGATTTGACTTGAATTTTAATCACAACTTTTTAGAATTTTGCAAAATCTACTATTCCCTTTCTAAAGCTACATGTTTACCTGAAATATCCAAGATGCATTAGTTTACTATCAGCCTTGGTATCAGTTGTTGTGATAACAGTCTGGAATTCTGGAGGATCATAATAGTATCGGTAATGCCGCAGGTACAGAGACGCGGACCGTGGCGCGTTTTCTGGAATCTTTCCTCCTTAGATAAAATATATATCAAAATAGGATCCATAGTTATCATTAATGTAATGTCTGTTTGTACCGAAGGATCTCGCTAACCGCTGAATTATATAGTTCCCCTTACAATGTGGCTTCACCTGGTACCACAACCCTCCCAAGAGAAATCGCCCATAGAAATTTTTTTATTTTTTTTACATTACACAAGTGCCACTAGAGGCCTCTAGGGGTGTAGCGGCTAGTTAAAACACATCCAATATAGCTCCTTTTTCAAAATAATCAACTATTTTTGTTATTGGAATAGAAAGGTAATAAGTACAATTGTGAATCATATAATCTTTAGAATTTTCTCAAGTGCATAAATCAAATCACTAACTCTATTTTGGTATCAATTTGACACAAGAACTAGGTAGCCATTTTGCCTGACAAAATAATAAGAATATTTACCCAAGACATCAAATGGTCCACAAAGTATGAGACCAGCAGCGGCTAGAGCATCATGTGGGTCTGTTTTCTTCATTTCCTGTGACAAATGTTTAATATAATAATAATCCTTAATATTACTTGTTACTAATTAACATTGCAGAATACAAAAATTTACAAAATTTAAAATCTTATCATTTTATTCAGAGCTCAATAACCGCCGATTTTAATTGCGTCTTGTTTGTGGCAAATTTTCGAGGGCAAAAAGATGTTTTGCTTCGAATGAATGAAAATGACTTAAGAAAAGAGTGGGCCAGCTACAATTTGTTGAAAGTGGTAGGCTAGCCATCTATAACAGCTAAGGATTTTATTTAATGATGCAATCAAAATCAGACGAACGGCTTAAATTGAGACTGTAGCTTTTCTAGCTGCCAAGCCCTGTTTAAGACAAAAAAAAATTTTGGTAATTGCCCCCCAGAACAACCCCAAGGGCTTAGCTACTAGTATGATATTATGAAAGGTAGGATACACACTCGAAATCAACTCAAATATTATTTATCGCATCGTATTATTGACAGCTTTCCGCGGATATTAAAATGAAAAAAGTATAAGGTTCAATTTATGATTTAAATTACCTAGGTAAGATTCTTTTATATTTATATTCGTAGAAAGTTGTCATTTATACGTACTGTACATGATTTTTAAGTATAGCTAAGAAACGATCCAAATCCGGCAGATATAAATCGGTTTCAAAGCCATAATGGAAATATTTTTACCTTACAGAACTCATAGAAAGCATAAAAATCCTCGGGCATGTCAACAAGAAACTTTTGCTTGATTTTTTCTTTCATGTCTTCGGGCGAAGCAGGCAATATGTCTTCAAATACTTCCTACAAGTTTAAGTTTTTAATGCAAGTAATTGGTAACTTGCGTCTTTGAAAATAAATGTTAAAAGGAAAGGAAAAGGGGAAAAAGCGTCATTCGATCAAAAAAATGGCTATTAAAATTTCGAATTTAAGCATGTTTTTTTTGTAAACTTTAACTTGAGCTAACATAAAAGAACTGTAAGAAATAATACGTTACCCATCGGAACAGACATAAAAATATACTAGGTTGGTAAAGGGAATGATCATCTAGACTTCCTATATTTATTGGACAAATTTAACCATCGAAGTGTCATAAAATTAAATCATATACAACCCTAAAAACCAATAGGTAGTTATCTAAATTACGAGACTAGAGGTATAAAAACGACTATCTAGAAAGTGGTTAATCAAAGTTAGGTAGGATTTTAAATTTTTACCTCCTCTATTACTTCATTACTTATTTCTTTTTCTTCATTCTTATTGCTATCTGTGTTATTTTCAGCTACAGCGCTCTCTGCTATTTCATTTATTTTCATACAATAATAGTTATTCATCGAATCGTATTTATAGTCATAGACGATATCCACGGATATTAAAATAGAAATTTTAAGATTTTAACTCGTTTGGTTAGCCAGTCCTTCGATTTAATTTTCATAGAAAATTGTCTGTAATATGATGTTATACATGATATTTCAGTATGGTTGGTTCAAATCTTTTTCTGAGAACTATTAATTTTAATTGTCACCTAAGTTATAAAGAGGAGAAGGGTCTAATTTGAGACCATATAAATTAAAGTGTTTAATACAATTACATTTAGAAACATCCTTTTAAGCTGAAAAACTGCATCATATCAACAGGTATTAGGAAGAAAAGTTAAAATTAGCACCAAATTCTGTTTTCAATAGTCAAACTCTTAAGTGACTGTTTTTTTTTACTTTGCAAATTAAGTGAATGTGTTTTCAGATAGGGATAAATTGCAATATTATAAAGAATGAAAATAAGATTTTGATAGGAGTACCCCTTCCCCCCCCCCCCCCCAAAAAAAAACTACTCTATTAATTTAAATTAGAACACCATAGTCAACATAACGGTAAATTTTAATTTGTAATTTTCTGTCTACAAGTAAGTATTTCAGAGATTGTGGGTGATATTTAGAATTTACATCTCTAAAATCCTACCTAGCTAAACCTGTTGTTTTCCTTAAGATTTTGGGTTATTGTATAAAAACCTGTGGTATTATTATCAACACTGCTATCTTCTGTATCTGTAGTAGTAACTGATGACTAAATATTCATTCAAATATTTTTTTTTTTTAAACAAGTATGCTGACATTCAAAGGGGGGGCGGCCTGCAGTTTTACAGGTGGTCTCTGGACAGGTAATTTTTTTTTTTTAAATTAGTTTGAAGAGTTAAAGGTCCACCTTTTTTCTTCGAATACGTAAATAACATTCAAAAAGATGCATAGTTCGTTTTATAAGTTAACCTCTAACTCTTGAATTTTTAAAAAAATTTACCTATTCAGAGACCACCTAGATGCCAAATCCTATTTTATTTAAATATAGGGAAACAATATTCCAAAAGTGACAAAATAGTTTACTTTTTAAAGCAAAGCCTCTAGTGAAGCAATCACGAAGCAACATTCTAAACTTTTTGTTCCCTACCCAAACTTTCAATTCTTAGGAGAAAATGCAAAGTTTAAAAAATGTAAAATATTTTATTCCTGGCTGTCTATTCTAGCTTTCTTTACAGCATCAACATCATCCTCAGACGAGTCGCTGGGCAGGGGTCGCTTATTCACCTCCTCATTCTCTTTGTCCTCGCCTAGATCAAAACAGAGTTGATGGCAAAATCACATAGGAATTCTTAATCTTAAACAGAGGTGTATAATATTCTGCTCAATATTCATTCTTTGTCCCCTGCTGAAATATATTTTATTTATTCCCCCCCCCCCCCCAAGTTTTTTCCCTAGTTAAGAGAAGATATGTAAAAATATTTTTAGTAGGTTTGAGCCGGAGACATTTTTGGCCGGATATCCGGTTCCGGCCGGATATCTGGCCAACGTTCGATATCCTGCAAATTACAGGATAACCGGCATTAAAAATTAGCCGGATATCTGGATATCCGACCCAACCCTAATTTTTAGTACTCTTCATTTTTTTTACCCCTCCCGGCCACATATTTTTCAATTTCATAATCTTAAATGAGGGGGTTTTATACTTTGCAATAAATCACTGTGGGCTTTCTCCCAATGATTCTACTCCCAACACCCAAGAAAGTAGAAAAGCCTTGAAAAATAAGTCAGGGGTGTATATTCTGCATGGGATCCCCTGCTAAAGGGGGGGGGGGGGCGATTAAAAAATATGTGTGGAGGGAAAAACGAGAAAAATAAGTGGGAGGGTTAAAAAAAGGAATAAAATAATGAGCATCAAAAGCATTTTTCCAATTAAATTTTTCCCCCTCCTTGGGAACAAAAAAAAACTAGGAGGGAAGGGAGAAATGAATTTTTTTTTAGCAGGGGCAAAAATAAATCTTGTGCAGAATATACACAACTGAAATAAAATAAAATTGCTTCATTAAATAGAACTCTTACTTTTTTCTTTTTCAGGATGTTTGAATTTCTCCAGGTGCATTGGATTTTTCTGATAACAGCCTGCTCCATATTTACACATTTGACGGTTATCTTTCAGAGCTACATCCATTTTTTTATCTGAAAAATAACAGTTTCATGTCATATCTATAAATCACATTATAAACTAAAAGCAGCATTTACATACCTGGCAGAAGAAAAAAATGGTTCAACCTTAGAGAATGTAAAAAAAAATCACCAAAAAAAGAAATACAAAATGTATGTTTACTTGCTCAGTCCTTCTAGAATAGCAATTTCTTTTTTGTATCCATTTTCATCGACAAATGGAGTTTCAAGTATCAAAGGTAAATCTGAAACAAATAAAATATATTATTAATGTGGCATGTTATTGTAATGTACCGAGTTTTTTTAAAGGGGGTTAAAACCTTGAATATTTTTGGTAATGATTTTTGTGTGAAGATTCTCTTGATATTAATACATTTGTTTTATGACCCACTTTGTCTGTACATACGTCCACAATTATTTTGAGACAATATTTTTTTAATAAGAAAATTAATATTTCTTTAGCTTCCAAAACTTTTCTTAAAAGTTAATTTTATCTATTAATATCTAAAATTTTGACCTTTTCCTTCTTTAAATGAATTATAAACATATTTGAATTTAATGCTTCATTACTTATGGAAATTATACTCAATGTTATACAATCTGCTTTATAAAGAAAGATACAAACACTTAAAGTAAGAACTTAATACAAATTATGAGGTCAGAAAAAAATATTTTACCTGTAAAATATTTACATGTCATTATTCTTTTAAAACCTTCCAGACCAATCTTTCCTTTGCCAATATTTTCATGTCTGTCTAGTTTACAGCCAGCCTCCCCCTTGCTATCATTCAGATGAAGTCCAACCAGCCATTCGAAGCCAATTTTCTCTTCAATATCTTTGATCATGTCATCAAATCCTTCCTAATATGTAACATAGGTATTTGGCACAAAATATTTTAATTAATTTTATTGAATAATATATGCTTATAATAAAGTAACAGGATGTCTGTTTGTCGAACTTTTTAAACCGATAAGGTTCTCCTTAACAGGGTAGCTTCTCATACGTCCCGTGAAGGTTTGTAACTATTTTAGGGGAGGGTACCACCACTCTCCCAAGAGAAATCACAATTTTATTTAAATATTCTCGCTTTTGCTTATAGAATTTAACGCAACATAGACAAAAAGAAAAATAAACATTTAAAGTGCCACTAAAGGCCTCTAGCGGCGTAACTGCTGGTACAATACATAAATTTGTTTATAGAATCTTTGTCCCTCTATCAATGAATAATGAAAGTTAACCTGAGTGTTTAGATTATAACCAGCTGCCATGGCATGACAAGTGTCTATGCAAACACCTATCCTTGTTTTGTCTTCAATTAAATCCATTATTTGTCTAAAATACAGGGGTGTATATTCTGCACAAGATTTATTTTTTTTCCCCTGCTACAAAATTTCTTAATTTTCTTCCCCCCCTAGTTTTTTCTCACCAAGTAGGGGGAAAATGGAAAAATATTTAAAGAACTCTATATTTTATTTATTTTATCCCTCCTACCACACATTTTTAAAAGTTTTTTCACCAAGGAGGGGGGGGAAATGGAAAAAATGTTTTCAGTTTTCTTAATTTTTACATTTTTTTCACCTCCAACCAACTATTTTTATTCCCCCCCCCCCCCCTAAGCAGGGGATCCCATGTAGAATATACACCCATGCTAAAATATGAACAAATATATTAGATAATGCTTAGGTATGTATAATATATTGGTATTTAATTTTAAACTGTTTAAATTATCAAAACATTTTATTAGGTATGTAGGTTTTTTCTATTTTTGACTGTAGCTTAAGATTTCTATAAGTTTATAAGCAATGAATCAATTACAATTTTCCTTTTAGGAAAGCTTCATGTAGGTCCCAGTATGGTTTAAGGGTATTTTTTGGATTAAATCTTGGGATGGTTTTAGGCTTACCACTTTAAATACAAAACCAGTAGATGCTAGGAGCATAGAAGCTAGTAAATAATAAATTACTATCTATATTTAAAGATTGGATTGGCTATTATAGAATTGAATACCTTAGCTCAGATAAATCTCCCCCGATGGTGTGACCTTGTCGGGACATATTTTCTAACACAACCTTCACACCCACTGTTACTGATAATGCCTTAAATAGTTTTGTATCTAAATTAAGAACATATGTTTTTTTTTGGGTCAGTTAAGGTCTCACAATCCACTAAATTGATTGATTTCTAAATGTTATGGTTGGTTTTAGACTATATATTTTGTAATTTGAGGCTATGGACTAATTTTCTCACCTCTCCCTCCACCTGTCGAATAAAGAGCATCTAGATGACAGCGACGTCGCCGCTAGTACTGTAACAAATTAAAACACAAAGGTACCTTATTTATTCCTTCAGCTATATATTTGATACATTCTTCTCTTTACAAAAAGTATACTTTGTCAAACTTAATAAAATAAATAAATCTTTAAATTGGTTAATGATAAATAACATTTTTTTTTAATTTGAATTCAAAGGTTTTCAACAAGTAAACTTTCCTTGAAATATCACCACAAGAACTTCCAGGATGAATATTAAACAAATTTAATCCAAGCATTTCACACCTACAAAAAATAAAACAAGGATTGTTTATTTTTTTTAACTACCTAAATATCATTTTATGAATGTAATATTTACCTTTTCAGTTCATCAATAAGGGTTTCAACTGACTTTTTTCTTGTTTCTTCTTTGGGAGAACCCAGATTAACAAGATAAGAGCCATGGGGCAAAATCAAATGTGTTGGGAATTCGTGTTTGGCACATTTTTCTTTGAATTTATCAGCCACTTTTGGGTCCAGCGGTTTTGCTGCCCAAGATCTTTGATTCCGCAAAAATAGTGCAAATGATTTGGCATTGCAAAGCAGGGCATTGTGGATTGCTTTGTCTACACTGCCAGCAGCTTAAAAGTTTAATTTCTTTATTTAAGAACATTTATTTTTGTTTGAATTGTCTTGATGAGTTTTATATATTTCTTATTCATTTGAATAAAAATATTAATTACAAAACTGTAGGAGTTTTAAAAAAAGAGTAAACATTAAAATTACCCAGCAAAAAGATTCCTAACCTGGCCTGACTGGCAAAAAAGTTTACCTGAAACATGACAACCAGCATAATGAATTCCTGTTCGTCTGACCACTGAACTTCCATTAACTTTGTCCTCGTTTCTATTTTTCATTTTTTCGTTCTTTTTGTCTGATATAGATTTTTTGATAGCATTTGTATTTGTAATATCTTTAATTTGTTCCTGTATGACAGCTCTAGTCGCAGATTTCTTAGGAGCCTACAAAATAAAAATGTTGATTAATGGTCATATATTTATTTCTTAGAAGTAAAGACACTATATAGTAGGTACTAATAAAATAAACAACGTATTTCTTGAAAATAAAACATAGAATTAGTATGATTTAATATTTCTAAAGGCCTTTCCCTGTAAAACAATAAATAAGCAATTGAAACTTATTTAATATATTGTAACTTTCTTACTTTAGCTTTTCTAGATTTGATGATGGTATTTTTCACAAAACATAGGTCTTCTTTTAGGGTCGTACTAAAGATATAAAAGTTTAGTTGAATGATAAATGTACCTACTAGCAGAAACGCATAAAAGGACAATTTTGTGAAGGAGGGTGTAAGATTGTTAAGAAGGACAAACAGTGAACCAAGACCATGTAAATAGAAATGTTTTTGTCTTCAGAATAAACCAAGGTTGGTAAATTTTGAATTTATTTAATCTCTCAGAAGTACTCCTAGTTAAACTGAGCTAATATGACATTTTGATTAGTTTTAGTTATTTAGTCTGAATTAATTATAGAAAATTAAGATAGGTAAACTGCATCCACAACCCATATCCGGATTTGTACTTAACCAATTAGTTGTCATTTATTACAATATACCGACGTACAAATCATTTTGACGTACGTGACGACACATCGTCATATGAAAATGCTGTTATGTATATGATGGATTTAGTGTAATTTTATCCTCTAAATTTATATAAAATTAAATGTACCTTGTAGTTTTTTTCCTTGCAGGCATTGTTAATCTAAAAATATCTAAGGATTTGCAGATATATGAATATCTCATATTACAAGTACGTCATTTAAATAGAATTAAAAAGTAATTCTTAGAAAAATGTTTGTACATATATTCATTTTGTAGGAAATGAATATTTTAGGCTAAAATCAACAAAAAAAAGTATTCAATTAACAAATGTTCTGATATTTATTACTTGTAAAACATAATAATAAGTTATTTTTTCAGTTGTAAGTTTCTTTCTTGGCGGGAATCTTGCTAATATTTATCAACTGTAAATTTATTGCGGCACTTTGCGCATATTTTTGGACCAAAACTGTTTTACATTTTTCCCCAAGGAATAAATAACAAAGCATTTACTTTGTGACTAAATAAAAAAGAAAATTAAGAAATATAATTATTAATTATTAATGTTTCATATAAATTCTGCAGTTTTAAGCTATTTTTTGTCTTCTAATCTTAAATTAAGCCTAATTTATTATTTCTATTAAAGACGACATTTGTCGGGAGAAAGTAAACAAAAAACAGCTGATTTCGGACAAAATTGTCTGCTTGCAAGTTATATAGGACAATTACTCTCTAAACTAATTTTTCTCTTTTTAGATATTATCTTAAATATTTTACTTTCGAAATATTGTTTAAATTTTCACAATTATAAGTCTTTTAATATAAGTTTTGTGGAGATTATACTATTATAATAAATAAAAATTTTCAGTAAAAATAGTTTTTGAATTAAATTTGTAATGGGGAAATTAAATAACAAAATTTTTGTCCCATGCGCACACACCCCTGCCCCACTTCCCCCCACCTTTCTTTGCTTGTAATGTATTATTTTTGCCAACTAATTGTAAATGATGATGATATGATGAGCTTCTTACTTTTTCCTCCACACCCTGTATTTTTAATTTTTTAATGCAAGTTTAGGAATATGCAAAGTTTAAAATTAGCCAACTATTAGGTATATAATTTTAAAAATGTCCTTAATTATAAAAATCAAACTTTGCGACAAGTTTTCAAAAATGTAAATTACAAAATTCTTATATAATGAATAGTTCTGTATCTATTTTAATTTGTCCTTGGATACTCCCATAATCTTAATTTACAAATTAGATAGTTGTAATCTTTAAGCTCCAGAAAAAAAATATACAACTGTTTCTAGCAGTAAATCATGTTCTCCTTGATTAATTTAGTACAACAATGTTTTTTTTTCAGATTAGATTAGTAATTAAATAGAAAAATCAAAATGAGTAATTCAACCGGTGGGGGTGGGGGGCCTCAAGGAGAGCTACAATTACTGGAAAGAGTATTTTTCAGGCTTGGCATGGCAGAGACTGATGAACAACTTCAGGTTGGCAATAATCAAATCCAAGCAACTCGTTGCCAGTTTTTGTTTTCTCATTAGAAAATTGATTTTCCAGGGAACGGTATATCGATAGATCGGATAAACCATTTATGTAGAAAATTGCATGAATCCTGTCTGTAACAAAAAAAGCTTAAAAAATATTGAATTTTAAAGTCAAATCGTTAATCAAAATCTATGATTGATTAACAGACATTTATACATCCTGCGAATTGGCATTGCAGATTATTTATCTTTCAATTATTTCATTATTTTTATTTTTCTAGGAGGCCATATCTAAGTTTCTACCTCCTGTACTTCTCAAGCTGACCAGCACAAACGAAGGAGTAAGGAAAAAGGTTTGTTTTCAATTAGAATATAAGAATTGGTTTGTTTTAAGAAATTCTGGTTTTATTTAAATATGCCTCTTTAATCCTTTTCTGATTTCTCATACATACCTACTTAATGCCTAGGTATGGTTTTTCTTTCTTTGGAACTCAACTTCAATTGTCAAATAGGGTTCGCAATCCGCCCAATTTTTGTACCCATTTTGGACCAAGAATCCGAATCTGCGGATTTTTTATTTTTATGACTTTTGTTGCACTTACATTTTTTTTATCTAAAATGTGGCAGAAGGAAACAAAAAAGTATTTTTTTTTCCGTATACTTATTAACTTCAGGTATAATGGTGGTTGTCATAAAAAGTTTTTTTGTATTTTATTTTCACAAGCATGGGTTGGAAAATGGCCTATGTATGGACTAGAACTTTTTTTATTTACAAAAACACCTTTAAAAATATTGCTGGAATCCACAAAGCGAAAATCCGCAAAAAAAATAAAAATCCGCAATCCACGGATTAATTCGCTATTTTTTGGGGATTTTTTAAGAATGAAAATCCAACCCAAACATTGTCTTCCCTACACAAAAACATGTATAATTATTAAGAAGATAACCTGAAGCTTGCTATGTGCCAATATTGTTATATTATAGGTCATGGAATTGTTAGTTCATATCAACAAGAGAATTAAGAATAATAATAATATTCAACTTCCAGTCGAGGCTCTCCTCTTACAATATCAGGTAAAAAGGCAATAGGTATTTTTTTTATTTTTTAGAAAATACCTAACATTTTTAATGATAAATAAAGCTTCTTTAGAAAAGGTGTTTATATACCAAAATTATTTTACCAAGTCGTCTATATTTCCTTCTTTAAGTACTTAATCTGTATTAGTAATCTTTGAAAGAAAGAACTTGAACAAAGAAAGGGGGGAGGCGGATGTGACACTTTTTGAAACCAAAAGTAAAACGTGCATTATCTCAGCCCATAAAAGAGTTACAGCTCTAAAATTCGGCACAGCAGTTGCTTTTGTGGAGAACAAAATGGAACTGTGAAGAAACGGCGGCGGAACAGCCGCTCCCTCCGAAAACCGCTGTTTCCTGCCGAAATTTCTTTTGCCTTGACACTTATAAGATTTTACACTTTATGAGAAAAAAGTTTATCTCAGATGATTGAGAACTGTCTAATTTGGCGAAAAAATGCAAGAAAAATCGGCGGGAGCGGCGGTTCTGCCGCCGTTTCTTCACAATTCAATATTGTTCTCCACAAAAGCAACTGCTGAGCTGAATTTTAGAGCTGTAACTCTTTTATGGGCTGAGATCATGCATGTTTTACTTTTGGTTTCAAAAAGTGGCACATCCGCCTCCCCCCTTTTTTTAGAGCAAAAAATTAAAACTTTTTATTAGAAGAAACTATTTACATGACATTTTAAAAACTAATCTAAGTAGGTAACAAAAGAAAAGATCTAGGGTAATTATTTAGGTATTATGACAACAATTTGGATATTATTTTATTTTGCAGGATCCAGCTGCCACTTCTTTTGTCATTAACTTCACCATCATCTATATCAAGATGGGATTTCCTAGGTATGAAATAGGACCAACCTATCATTTTCATTAAGAGTTGATGGACATAAAAGCCATTAAAAACTGTAGTTGTGTTTATTTCAAGATACAAATGTATTTTGTAATTTTATTCTCTGGCCAGCTTCCTATTTAGAGCATTTCATGTTTTTAATTGCAAGAAACACAAATAAATATGAATATTAAAAGTATTTAAAGCCCTAATTTAATTAAAACATCAATTCTAATACCTATTGGTATAAAGTAGGTACACAATAAATATTTTTTGTTTGAATTTTGCTAAATTGCTGGGGTAAATGTGAGGTTGAAATTTTCAGAGAAAATCTCTCGAGTCATAAAATGGTTTAGGCTATTTTCAGTAAAGGGGAACTTACTTCAAAGCTCCTCAGTCCTATCCCATAGAAATAAAGTTAAACATATAACAATCCACTTATTTAGACTTCCACTGGAGAAGCAAATGGAGTTGATCCCAAATGTTTTGGCTGGGATAGAAGCTAAACCCACAATGCATCAGGTTATTCATACCTACTTAAAACTTGGATTCATAAAAATAAAATGAACTCAGTACCTACTCATTTATTTCGTAACAGGCTTAAAGAATCTTAGTGCTATATCTGTACCTAGTTGTTTTTTTCTAATACAAAAAAAGTCTTATAAGCCTCTATAGTTACCATTAATGTTATTTTAGGATAGCCTCCTACTAATGATTATGCCTGTCCTTGGTGAGTTGGCTAAAAATCCTCCCGGTGACCCACAAAAGAAAAAGTCATTGCTTGGTTTGTGTGAAAAACCTTCTGTATCAAAGGTTAGATATTTTATTTTTTTGTATTGCATGACATTTTGAAACATATTTTTTGAAGTTAAAAAGTTTTAACGAGCGCATAGTTACAGTACCTGTAGGGGTTCTTAGAAGAAAAATCCATTGAATGGTTAAAAATTTGAAATTAGAATTCTTTATCAGTTGACATTGACAACACTATCAAATTATATATTATTTAAGGTTCTTTACTCCTTTATGTTTGACTACATGCTTCTGCCCTATGGTTCCCATCCAAGCCTCAAGGCTGCAGACGCCAAAGAAATTCAGGTTAGTACATTTTCAGTGGCGCAGCCACTGAAAATTTAATACTCGTTTTTAAACACCATGTCTAAAAATTAATATTAGCAACTTGAACTGATATAACCTAAATGGCTGATTATTCTCAAGTTGTTTTTTCAGCAACTCCAGTCATATAGCAAACTATATTTTTGTTACAAATTCTAGGTTCCAGCTGGCCTCTCTGAGTACGGGTGGAAGCGAGTGTCTGGTGAAAGTCCCTCTCCTGCGGAGGTTGTTGAAGAGACAAAGACCGGGACAGTGAAATTCTGCGGGTCTGGCCTCCTTCCTGAGATGGAGGTCGCCATACACCTCCTTATTGGCTCCTCTGACACCAGGTTAATATACCTGAATAATTTAGTTTTTACATATTTTTACCTTTTGAAGATAAAAATATAATACCACTGATATACAGCATGACCCTCGAAAAAGTATTTTTAAGCATCTGCAGCCTATATTTCTCAATAAAATATTAAAAGATTCATATTTACTTGTTCTCTATAATTTTCTACATCAAAGGATATCAAAATATTTTTTTTACATCAATTAACAGCTGAGATTTTTAAAGCCAAAGTGTGGAAAAAGTGCTTGAGAAACTGGATATTGCTAAATATTTCTTAGTTTTTTATTAGTATATTACTTTTTATCAACCAGTTAAAAAACAAATAAGAAAGAAGAGCAAGTTTACAATTGATACATTTTTTATTGCATTAAAAAACGTTACTTTTACATATAAAAAACAATTTTTCAAATTTTACTGAATACATTTTTCTTATAACCATTTTCCTTCAAATCTTATAATATCTCCCACTTATTAATATGACCTTAAATAAACCCCTCCCCAATTTATGCTCATTACCAGAAGGATTAGCGCCACCTTTACCAATAAATTCACGCCCACTCATCAAATTAATCTAAGACACATAAAAATCATTTAAATTGTTAAATGTTTAATAAAAGTTTGTAGCTGTAACTTTTTGGTTTTTTAACTTATTTTGATAAAATAAAAAGTGTTTGATTTCTGTTTATGTAAACTTTCAATTTGCTACTATTTTTTATAGGATTTCTTTCTGTAAGGGTGTTTTTGCAATTTACACTAATCTAAAAATGCCTTTTAGAGCAAGTGAAAAAAGTGAAAGCATGAAATAAATTTCTTGGAAACATCTTTATATAAGTTTTATAAAAAGTATTGAAATTATGAGGAAAACACGTCATTTCACTTTAAAAAAACATTTTTCTTGAAAAGTTACTTTTTCCTCAGCCACTTTTTCAAAACTTTGGCTCTAAAAATCTCAGCTGTTAATTGATGTAAAAAAAAATATTTTTATATTTACTTATGTGGAAATCTACAGAGAACAAGGACATATACATTTTTCGATAATTCATTGAGAAATAAGGGCTGCAGATGCTCAAAAATACTTTTTCGAGGGTCATGCTGTAGTAACATTAAGTGTTAGCATAGACTGAAATATATTTTCCCGTATCGCCTCGAAACCGTTTAAGATCTGCTGCACTAGAACCATTTCTCAGTCTTACAGAAAAATTATGTTTAGCAATGTATTATATCCAGTTTTCTACGAATATATAAAGTTTTTTAGCATGTGCCTTTGGCATCTCGAGGCTAAAAAAACTATTTTTGATTTTATATCCGTGGAAAGCTGTTTATAATGCGATGCGAGAAATAACTATTAACCATCCTGTTATTGCAGGCATAGTGTGACCACTGAGGCAGAGAATGCGACTAGAAAACTAGGTGGGAGTATAGACTGGAATGATACAGAACTAATAAGGAAGGTTTATTCCCTGTTTCTTGGCACGCTAGTCATAAAGGTAAGCTTTCTTTATTATATACTACTAGCATGAACTACGCCCCTAGAAGCCTTTTGGAAACTTGAGAAGAGGCCAATTTAAAAGAAAAAGTTTTTAAAAATTGTGCGATTTCTATGATGCGGTCAAGTCTCTACGAATATTTTTTTTTATATTTTTTTTTATTTCTCCCCCTAAATAGTTATAAACCTTTCCAGGATCTATGCGAAGCTACCCTTTAAAGGAGAACCATATCGGTTCAGTGGTCAGTGAGATCCTTCGGTACAAACAAACAGACAAATAGATATCCTGTTAGTTTATAATAAGGCTTGGAATTCAAAGGGGAAACAGGGGACAGAAAAGAGTCTAAAATCCAATATTAAATAGCCTTAAACCATCCTGGAACCTTTGAAGCTTTCATAAAAAGGAGAATTAGATCATTTTAGTTTTCAAAATCTTAAGCTTTAGACAAAGAAAAATCTTTACTTTGTAAAATAGGATATAAATATTTATTTAAGGATCGACCCCCCGTGAAACCAGAGCATAAACGTCAGCCAGCCAATACAAGAATACGTCTGAAGCTGATGCCTGTGCTGATAAAGTCTAGAGAAGCAGCCATGCAGTTCCCTTCTTGTATACAGGTTTACTTTAGCACCACATTCTTAAGTCTTTGTGATTATTGTAAGATAAGTACTTCAGGGTAAATAATTTTGAGAACGCAACTGTTATAAAGAAGAGAAACACAAATAAAAAATCGTCAAAATTATTATATTACATTTGAATATAGATTGGGTTGTTGAATCATTACAGTTAATAAGTAAAGTTGCAGCAATGTTTCACCAAATATAAGCCATTGTTTTCCATTTTTCGCCGAAATAATAAAAAAAAAACATTTGGTTTATTTTTGTGACTAACGTCATAAACTAAAATATCTCTATTTAATCAGGGGCTGCTATTCAGCAAATTAATTCCAATTGAAAATGCCACCAAATTTAATATTTTGTTGGAGTAAAGTTGGACTAAAACTTGTCTTTTAACATAACTGAAGGGTAGTGGATAAGAAGGGGAGAAAAATAAGAAGGGGGTTGTGGGAAAATTTTCCTTTAGAATTGTTTGTCAGAATCACATTCCCTTTTCCCTGTATTTAATCTTCATTGAAATTTATGTAATACAATTTTTCTTTAGGTTACCTTTGACCTGTTATTTGGAACAAGTGGGAACTCGAATGCAAAGCTTAAAATGATGGCTGTGCAATTTGTGCATCAAATTATTCATCATTGCCCGGAAAATAGACTTAGGAAAGATGAAAAAAAGATTTTTATGTTATATCTCGTATTTAAAACAATTTGTAACAAATATAAAATGTTTAGTTTCAAAGAAACTTTTCCTTATTGAAATATGTTCAAGATTAACAAGAATGACATATTTTCTACCCTATAAGAGATTGAAGTTAAAGGCTTTAGACCTAAAATTTCAAAAATTTTATAAAGTACCCAATTTTTTATTTATTTTTTGTTGCATCTCTATTTTTGAATTAGTTTCTTTTTATTTTGAGCTATGCTATTTCAAGTGTTTGATTTTATCTGTTAATTGTTCTCGCTAACCACTGAACCGTTTGAGTACCCAAAAATCGTATTTATAAATCTAGGTTTTGAAATGGGTTTACGCCTTTATTTGACTTCGACCTCCCCCCCCCCCCCCCCACCCAATCTCCCATGCGAATACAAATTCCATAGATGCTAGGGATGCAGCTATTAGTATTTGAAAAGAGAAAAAAACCTCACCTGTCTTTGAATAATGAAAATCTTATTTAAATCTTGCATGTAGTCCCATCGGAGCTGTGATCCTATCTGCCTTGACTCGCCTCGTCACCGAGGAAAAAGAAAATCCCAAGTTGCGGGGCTCATGCTACGTTGCCGTGGGTAAGCTGGGCCTCAAGATTCCGGCCCTGGTCAACAAGGACATGAAGCTGATCACCATGTTCTTTGACGGGCTGTCCATTGAAGGTCCTGAAACGCAATTGAGCTTGAAGGTAAGATTTCTACCAATATCGTAGTTACTGTGTGTTTGTGTGTGAAGCCATTGTTTCTTTGTGTTTTGACATAAATAGTCATGGAGTAGGACGAGACTCTTTTGTATAGCCACTAGGGCTATCAAGCTCCAAGCTCAAGTACATTATGACTTGACCCGCTGTCTCAAGGGAGCTACTCTTTATTACCTCACCCTCGCCGAGTATGGCAGGTGTCCCAAATTAAGTCACCGCAATTAATGAAGCTCTCCGCAGAGGAGCTTTGGATAAGGGTTGTACAGATAATATTATGTACGTGACTATTCAGTAGGTAAGGAAGGTAGGTTGTGTTTAAATTCCGTAAATGTGTGAGTTTTAAGGTTTAACAAGGATGACAACATCCATAAAAGCGAAGCACTGAAACGGTAGGACAAACGGACATTAACACTTGTATAGTGTCATAACTGAATAATCATAATATAAATGTATAAGAGTCAAAGCAAAATTGTAAGTAAATTTGTTGAAAAACTGCTTGATTCAGGATAATGTTTATGGACATACTTACATTTTTAGGACTTGATTATAGAGTTGCTTCGCTTATTAAATTATACTTTGTTGTCCCAGAAATTAATATAACAAAAATCAGATCAATCGGATGATTAGATCACATAAAAATTTGTTGTTAAAAAAGTAAAAAAATGAACATGTTTAAAATGGACGTACAGACATTTTGGTAATGATTATAGAGTTGCTACGCTTTTTAAATCGTACCTAACTACTAAAGGAATCACCATGCAAAATTTGAAATCGATAGGACAATTCTAACATGCCAAAATTAACGAAAAAAGCTATCCGTTACGGACGGACGGACGTACGGACGGACCGACCTTAATTATAGAAAAGCTTCGCTTTTAAAAAGAGTATTAGAACGAAAAAATTTATGTTAACTTTAATAAAAAAAAAATTTATATTTCTTTTCAAAAACGAATTGTTTGTTTGTTTGATTAGCCATAGTTTCTTAGGGTTTGGACCTAAGACTCCTGGAGTATGTTGAGACACTTTTGTATAGCCACCAGGGCCAGTTTAAGCTCCACGTTCAAGTATGACTTGACACGCTGTCTCATGAGAGCTCCTCGTTATTACCTCACCCTCGCCGGTTTTGAGTATGGCAGGTGTCCCAGATTAAGTCACCGTAATGAATGACACTCTCCTCAGAGGAGCCTGGGATTAAGGGAAGTGATGGTATTATACACTTGATTATTAGGCATCCAAATTACCTAACAATCTCCCTTCCAACGCAACTGGGGGAGGTTGCGTGAATACACATTGGAGAATTCGAGACAACATGTTGTGATTGCAACATGCATGGGTTTGAACTCGAATTCTCATCACCGTAACTCAGTGCAGTACCACAGAGCTACGGCGCATACATAGTGAATATTATCGTTCTACCAATGTTTTTAAGCCTGAAAATTCACACTTTTAAGGTATTTTAGCACAATCATCCTCCCCTTTTTAAACATTTTATAAGAAATTATTATTTTTTAGGAGGCTTTGGGTATTATGACTCCAGCATTCAGAGCTATTGATGCTGAAAGCAAGTAAGGATTTATAACATTTTCAAAATCTAAATCACCCAAATTAAGTTACATGAAGTGCATTTAACGGGTTGAGATACTTGGAGTAGTGAACATTAAAATATTTTGTGAGAATATGATAAATATGGGCATGGCAAGCTCCCATGAAGAAAGGTAATGGAAAAAATAACGTTTACTCTACCGGTTTTGAGTTATACCTAAAAATGTCTAATTTGGAGTTATCTAGGTTACCATTTCAGAAAAAATATTGACAGCATTAAACACAAGAATATCGATTTAAATCAGTAGGTATTTGTTAGGCAATTAAAAAACATTTTTTCACCACGAACTCTAAATGGCCTGATATTACTGATTTTTTCAGAAAATTTATTGAGGCCATGTTATCTACCTACATAGAGAAGGAGGGGACTCAAGTAAAGCTTGTTACAATTCAATATGCGGGAGAAGTTTTCCCACATAATAACATTCCTACGAGGTAAGTAATTGTCCTTGTTTTGTGGTTTAAACAAAAAAATCATCTAAAATTGGCGTCTTAGGATAGGGGAAATGAAAGTTGTATCCCTTTTATTTTTTTTCTCTACAACATAATCTCACGAACAAGAGGTGGATTCTTAAAAAAATAGGGTCGTGCTGCTCGCTGGTTACGCAAAACTATTATTGTGAAAAATCCTCCAAAATCGCATAAAAATCTACAAAAATTCAATAAAATCATAAAAGGGTTACCTATTAACATAAGATTTTGTTTAATTTTTGTAGATTTTTTATTGGATTTAGAGGTTTTTTTACAAGAACAATTCGCCTCACCAGCGAGCAGGGACCCTAATTTTTGTTTAAGAATCCACCTCAGTATGGGTAGTGAAAAGAATAACTAGACCGTTATGTGTTATTTTCTTCAGGTTTGTGCTGCTACTCGGGGCGGGTGACAAGAAGGATGAAATCTGCGCTGCGGCGAGAACTGCTTTGTATGCCGGGGTTAGAAAGATGAATGCAAAGGATAATGGCATTTTGCGCACCAAAAAGGAATGTAATACAATTTTGTTCATGTTAAAAATCTGCGTAAGAGCACGAACAGTCCGACCACAATGGATATTTTATACTTGAATATAATCCATATTGATGGAATTGTCGACAAGAAAAATAGCAGATCTAGCTTTAATTGCAGCTGAGTGAATCCCATTTATTTCTCTCCTAGCATTATAGGCAAAGGGAATTTTAATAGGTAAATAACAAGGATAACAAATTGACAACATCCATAAAAGCGAAGCTCTGAAACGGTAGGACTAATGAGCATAAACATTAAATCTGCTGAAAAACTGCTTAAATACAGGATATTGTTTAAGGACATACTTACATTTTTAGGACTTGATTATAGAGATGCTTCGCTCATAATAATGTACTTTGTTATCCTAGGAATCAGTATTCCAAAAATCAGACCAATCGGATAATTTTATCACATAAAGATTTGTTGTTAAAAAGTTGAAAATCAACATGTTACAATGGACGTACGGACTTTCTGGTAACGATTATAGAGTTGGCTCGCTATCTAACTCATACCTAACTGCTATAGGAATCATCATGCAAAGTTTTAAATCAATAGGACAATTCTAACATGCCTAAATTAACGAAAAGAGCTAACCTTTACGGACGGACGGTCCGACCCTAATTATAGAAAAGCTTCGCTTTTAACCCTTACAGATCGGGGGGGGGGGGGGGGCTCAAAGAGCCCCCCCCTCTAGTTTTTTCAATCTCATTTTTTTTTGTAGGTAAGATGGAGAGCTGTAACTTCATGACTTTTTGAGTTTAGTAATTATACGTCGGCAAGAGTTGATTTTATTAGGATATCTGGTCTGTGTCGGTCATGGTGTCCGGTCAAAGTCGGTTGGGTAGCAAAAATAATTAGAAAAAATTCTAAATAAATCTTAATTTCTACATTATGACTTTTGTGTATAAGGTAGACACCTAAAATTTTTTTGGTGAATACTTAGATATCAATGACCTTCTGAGAAAAGTGGTGTTATGACCGTTTGACCACTCCCTGACCGACTTTATGACCGATTTTTGTCCGGCTTTTACTACAGATATAAATCATGAATATCGTGGCTTCTATCACAGCTAGAGACCTATAATTTTTTTTGGTAAATCCTTGAGCAATAATTAACAGATAAAAATATTAATTTGCGCCGCCAACCGCCGTTTTACCGCCGTAACCGCCGAAAATGGCGGTTTCCGTTATTTGCCGTTTTTCGGCGATGATCAGAAAAAGTAGGGTAAGGGGGGGGAAGTTTCGGTAAGGGGCTATTCTCGGTAATTTCGACCTACCTTCATTAAATGACCTTTTTCTCCATGTTCCTTTCAAATGACAGAAAAAAACATAAAAGCAAATTTGTTCCTTATTAAATTGCCTACAAAAAAGTATAAAATGAATTTTTTGTGAGATGAATATTAAGGGTACTTATTGGGTCTCAAAGTCGGACAAAAATTTTTTTTTTTCCAAAAATTTTTTAGTAGGTGTGTAAAGATCGACCTACACAAAAATGGGTAAGACCTAGAGCTGATCTGAAAAACTTTTTGAACTAGAAATTGCCCGCTTTTTCCAAATCCGTTGAGAGCTTTAAAATCGGGTTAATATTTTTTTCAAAAATGACCAAAGTTGGCGCCGGGGGAAAAATCGGTAATTTCCAAAAATAATTTACTATATGTATTTCACTAACCTAACCTTAATTTTCTCAGGAACCATTTGACCAATAGAGATGATTTCTTAAACTTAAGCTTTTATGCTTATAAACTACCTTCTAGTTTAGAAGTCACCCCCTTGCCGCCATCCCCTAGCCCTCCGGGGCTCAAAAAAAACTAAAAATTAACCTAACCTTAATTTTCTCAGGAACCATTTGACCAATAGAGAAAATTTCTTAAACTTAAGCTTTTATGCTTATAAACTACTTTCTAGTTTAGAAATCACCCCCCTGCCACCAACCCCTAGCCCTCTGGGGCTCAAAAAAAAACCTAAAAATGAACCTAACCTTAATTTTCTCAGGAACCATTTGACCAATTGAGATGATTTCTTAAACTTAAGCTTTTATACTTATAAACTAAGTTTAAGTTTAGAAGTTGCCCCCCTGCCGCCAACCCCTAGCCCCCCGGGGCTCAAAAAAACCTTAAAATGAACCTAACCTTAATTTTTTCAGAAACTATTTGACCAGTAGAGATGATTTCTTAAACTTTAGCTTTTATGCTTATAAACTAACTTCTAGATTAGAAGTCACCCCCTTGCCACCAACCCCTAGCCCTCCGGGGCTCAAAAAACCCTAAAAATGAACCTAACTTTAATTTTCTCAGGAACCATTTGACCAATAGATATGATTTCTTAAACTTAAGCTTTTATGCTTTTAAGCTACCTTCTAGTTTAGAAGTCACCCCCCCCCCCCCGCCAACCCCTAGCCCTCCTCCGGGGCTCAAATAAAATTTAAAATTGAACCTAACCTTAATTTTCTCAGGAACTATTTGACCAAGAGAGATGATTTCTTATACTTAAGCTTTCATGCTTATAAACTAACTTCTAGTTTAGAAGTCACCCCACTGCCGCTAACCCCTAACCCTCCAGGGCCCAAAATTTAAATAAGAAATTTTAATTAACCTACTAACAACCTAGATGAACCCTATTGATGTTATAAACAACATTTTGACACAATATCATGTTATTCCTGGATAAAAATGAACAGAAAGAAATATTTAAAATGAAAATGTATGCAGGGTGAAAATGGTGAATTTTTGTCAAAGATGACACTTTTGCTTCAAATTCAATTTTTGAGGTCAATTTTTAATCAATTTTCATGTTTTTTGGGCTAAATCTATAGTTCAATGTGAGGTTTTTTAGGATCAGGCCTAAAAAGTAATAAAATACGTTTTTTTCTTATATTAATTTTAAGTTTAAAAAAAAAAAAATTTCGAAAAAAAAAATCGAAAATTCGCGTCTTTCAAAAATATTCATTTTTAACATAGAAGGAATAGTCCGATCATTATGAAACTTTTTGTGGATAATCCCTATAACCTATACTAATTATGATTATTTATGTTCGACTGGCCGTTTGGCCGTTTTTCAACGATTTTTTTTAGGTTGAAAAAAATTACCGATATTTCCCCCGGTGGTGGGGAAATATCGGTAACTTTTTTGCGGTCAATTTCGGCCAACTTCTAAAAGTCCTAGGATAATGTCCTTTTAGGACCTGATAATCCTTTCCGTAAGCTTTCTACTGGTTTTGGTTTCATTTGAAAATATTAATATTACCCCATTTTTTTTTCAAAAAAACCGAAAAAAAACCGAAATTTCCCCCCCCTTACCCTAATTTTTTTGTTATGAAAAATAAAAGTTCGTCCTAAAATTTGGTCATCCTAGCTGCAAAATTGGCCGCTCTACAGCTGTTTTAAAATTTAGCGGCTGGCCGCTAAAAAGCGGCTAAGGAGCGGTCTGACTGCTATGACTAGAAAAAGTAATTTTCTCTAAAAATACACATGAACCACCAGAAAAAAAAAATTACGTCTTTATCTGTACCAGGAGCCGAGATAGAGGGGCCCCCCCCCCCCCCCCCCCCCGATCTATTAAGGTGGGAATTGGGGCCCGATCTGTAAGGGTTAAAAAGTTGAAAGTGAGTAAAAGTAATAGAAAATATATATTGTAATACATAACAAAAATAAACAAAATTGTGCACTAAACTAGTTGGGTGTGAACGAGCCTGTGTTGCCCGACTTCCTGTTGATGGTGGCCTATGTGATGGACAGGGCCGCTGTCAGGGTCAAGTCGGCAGGATGCAAACATGTCGTGGGCAATGTCACACTTCCTTTCTCTGTTAAAACAGGTTGGTTCACTTTTTGATGTTGATCACATGGGGCTGCTATTCAGCAAATTAATTCTATTTGAAATTGCCGAAAATTTAATATTTTGTTGGTGTAGAGTTAGCGTAAAACTTGTTTTTTGGTGTAACTGAAGTGAAAGGGGCAAAAAGGGGAGAAAAAAGGGAAAGGGTTGTGGTGAAATTTTCACTTCGAGTAATCTAAGATTGGCCAAAGGATTTTCGCCTCCAATGTCTAATTGTATCTGAATCCTAACATCATAGAATCAGGGCTAAAAAGCATTCGAGTATTCATTAAGATTTAAGAGCATTTATAAAAAAAAAATAACATCCAATAGGTATATGAAAACATTATTTAGCAGAAAAGTTATTAATTTAATAATTTTTGTTTTTGGTAGGTGCCGAACTCTGTGATTATATCCGGCTGTGTTTGATAAATTCTGCCGGAATCCGGCCCGAACTGGACCTCCTGTCAGATCCGGCTTACAAGGCTCCAGTTGTGGCTAGGTAAGTTTAACAATATATTTTAAACTTTTTCTCATTAAGATTAATTCATATCAGAGAAGGATTCACAAATGGCATTTAGTGAGTAAGAGAATCAATACCTTATTCTATACCTATTAAATAATATTGAAATATCTTTGACTAGCGGCTACACTCCTACATATATAGAGACCTCTATAAACCAATTTTTATTAGATTTGGAAAGAAAAAGTAATAAAAATTTGCCCATTTTCAATTTTAGTTTTTCAAAAAATAAAAAAAAATTTTGGCGGGGGCTAATTTTTTTCTAGGGGCGATTTCTCTTGGTAGTGTGAAGGTACTCCCCCCCCCCCCTTACAGTTGTTGTAAACCTTCCAAGGACCTATGAGAAGCTTCCCTGTAAAGGAGAACCATATCGGTTCAGCGGTTAGCGAGATCCTTCGATACACATAAACAGACAGACAAACACACATCCTGTTACTTTGTTATAAGGATACTTAATGCTTTTTCCTCTTAGGTATTTAGATGAAATGATAGGAGACGAATCTTCAAGGAAAAAAGAATCTGTGATAAAATTTACAGACTTAGGTTAGTATATACCATAACATTTAAAGTATTTTTTCTGGAATCTTAAACAATCGTTTTTTGTAAAGTGTTCTTTTTCATGTAATGCTGATATGAAATATATTTTTAGTTGAGAAATTATTAACTGGTCAGCAAAATATTCAAATTGCCAACACCCTGCTTCAATTGGTTGGTACAATGCCAAAGCTTATCGCACCCAGGTATGATAGATAGATAGTTAGATAGATAGATAAATAAAATAAACCCGTAAACTGTTTTTTTTTTTAAACGCTTATTACTCCCTTAATATTTAAGCTATCTTAGTAAAATAAAAAGTATTTCGCAGCCTACTACTGACCATTTAATGATATAGTGATGAAAAATCCGCAAAGTTAACAGGAAAAAAGCCGTTACTTTTTCAACTTTTTGTTCGATTTAGGGATAATAGACCTACCAAGTATTACTCATGCAAAATTTCAGACCAAAATTCGAATTCTAAGTGCCATTTATACATTGATTACGAGATGGTTGCATTACCCCCCCCCCCCCCTCCTTTGATATGTAGATAGGTAATAGGGTACCCTATATTTTTCAACAAAAAAAACAATCACATTTCATTTGCTCATTTTGGGTAGGTATGGAATATACGCAGATACATTAACAGAGGGGGAAAATTTGTCGTCAATTTAGGTTGCTAATATGGCCTCATTTAGAGGTGAGTTCGTTTATGCAGTAGGGGTAAAGGGGGTGGATGGGAGGTATCGTTATTTTAGCCAGCTGTGAGTATCATTTTATCAGAGTACATGAAAATCGGGTACAACATCCAAGTAATAGTATATCGATTCTCATATTATACATACATGGTTATCATATAACAATTTTTATCCATAATAACTGTTAATGCTTAGGAAGAATTACTTACAATACTCTAATATTTCTAGGTACGAGACAAAGTTGGATTGGTTACGCCAACTACTAAATAATACCAGAGAGGATTTAAGAGAAGCTTTAGCTCATATTTATGGTTTGGTGGCGGCTACTCTTAAACTTCAAGACTTTGAAAAAGCCATCAAGGTTTGTTTTATTATTTGTCAATTTACTGTTGAAAGGGGACTATGCACGAACGAGAGCAAGTGATTCTAAGCACCTTTCAGCAGTGATTCTAAAAATTTTGTTTGGTGAATATACTAGGGTTATGTTTAATATCGTTATTTCAATTTGAAAAAATAAGTTTCACCATGGTTTTATAAGAAAATACATTGAAATGTTAGGCATTTTTTTACTATGCATCGTCAAATGTTTTATCGAGTTCAAATTGCTGTGACATAAAAGTAAACTTTTTCAATGAAAAATGTTAATTTAGAAAAAGGATGGTAACTTGCAGACTGCACTATTGTTTTATTATTTACTTTCTTTTAATTTTGATTATGTTTTGGCGTGTTATTTTATTTGAACCTTTGAACTCAACACAACATTTTATGATATTTCATCAAAAGATGCTTAACATTTCAAAGTTTCATTCATGTAAAACCATGGTGAAATTTATTTTTAAAACTTAATATAATGATATTAACCATAACCCTAGTATAATCACCCAAAAAAACATTTAGAATCTTTGCTGAAAGGTGCTTAGAATCACTTGCTCTTGTTCGTGCATAGTCCTCTAACTCTTCAAGCAATTCAATTTACAACCCTAGGCTATTACAAAGATATTTTTTGCAATTGTGAGCCTGGCTTTATATGAGATGGTAATTCTAAATAGGATTATTATCAGATTTACGTTAATTTTTAGAAAATCCACATCCAATGTTTTAAGAAGTAACTCAAATTGCAATACTTGCTTTAAACCCCTATTGGCCTACATACAAAAAGTGCACAAAAACCTTTTCCTCTGTTTTTGAGAAAAAAATTCAAAAGTAGGTGATGAGGGGAACAGGTCAATGGTATAAATGTATTGTATGTACAGATAACTACCTGCCCCCGTTACAAGGACATTTTTCGTCTACTAGCAAACAGGGGTGTATATTCTGCACAAGACTAATTTTTTCCCCTGCTGCATTTTTTTTTTATTTTGTCCACTCCTGTTTTTTTTCGAGCAAGGAAGGGGGAAAAATTGAAAAAAATTGAAAAACTCTATTCTATTTAAATTTTCCGCCCTGTCACACATTATTTTTGCTTTTTTCACCAAGGAGTCGAGAAAAATGGAAAAAATATTTTCATTTCGCTTAATTTTTCATTTTTTACCCCTCAATAATATATTTTTTTGTACCCCACCTTTAGCAGGGTCAGTTTTGCAGAATATACACCGCTGTTAGCAAATTGTTTTCTGCCACTTGGCTGTGTTGATATTCCCGACACTATTGGTTGATTTTCAAAGACCTAATTGAAATTTGGCACAAGGTCATTGGGTTGGGGACATACAGTTATTTAACCCATTACCCCCTCTAGTGATTTACTCTTATATAAGGGGGGGGGGTAGATATTCATTTGTTTGTTCTACTTTAGGTTAGGTTATATTGGGTAATGGGTAGCCCCCGCAGGGTAAGGGCCTTACTTTAAAAAAAGAGGCAATTCAATGCACGACAGACACTGAGCGAAATACCTATTGCTTTATTAGGATAAACAAACAATATATTTTGTTCTAGAGTTTGGTACACAGCTTCAAGGAGAAGTCTCTGGAGCATCAACACGGTATTCTCCTGGCTGTTGGCTATGCTTTTGGACTCAATATACTCAAAAATAACAAGGATGTCAGTGTTACCAAGGATTGGCAACTTTTCAGGGACATTGTAGTGACTTTAATAACTTTTAATTCGTACCTTATATTAGAAGGGATAATAAAAGGGAATTATGGAAGGGAGAGAGGGGGCATTGGGCTCATTATTACGCCAGTCCCAAAAGTTTTATCATAGGTACCATTTTCTTATTCGTTGGTTTCATAACTTCAGAGGCTTTTTTTGAATTTTGATTGGTTGGTTTATTAAGTTGGGTAACTAAACGTTTGAACCACTAATTGTAATCTACAGAAAAGGTAATTTTGTGTATCATCAATGGAGATGTACATCAATTTATTGGCCATTGTTTTTTTATCCCTTTAAATCCTTGGAATTATGTTAAAGAGATTAAAATCTTACCTTTTTTTAGTCAAAGTGTTGATTATTAAGAAACAAGGATGACAACATCCATAAAAGCGAAGCACTGAAACGGTAGGACAAACGGACATTAACACTTGTATAGTGTCTGAAGTGAATAATCAGAATATAAAAGTATCGAAAGAGTCAAAGCAAAATTGTAAGTAAATTTGTTCAAAAACTGCTTGATACAGGATAATGTTTCTGGACATACTTACATTTTTAGGACTTGATTATTTAGTTGCATTGCTTATATTATTTTTCTTCGTTGTCCCATGAATTAATATACAAACAAGGATGACAACATCCATAAAAGCGAAGCACTGAAACGGTAGGACAAACGGACCTTAACACTTGTATAGTATCTGAACTGAAAAATCGGAACATAAATGTAAATATGTCGAATCAAAATTGTAGGTAAATTTGTTGAAAAACTACTTAAAAACAGGATAATGTTTATGGACATACTTACATTTTTGGACTTGATTATAGAGTTGCTTCGCTTATAATATTGTTCTTTGTTGTCCCAGGAATCAATATACCAAAAATCAGATCAAACGGATAATAAAAACACTTGAAAATTTGTTGTTGAAAAAGTAGAAAAATCAACATGTTTAAAATGGACGTACGGACATTCTGGTAATGATTATAGAGTTGCTACGCTTTCTAAATCGTACCCAACTACTACAGGAATCATCATGCAAAGTTTGAAATCGATAGGACAATTCTAACATGCCTAAATTAACGAATAAAAGCTATCTATCTCGGACGGACGGACGGACGGACCGACCGACCCTAATTATAGAAAAGCTTCGCTTTTAAAAATCAGATCAAACGGATAACTTGATCATATAAAAATTTGTAGTTAAAAAAGTAGAAAAATCAACTTTAAAATGGACGTACGGACATTCTGGTAATGACTATAGAGTTGCTACGCTTTCTAAATCGTACCTAACTACTACAGGAATCATCATACAAAATTTGAAATCGATAGGACAATTTTAACCTGCCTAAATTAACGAATAAAAGCTATCTATCTCGGACGGACGTACGGACGGACCGACCCTAATTATAGAAAAGCTTCGCTTTTAAAACGAAACTAGACTTCTACAATAAAATGAAGAATGGCTGCGAAACTGATTAAAATCCGCTGAATCAGAACAATACCATGCTATGCACACTAAAAAAATCATTTATGGCATGTTATTTCAGACAATTTTCCACGTATATCAAAAAAATAATACCAGTTTTGTTAGTCCGGGACTTCGGCCACTAAAATACGAAGCGATAAATAACTATGTATTATTTGACACTTTATACAAAACAAGAATAAAGTCACTACATTGTTGCGTTGTTAGGGAGAGTGTTGATCTTCTACTGAGTCAGCTGGACTCTGCGCAGAACCTAAGCGTGTCTGGTGGCTGTGTGGCCATTGGAGAGATTGGCCGCTGCAGTGCTTTGCCTATGGATGATAGCGGTAAATGATAGTAGCGTAGCTACTTTTTCAATAGTATTTAGTTATGCATGGACTAGGGAATGTGATTCAGACAAAGAATTCTAAGTGGAAATTTCCCCTCAACCTTTTTCCCTTATTTCTCCCGCCATCTTACATTGTTCACTTCAGCCACATGAAAAAACAAGTTTTACGCCAACTCTACGACAACAAAATATTTAATTTTTGATAATTTCAAATAGAATTAATTGGCTAAAATAGCAACCCCTGGGTTTAGTAGATCCGTAAGTCGGTAAAAGTAAGGTAGGTCACTAATACTTTGCCAGCTAATGTGGAAGGGGTGATTTTTATTAAGATTTATGTAGACAAATAGTTAGTTACATTGTGGCTTTTCACAGTAACTTCGCTAAATTGAGATATATCCATCCGCTGTTTGAAACTTTTCATTTATTAGAATATTATTTTTAAATCAACCTTTTTGCCTGAAATGTATTACTTGCTATAAGGCGACACAAGTAAGCTGGACAACAAACTTGGAGTGGTTGAGAAGCTGCTGGGCATCGTGAAGAGTGGTAAGCAGGCCATGAAAGTGAGGGAGAGAGCCGCCACCTCTCTGGGGAACATATGTGTGGGTCAGCCTAGCTTCCCCCACACCAGGATTCTCATTCAGAGGTTCATTGAACTGGCACAGGTTAGCTGTTTTTAAAAGCGAAGCTTTTCTATAATTAGGGTAGGTCCGTACATCCGTCACAGTTAGCTCTTTTCGTTAATTTGAACAGGTTAGAATTGTTTTTATCGATTTCAAACTGCATGATGAACAGTTAGGTATGATTTAGAAAGCGCAAGAACTCTATAATCGTTACCAGAAAGTCTTTATAATGAAGCCCTAAAAATGTAAGTATGTCATTAAACAGTATCATGTATTTAAGCAGTTTTGAATCAAATTTACTTACAACTTTGTTTGGACTTATGCATTAATATTCTGCTTATTCAGTTCTGACACTCTAGAATTGTTAATATTCGTTTGTCCTTCGGTTTCAGAGCTTCTCTTTTATAGATGTTGTCATCCTTATTTTCTTTGTATTAAATGCCTCATGCATTGTCTATAGGGCCTTTTCTAGAAAATGGGGTTTGGGATTCCATCTATACATTAAAAAAATTTTTTTTGGGGGGGGGTATTCTCTGAGCCTAAAACCTGCGGTTTTTTATACATATTAAATTATAATTGTGTAATGATCGATTTAGCCTTTGACAATATCAGCATGTTATTCTATTGTAGCTGTTCTAAAATTTAGGTATATACGTTTTATAGTTACTACTTAAGACCAAGACTTTTTTCGAATTTTTAGACAGGAAAAAAAGCTAGGGTGAAGCGGGGCGATCTCGGTTTTGAGGTGAAGTCGGTATTTTTTTGACCACCTTCATTAAATGACATTTTTCTCCATGTTCTAATCGACTAACAGAAAAAAAACATAAAATCAAATTTGTTCCTTATTAAATTGCCTACAAAAAAGTACAAAATGAAATTTTTGTGAGATGAATTTTTAGGGTACTTATTGGGTCTTAAAGTCGGACGACAAAAATTTTTTTTTTCGATTTTTTTGCTTCGGTCGGAAAAACGGTAAGTTGGACAAAAACTGGTAAGAGCTAGAGCTTAGACGTCTTCAGGGGACTTATTAAGAATCTAATAGGCTATCCATTTCCGTTTAAAACTTTAAAAAAGCTTGTATAGTTTTTTCTTAAATCGACTAAAAGTGAAGCGGGGCGAATTCGGTTTTTTCACTTTTTATACTAACTTTTTCAATTTTATATAAAAAAGTAAAATTTTCTAGAAAAAAAGTCAAATTTCTCGTACTTAGAAAAAATTTTTTTTTTTTTTTGTAGAAAAAATTGTCCGATCTTCATAATTTTTTTTGTGAATGCTCTTTATTACATTTAGCAACTTTAACCTTTAGGGCATGCTGTAATGAAATCAATTTGTCATAGGTTTTTTGAAGCTGGAAAATCGACCACAGATTTTGCCAAACTTTTCTATTTTTTTCAACTTAATTTTTTTGGGAAATTTTGCTAATAGAACTAATTTTTTTTTTGGCCAAATCTATTCAAAATTGCCTGAATTTTAAGGATCAGGCCTTTAAAGTCATAAAAAGTTATTTTTTTCTAGTAGTATTTTTATTTTTTTTATCAAAATTTCGCGTACTTCGGAAAAATTATTTTTTTTGGTAGAAAAAATTTACCTATCTTAATAAATTTTTTTGTGCATACTCTTTATTACATTTAGCAACTTTTACCTTTTAGGCATGCTGTAATAAAATCAATACGTCATCGATTTTTCGAAGCTTGAAAATGCCCTACCGACTTCGCCTCAAGGCGGGGCGAAGTCGGTGCCGTTTTAGAAATCAATTTTGACAAACTTCCCAAAGTCCTAGGTTTACGTCCTTTTAGGACCTTATCGACTTTTCCGAGATCTTTCTACGGGTCTTGGTCCCATTTAAAAAAAATAATTTTTACGATTTGCAGGTTCAAAAAACCGAAAAAAACACCGAGTTCGCCCCGCTTTACCCTACCTTGTTAAGGAGAATCCAATCGGTTCAGACAGACATACATCATTCTACTTTTTATTATAGATTAAAGTTTAATTTATGTTTAGGAGATAAAGGAGGTAGAGTTACACTTCACAATGGGTGACTCATTGGTCCAATGCGCGCTTGGCCCCTCATCTACCCTCGCCAGAGATATTTGGACTGAAAATCAGGGATTTATATACATTTGATAAATACTAGGGTTGGGCCGGATACTTTTTTGGCCGGATACCGGATATCCGATATCCGCCTGGATATCTGGTCAACGTTCGATATCCGTCTGGATATCTGGTCAACGTTCGATATCCGTCTGGATATCTGGTCAACGTTTGATATCCGTCTAGATATCAGGTCAACGTTCGATATCCGTCTGGATATCTGGTCAACGTTCGATATCCGTAAAATTATCGGATATCCGGTATTAGAAATCAGCCGAATATCCGGTATCCGGATAAATTCATTATCCAGTATCTGGCCGGATATACGGCCCAACCCTAATAAATACATTAGGTATTTAGTAGCAAAGCTACTCTATAATTAACTTTGTCTGCCCGTCTGTCAGTCAGTCGGTAATGCTTTGGGAAAAATATGATTTTCTTAGCTGTTGTTTATGATAGACGGCAGTATAATTTTGTGCAGATTCCCTGTACCAATAAACATCCAGTATATGATTTACTTTGATTACCTACATACATTGGATGCCGGATGGCAACATCCAAACTTAGTAAAGGTGCTTGATTGAAACGAAAGCGAGTTATAAAGCATATTTTCAGTGATCAGTAAAAAGTGAGAAGGATATTAAAAATATAGAAAATCACGAAACCCCATATAAATATATGTCCTTTGTAGCGTGGCTGACGGTTATATTAAATTTCAGCTATCTATCTTGACTAGCCCAATTCCACCATTCTGTTTCTTATAGATGGACATTTCAATAATAAAAAGATCATTCCTATTTTGAAACTAATGTATATAAATAAAAAAAAACAGGAGGAAACTAATACAAGTGAGACTGAAAGTAACAAGAACAATGACAATCAAAAGGTAAACCAGACATTGTATTTGCTTCAAATAATAACTCAGTTTTGCTGATCGTTCATTGTATTGGAAACTGAGTAAAAAAACTTAACAAACTTCTACACTTCTAGTTTGACAACTTATACCAATAACGAAATAAATTCGGGGGGAAATCACGAAATCTATACGTGTTTTTCAGCTGTCGTTGGGGGGGCAATACATCGTAAAATTGACGACCTCTCCATTTGCCGGTCTCCCAAATATCATTTTAGAGGGGGGGGGGGGGGGGCGAAAGTGACACTTTTTGAAACCAAAACTAAAAGTCAAAGGTACTCAACTAAAGAGTTAGAGGTCTGACATTTTGCATGGCGTCGCAACCGCCGAAAACCGCCGAGAAAAGGCAAAAAAAAATTCGGCGGGAAACGGCGGTTTTCGGCGGTTGCGCCGCCGTTTCTTCACAGTTCCATATTTTACCCATATAAAGTAACTGCCATGCAAAATCTCAGACCTGTAACTCTTTTTTTAGTTGAGTTCCTTTGTTGACTTTTAGTTTTGGTTTTAAAAAGTGTCACTTTCGCCCCCCCCCCCCCTTTATTTCGTTTGTTGGTTATATCTTATTCCTGCTAGTTTGACCCGCAATTGTAACGTTACTTGTCACTTGTGCCAGATGGCAAAAGAATTTTAAATTGGGATGCAGTAGAAAAAACAAGTGAATTTGGTTCTATTCAGAATATGAAATAACCTCTAGACAAATATTTTTGGTGATTTTTTAGCCCAAATTATGAATATGCTAAAATTGAATAATACCTTTGTGATATAACCTTTTTTTTACCTAATAAGTTTAACTTTTAGTGTTTTTCTGAACTACGATACCTTGATAAATAGATAAATACACTAGACAGTGTTTTTTTTTTCCAATTTATAAAAAAAGATATTTCAATGGCTGTTCTCATATAATTTGATGTTAAGGATGAAAGTTCCTCTGACCTTTGTTGGTTGTTGGAGAAACTGACTGGTCACCTGACACAATCCGAGCATCCTAACTTGAAACAGGCTGGATGCCTGTGGCTGCTGGCCATTACCAAGCACTGTACTAATCAGAATATTGTCAGGTGGGTTTCAATTTGATCAACGGATTATTATTAATATTGTCATTCGAATTTATGGGTACAGTCCCTTTCGTGACGACGCCTGTTAAGGGGCGTTTCGTCGTTTTTTCACAGTATCTTTTTTCTTATTTCTAGCCTATGCGGGAAGCTCTAACCCTGCAGGGCCAATTCCCTAACCCTGTGGGGGCAATCCCAAAACCTAACCTTAAATAACCTATCAAAAGATACTGTGAAACCTATAAAAGCTTAACTCTAAAGTTATGTATCGTAAGTACCTACTTGCGATTGGGCCCCTAGCATCTAGATCCTTTAAATTCAAAGGGAAGCTTAAAACCATCCCAAGACTTAAATTTAATAATCAAAGTGTCCTATAACTATTTCTGTATCTATGTGAAACGGAACTTAAATGTAGAACTAAATCGGTTCAGTAGTTATCGAATTTTTAAGTTACAAACACGAAAGAAAACTTTATTATAGGATTGATAAGGAGTATTTAGGTAAACATTTTTGCCATATCGCTTTGAAACCGATAAATATTCTGATGATTAGAACTAGTTCTCAGCCATACTGAAAAATTATGTCAAGCATCGTATTATATCCAGTTTTCTACGAATATAAAATGTACAATCATAAGATTAAAACCAGTTCCTTTAGCATGTTCCTTCGGCATCTCGGGTCTTAAAACAACTGATTTTAATCTTATAATTGTGCATTTTTATATCCGCTGAAAGCTGTTTATAATACGATGCAAGAAATAACTATTATTTAATTCCTTAAATTTGGCAAAAGATAATTACATAAAAATTGTTTAGATCCAAACTGTTGGAGATTCAGTCTGCCTTCATGACCTTGTTGGGAGACAACAACGACTTGGTGCAGGACGCCGCCAGCAAGGGTATCGGCATCGTGTATGAGAGCAGTAGCGAGGTAAGACAAGGGTTAGGCCGAATATCCGGCTAACGCCGGTTATCCGGAAAATTAACGGATATCCTGAATTATAAATCGGCCGGATGTCCGGATAGTTTGAAAATGGCCGGATATCCGGCCCAACCCTAGATATGACATCTTATTGTTGTGCAGGAGCTGTCATTCACCCAATTATTTCCATTTAAAATTACCGAAAATTAGATATTTTGTTGGCGTAAAGTTGGCGTAAAACTTGTTTTTTTTTTTATGTAGCTGATTACTCACTTTTGTTTAGGAGTATCATATAAAATCACTCCACCTTTCTTTCCTAAATTACCTATAACAAATTTATTATATCCAAATAATACCTAATGATGAAAAAAAACATAATATTACCTCTTGTAAAAAGTTTTCTTGGATTGTTTGATTTTTTAATCTTTAAGTCTTAAAAGTTTTGCAAAAATTGAATGAAATCATCTTTGTCATTTGAAACAATTTAAATACAATGTTTAATTTAATTTACTTCAAGTTTTCCATTATTTTTAATTTCCTACCTAAGGTATTTTTTTTTCAATATTGAGAAAAAAACTTTCGAACTCGAAAACATTGAGAGAGAGAAAAATCCGGGTATACCTGTCCTTTTTATGTCATCTTTTGTGTTAAAACAATATAATAAATTAATAATTTAAACAAATATAATTTTGTTACACTAATTTTTCTATTTCTACGTGTAAACATGTATTTTGTATAGGAGCAAAGAGAACAGCTGGTAAAGAACCTGTTGGACACCCTGGTGGGAGGCAGGAAGGAGGTGGCCAAAGTAAACCAGGACACAAAGGTCTTTGGAGAAGGAGAACTGGGAAAGAATCCGGTTTCAGGTATGTTCGAAACACAATTTTTTAATAAGATTATTAACTAAAGATATAAAAGGGGGGGGGGGGAATGTGGTGACTCGTGCCACGACATACCAGCAATTTTATTTTGGGTGCTACTCCCTTAGTTTTAGAGGTAATTGGGTGAAATCTTTTGGGCTGGGTCACTAATTACCCCAAGTTTTGGTATCTTTCAAAAAAAACGGCGGCGGTTCCGCCGCTCCCGCCGTTCGCTGCCATTTTTTATTGCATTTCTTGCCGAATTTGGCAATTTGGAATCATTTGAGACCATGTTATTTTTTTCAAAAATTTTTCCCCTTATAACCAACCCTGCGGGGGGACTTAGTCATTTTTTTCAAATTCTCGTTTATTAAGGTATATCTTAAATTCACTGCCTCTCCTAAGCTTTTAAAGATATTGAGACAAAACCTTTTGAGGTAGATCAGTAAAAAAATATTTAAATAAAAAATGGCGGTGGTACCGCCGCTCCCGCCGTCCACCGCCATTTTCCGCCGCCGCCAAAAATTTTTTTATTGCATTTCTCGCCGAATTAGGCAATTTGGAATCATTTGAGACCATGTTATTTTTTTCAAAAATTTTTCCCCTTACAAGCAACCCTGTGGACCACATTTCTCCCCCCCCCCCTTTAATTTTCCTAATCAAGATTTTAATATTAAAATCAGCCGAGTTTTTCTTATTGTTGAAAAATAAAAAAAACATGAAAACATCTGGATTTAAAAAAAAATTTTAAACAAAAAGAATACCTAGAGAATATTAATATTACACACAAAATATTATTTGGCTATTTTTGTTGCATTTCTTTGTATCCTATTTTTTGTTGCATTACTTTGTATCCTATTGTCCTTGTCTTCAAACTAATGTTATTCTAATGATAGGAGGAAATTTGTCAACCTACAAGGAGCTGTGTGGCCTAGCTACAGACATGGGTCAACCCGACCTTGTCTACAAGTTCATGCATCTGGCAAACTATAACGCAACCTGGAATTCCAGGAAAGGAGCGGCGTTTGGGTTCAGCAGCATCGCCGCGGCGGCGGGGGATCATCTTGAGCAATATTTACCTAAGATTATTCCTAAGCTTTACAGGTATGCGTTATTAATATTATAATTATTTATTGCATTGTATTAAAAACAGCTGTCCGCGCAAATGAAAATGAAAATCTTAAGATTGCGGTTAACATTACTTGTAGGTATTAGTTTTGTGATTTTGATTTTATTTTCATAGTAAAACTGTCTGTAATAAATTTTAGTATGGCCGAGAACCGGTTCTGACCCAGCAGATAATAATCGGTTTCAAATCCAAAGTAGGGGAAAACGGGAAAAGCAGTTATTGCAACATACCGTAAAGGTGTGAGCTTTAAGACATAAAATTAGGTGTAGAACGATAATATTCACTACATAAGTGTATTCCCTATTGAAAAGGACTATAGACAAAAAAATTGAAGTGAACGATACCTGAAAATTATGAGAAAAAAACCCTGGAAAATCGTCAAATGCTTCAATATTGTCAATCTGACAATAATTTATTTTTAACATAGTAGGTACAGTGAAATAAGAGTTCATTTTTTTGGGATATTAGAGGCATTACCTATAGTAAAAGTAACAAGTAACACCCTAGCCTCCCCCCCCCCCCCTCCCTCTTCTGCGGACACAAAAACCCTAAACATTGACCTAACCTTAAAAAGCTACTATTCCCTTAATGAATATTATAAGAATCAAAGTCAAACAAACCTAAAGTTAAAAAAAAATATTTTTCTTCAGATACCAGTTTGACCCCACCCCTCGTATCCAGCAGTCAATGTCTGCCATTTGGTCCGCCCTGGTTCCTGAAACAACAAAGACTGTGGACAAATATCTACCTGAAATTTTGGCAGAATTACAGAAAGAAGTTACTTCAGGTATATATATTGTATAAACAATCATGCAGCCGTTAAGAAGCGGACAATGGACTGTTTATTAAACTAGTCCCCAAAGTTTTGTAGTAACGTTTTCTTATCCGTTTGCTCAACAGTTTTGGGGACTTTTATTGAGTTTTGATTGGTTGATTCATCAAGTTGAGTGTCCAAACGTTTCAACAACTAATTGTGTATCATCATTAATGATTTACAGCAATTTATCGGCCATTTGCTTATTCCTTTAGATCTCTGAATATTGGATAGACAAACAGAAAGACAGATTGAATAACAAGAAAGATAATTAGACTGTTATTCAAAATAAAATATTCTATCATATAAAGTAACAAGGAATTTGGGCTGTTCGCTTCGATATCTTTAGACCATTTTTGTTCCATCCCTCCCCGTTTGAATACAATGCTACCTAAGTAGTTCTATCTATAATAAAAAATAGAACAATGTCTGTCTGAAGCTTAAGTGTTCGGTAACCGCTGAACCGAATGGGATCGATCTACTCAGAAAGGGAATAGATCTAGTTTTCCTGCGTCATTTTAAATATATTATGGGAGATTGGGTCACCCACCCCTCAAAATTTTGTAGAAGCATTTATCCTGGGTTTAACTTTGCCATGGAGTAACTTTGATAAGAGCAGGGGCTGCTATTCAGCCTATTAATTCCATTTGAAATGGCCGAAATGAAATATTTTGTTGGCGTAAAACTTGATGCAACTAAAAGGAAAGTGGGCAATAAAGGAGGGGGGAATAAGGGAAGGGGGTTGTGGGAAATTTCCAATTAGAAATGTTTTTCAGAATCCCATTCCCTTTTCCCTGGATAAGAGAAACTTTTTGATAATATATCTTTAATTTTATTAAAGGTTCTATATAAGTATAAATATTTTTCTAAGGTCAATGGCGAGTGCGAGAGTCTTGTTGCACCGCTATCACTGAAGTGCTGCGAGGCAGGTCACTGGACGGTTGTACAGACACCCTGGCTGCCATCTGGATGGATGTCTTCAGGGTCATGGATGATATTAAGGTACAAAACTTTTAAAATTCAATAATTAATCAGCACAGTTTACCTATTTTAATATTTTAGCGTATTTTCAGGGGTGTATAATTATATTCTGCACAAGATTAATTTTTTTTCTCGTATTTATTCGTATCCGGTGGATAGGAACCGGTTCTCATCCATACGAGAAAAAAAAATGTCTAGCCAGTTTTTTTAGCCGGTGTTTTCGGCACCTTGGGGCTAAAAAACTAGTTTTAATCATATAATTGTACATTCTATATCCGCGGAAAGCCGTTTATAATACGATGCGAGAAATAACTATTCTTCTACTGCAAAATTTTTTCCCTTCCTAGTTTTTTACAGCAAGAAAAGGGAAAAATATTTTCAGAACTCTTATTTTATTTATATTATACCCCCTCCAACCTATTATTTTTTTTCACAAAGGAGGGGAGAAAAATGGGGAAAAAATGTTTTCAGTTCTCTTAATTTTTCCAATTTTTTGTCGTACAACCACATATTTTGTTGTTTATTTTTTCCCTCCCTTTAGCAAATTTGCAGAATATACTCCCGCATATTATAGTTATTCACAGTGTTTCTTAATGTAGTAGGTAACAAATCTTCATTTGGGAAAAAATATACGCATTTTTCTATAAAAAAAAGTAATAGTTAAGAAACGTTTCCCAATTGTAATTATCGGATTTGGCCATTGTGGTTTTTTATAAACAGATAGACATATTTAATCAATGGTTGAATAATTTAGGAATCAGTGCGTGTTGCCGCGAACAAAACTGCGCAGAGCTTGTCCAGAATAAGTATCAAGATGTGTGATGTCAACAGTACGGGTGCGAAGGCGGGTGAACGAGCGGTCAAATCCATCCTGCCAGCTCTACTAGAAAAGGTAAAAACTGCCTGACATAACATTAAAATTTGTTCTGTTCCAAAAACTACCTAATGTTAAATTCAAAGGGGTAGTTGCACGAAATGCATTTACACTTGAATTTAGTGAACTGCATAGGGTAGTGCGGGGTTAATGCGGTAGGGGGGTCTAATTCCGGTCACTCGACCAACTTTTTTAAAACCGTTTTTTAACGGTGTTCTAAACGTTTGCGAGAGATCTTCAGAAAAGCAAAGTTGTAGTTTATTGCCTATACTTTCATTTCTTACTTCAGCAAATTTTTGTCAGATCACTCCTTCTGTGATTTTTTTGCCCTCAAAAAGTTGCAAAAAATTTGCAAAAAAAAAATTTCAAAATAGGCCATGTTCAATCTAAAATTGTGAAAAAATGGTAAGTCCTATTGACCTTCGGGTTTTTGTAAAATGAAAGATATGGCATTCATTTATCGTTTGCAATTGGAGGCGTTGTTCTAACTTGATTTTTTCATAATTTTTTTTTCGTCTCAAAAAAAGGGTCTATTCCGGTCACTTTTTTTACTTTTTTTTATTACTGTATTTATATATGTATAATACCATAATTTTTTTTTTAGGTGATCTGGAAGCATGAACAACCCAAATGCATGACCTAAGCTTTAATCATTGCCTTGCCTGTTGTGTGATGTACATTACTAGTCATTTTACTGCTTGTATTATGTCATGTTTTGTTGCCTAAGCTTTTCAATTTGTAAAGACATTAAAAATTTTTCAGACACATTTTTATAGTAATGGGAAGAGTATATCACCCAAAGGAACGCCTTAAATATTTGCCTGAAGATGTATTAGCTGCATTGGCTCATGTAAGAAGGGGTATGTCTATTAGAAAGACCGCTAGAAGATTTAAAATTCCATATGAAACCCTTGCATCTTTTTCGTATAAGAGGGTGTTCGCGATTTTTGCGCGGTTTGGATTTTTTATGTCAAATCGGCTAGGATTAAGCTAGAAAGGTGTTTAAGGTGTCTATAGAAAGCTCTTTGCATGTCCTAACAAAAACTCCCCAGGATATGGGTTCTATCTCCAAGATTTAGAGTACATATTCAAGATTTTGTAATTTCAAAATTTCTGTTGCATAAAATGTGTTGAAATATTAGAGTTAGACCCCATATCATTTCGAGTTAATTGTCAGGCATGTTATTCTGCATCTTTAGACACCTTAACCACCCTTGTAGGTCAATCCTAGCCAATTTGAGACAAGAAAAAATGTATCAAAAACTGCTGTCAAAACTGGCAGGATTTTTAAAGTTAAAAATTTTTTGGGAAAAAATCACTTTTGCAAGAAATTCCAAGACCTGCGAATCAGAAATTGCCTCTAATTTATGTATAAAGCTTAAAAAAACCTAATCATATAATAAAAAGTATGATTTTTTTTTTTAAAGTTTGCATGAAAAAAATCGATGTTTTTTTTTGCGATTTTACCGATTTTTTTAAAATGGGCAAAATGTGGTCAAAAAATTGTCTGATCTGCATGCGACTAGTACTGTTAGAAAGCTAATGACCTCAGCTTTCTACTCATAGTTTAAAATGTTAAAAAAAAAATATTTTAAGGGGGTGTTCCACCCCCCCAAAGTCAACTGACCGAAATAGCCCCACCGGTGGGGTTATTCCGGTATAGGCCAAACGCCGCCCTTAAAACCGATTTTTGACCGACTTCTAGTTGCGAGATCTTAACGGGACCAAGACAGGCTTCTTCGTTATTGCCATATCGTTCATTTGCACTCTTAAAAACCGGAAAAAGTTTTTGGGAAGTATGTTTTTTTTTAAGTTGAAGCAAAAAATTGACCGGAATAACCCCGCACTACTCTAATTTTTCCTGTTCAATTGTTTAAACTACATTTATAGGGCTTATATTTTAAAGAAAATTAATTTTCTACCTTGTAGTTTTAAAAATATCAGGACTTTAAAATAGTGTACTTGTAACTTTTGCTTGAAATCATTTACTGAAATGAAATAAGTTGACTTCTAACTCTTCAAAAAAAAATTATTTTTTTCATTTTTACCTGTACAGAGACCACCTAGAGGCCTGGAGCTCCGGAACCTGGAGGCCTATCTAAAAAATCTTAAAACTTGGGAAAATTCATCATATAAGAATGTGTTTATCCCTAATAATTTATCCTCTCAGTCCAAAGATAAAGCCTATACTCACTGTTTACGCAAATGTATCAAAACTCCCCCCCCCCCCCTTATCCTTCTGCACTTAAAAAATTTGGATACTAAAACCCTGAAACTAACTATACTATCATAAGGGGGGGGGGGGGAAGTTCTGACACATTTGCGTAAACGGTGAGTATAGGCTTTATCTTTGGACTGAGAGGATAGGTTATTAGGGATAAAATCATTCTTTTATGATGAATTTCCCCCAGATTTAAGATTTTTTGGATAGGCCTCCAGGTTCCGGAGCTCCAGGCCTCCAGGTGGTCTCTGTACAGGTAAAAATGAAAAAAAAAAAAAAATTTTAAGTTAAAAATCAACTTATAAAACAAAATATGCATATTTTTTCTTCAAATATGTGAATAATATTAAAAAAGATGCATATTTTGTTTTATAAGTTGACCTGAAACTTTAAAAAAAAAATTTTTTTTTTTCATTTTTACCTGTACAGAGACCACCTGGAGGCCTGGAGCTCCAGAACCTGGAGGCCTATCCAAAAAATCTTAAATCTGGGGGAAATTCATCATATAAGAATGATTTTATCCCTAATAACCTATCCTCTCAGTCCAAAGAAAAAGCCTATACTCACCGTTTACGCAAATGTGTCAGAACTTCCCCCCCCCCCCCCCCCTTGTTTAAAGTATTACAATTTTTGTCTAGTATTTATAAAACTTTGAGTACCTACCATTATATTTACAGTCCAATGTCCCCTCCCTTCCAGGATTAATTAGTTTTCTATCCAGGGACTTGTATCAAATGTGACTGAGGTGAAGGCAATTGCCATAGCCACTATTATGAAGATCACTAAGTCTGCTGGCAACCTGCTGGAGCCCCACCTTCATACCTTGATTCCTGCGCTCCTGGAGGCCACCAGTGAAATGGAGGGAACAGGTATAATTCGTGGATAGCTTGAAAAGAAGGCCCGGGCTAACAAAACTGGTTTCAATTTTATCACTTATTTCCATATTTGTGGAAAATTGGCTGTAAAAGATGCTATACATGATTTTTCATTGTGGCTGAGATTTGGTTTTAATCCACTGGATATTAATCGGATTCGAAGTAATATTGGAATACCTAGTTATTTCTCGCATCGTATTATTAACAGATTTCCGCGGATATAAAATGTACAGTACAATCATAAGATTGAAACCAGTTTGTTTAGCTCCGAGATGCCGAATATCCGGTGGCTGAGAACCGATTCTAATCCACCGGATATCAATCGGTTTGGAAGCCATACTGGAAAATTAATTACGAGCACTTTGTTGTAATCAATATTCACAGTCTAATTTTCCATGTTTTGCTATTCGTTGCCTCAAAGACATTGGTTACTTTTATTGAATTGCTAGCGGATACATTTCTAATCTGGTTTATAAAAGAAAAATTTATATACATTTTTTTGGTGTGGGGGGGGGGGGGGGTCGGGTTTCTAAGCCACACTGGAAAAACTTTTATAGTCTTGATTTCTTTGTGCAGGTATAAACTACCTGTCCACCAGACTTGGAGCTGACTCGGACACCCAGGCTAAACTGGATTCTGCCAGAATATCTGCTATCTCAGGTAATTACACTTTTTTCAGAAAGACGCTTTCTAAATGTATTTGGAAGTCAAACCAAAATTATATCTATTCTTTATAGATGTTTTATATTTCTATCTTTTGTTTTACCCTTGTTTTAATCTAGGTCACCCCACTATGGAATGTGTAAACTACGTACTTCAGTATGTGAACTCTTCCAACCTGGAACAGCTGGTGCCCAGGCTTATTGAACTCATCAAGTCATCCCCTGGACTGGTAACCAAAGGTGGAACAGCAATTCTAATCAACAACTTGACCAACCAATGTCCACTTGACTTGCAGCCCTATACTGGCAAACTTTTGGCCGCTCTGGTGGCCGGTCTTTCAGATCGTAATCCAGCTGTTCGTATGCAGTATGCCAAGACAATCGGCCAGCTCATGCGAACGGCCAAAGAGTCGAGCAAGGAGAAATTATTTGCAAAGCTGAAGACTTGGTATATGGAGAAAGAAGATGATATGAGTCGAGCCTCTGTTGCCTTTACCTTCAAGGGCATCAGCAGTTACAGCCCTGATGTGATGAAGAACTATGCCAATGTTGCCATGCCCATTGCCTTCCTTGCTATGCACGAGGAGAAAAAGGTAGCCAATGCTGAGGGCACTGATGATAACAACAACAATCTCCAGGAAATCTGGGAAGAAATCTGGCAAGATGGAACCCCTGGTAATGAGGGAGGCATCAGGCTTTACCTCAACGAGATTATGGAGCTTATCCCCAAAGCGATGGAGTCGGGACAGTGGAGTGTTAAAGCACAGGCTGCCCGTGCAATGGGCACTATTTGCACGAAACTGGGTGGTACCATCAACCCCGTGGTGCAAAAGCGCATTGCCGCACTGCTTATCGGCGCGCTGGCAGGTCGCACGTGGGCTGGGAAAGAGTGCATCATGCGATCACTACAGGAACAAATACTTTCTTTTCTATACATTTATAATAAGCTTCACTGATAAGCCAAATAAATACAACAAACTTTAAAACAAAAATTACCTAGCAATTTTGACCGACAGAAACTTTTGTGGCATAGTATTAGAAGTAAGTTTTTAAATTTAAGTAAACCTTCTCATATGCTCCCCGGGTGGTTTAAGGCTATTTTTTTCTGCCCTTACCTTTCCTAATCAAATTTGGAATCCTTAGATTCTAGGGAGCTGCCATATCCTTTTAATAAAGTAACAGGATGTGTGCTTTTCTGTGTGTCTGTCTGTCTGTACCAAAGGATCTTGCTAACTGCTGAACCGATCGGATTCTCCTTAACAGGGTAGCTTCTCATAGGTCCCGGGAAGGTTTGGGGAGGGTACCACCACTCTCCCAAGTAGAGACTTCACGCAAAATAGAAATGTTACATATTCTTTTAAAAAAACATTTAAATTGCAACTAGAGGCCTCTAGGAGCGTAGCCGCTAGTAATAATTAAAGTATTTGTGTACTGTCCAGGATCTAGTTGTTTATGGCGGAGATGGTGTAGTTGCTAATCTGGAGGACAAGAGTGGTGATGCCAGTATTGATTCTATGCTGGAGGTTCTCTTCAGAGAGTGTAAGAAGGAGAAGATTGAATATAAAGTTGTTGCTTTGGTTACTACTGCTACTATTATCAATCATATCAATAGAGATCTGTTTAAGGTAAAATATTATTAAATTTCATAAACTATATTTCTTAATCAAAATAGATTTTTGTTACTTTTTATGCTTTAAGTAATAATAAACAAGAATATGCTATACGTGAGTAATGGCCTCGAAACCGATTTACATCCGCTGTATTAGAATCGGTTCTCATCCATACTGAAAAGTTATTTATAGCATCGTATTACTGAGAAATTTCCATAAATATAATAAAACTGGTTTTAATAAAAAGAGGGGGGGCGGATGTGCCACTTTTTGAAACCCAAAGTAAAACGCACATGATCTCAGCCCATAAAAGAGTTACAGCTCTAATATTCGGCACAGCATTTGCTTTTGTGGAGAACAACATGGAACTGTGAAGAAACGGTGGCGGAACCGCCGCTCCCGCCGAAAACCACCGTTTCCCACCGAAATTTATTTTTGCCTTTTTTTCGCCAAATTAGACAGTTCACAATCAACTGAGTCAAACATTATTTTCTCATAAAAATTTCCCTTATATTTTCACGTGACACTTGTAATATTTCAAAAAGGTCAATTTGAAGAAAAAAAATTGCAAGTGTAAAATCTTACAAGTGTCAAGTGAAAATATAAGGGAAATTTGTATGAATAAAAAGTTTTATCTCAGATGATTGACAATTGTATATTATGGCGAAAAAAGGCAAAATATATTCGGCGGAAAACGGCGGTTTTTGGCGAGAGCGGCGGTTCCGCCGCCGTTTCTTCACATTTCCATATTGTTCTCCACTAAAGCAACTGCTGTGCTGAATTTTAGAGCTGTAACTCTTTTATGGGCTGAGATCATGCGCATTTTACTTTTGGTTTCAAAAAGTGGCACATCCGCCTCCCCCCTTTATATTAATACCTGCTGAAACTGTATGTAATACGATGCAATGAAAAACTATTCCAAAAAAAAACAGGGCTCGACAGATTTTTGTTTACAGTTTGACAGGGATATTCTGCATAGATTCATTTTTTTCCCTGCTAAAAAATATTTCATTACCCGGCCCCCCCCCCCCTAGTTATTTTTTTTGTCAAAAGAGGTAGAAAAATTTTAAAAATTAAGTAAAAAAAAAGTAGCACTCTCTTCTCCTAAATGCATTCGTTAATTAAAGTTTTCTTCTTAATTTGATTAAATGCATAACGAATATGGCTCAATTTACTCATTATTTTTTAATTTTTTTTCCTCCCACATATTTTTCCTTTTTATTCGCCTCCCATATATTTTTCATTTTTATCCCCCAACCTTAGCAGTGGATCCTATGCAGTATATATACCTATCCTTGCAGTTTGATCTAATATGTTTTTTTCTAGGAGCTTTACACTATTGTATCACCCTACCTTGAAAAATCCACTGATGCAGATGCCGAAGATAAAGATGATGCTGAGAGCTCTCTGGAGCTGAAGGAAGCCATTATCACCAGCCTAGGACTGGCCTGGCCAGAGGCTATGGACACACAGAAGAAATACATTATTGAAATGTTGGATAGGTTAGTTTTATTTGTTTTTTAACAAGATTTGTGATCTCCATATCCTTATAATAAAGTAACAGGATGTTTGTGTGTCTGTGTGTTTGTGTGTTTGTATGTTTGTACCGAAGGATCTCGCTAACCGCTGAACCGATCGGGTTCTCCTTAACAGGGTAGATTCTCATATGTCCCGGGAAGGTTTATAACTATTTTGGGGGAGGGTACCACCACCCTCTCTAGAGAAATTAATTTTTTTAAAAAATTTCTTAATTTTAGAAAGAGAGTTCAACGAAAAACAAACGTCAAACGTAAATTATTAAATTCGACTCTCTCCTCCTCAAGTGCCCCTAGAAGAGGCCTCTAGGGGCGTAGCCGCTAGTCCTTATAATAAAGTAACAGGATATCTGTTTGTCTGTCTGTTTGTTTGTGTGTACCGAAGGATCTCGCTAACCACTGAACCGATCGGGCTCTTCTTAACAGGGTATCTTCTCTTAGGTCCCGGAAAGGTTTATAACTATTTTGAGGGAGGGTACCATCACCCTCCTCAGAGAAATCGCCCCTAAACCCCCCCCCCCTCCCACTTTTTCTTTTAAAATCTAAAATAATAAATTGGGTTATCAAATTCGACTCTCCCCTCCTCGTAGCCGTTAGTCTCCATATATAGTGCCCAGTATCATTAAAGCTTTTAAAACAAATAATTGCACTTAATCAAAATTAATATTTATGGATAAATTATAGATAGTCTACTGACAGTATGCATGTCACAAAGGCTCTAGCTTCTTATAAAAGCGGGAAGTTTGTAAATATTTTACTCAACACACTAAATCATTACAATTTTCATGAGAAATACGCATTTTATAAGGCATATAAAACGCTCTAATTTTCGTTCTATTTAACGTAATTTTGTAATTTTTTTTGCTGGTTATTTCATTTTACATATACTTTTATCATTTTATCAAAAAAAAATTTATCTTTTTTCATCATTTTTTGGAGAAATTAATGCTTAAACTAAGGGTATCTTTAAACGCAAAATTGACGCACTTAGAATAAAAAATGCGTATTGAGTACAAAGGGGGGATAATTTCAAGTCATGCATGTTCCAAAGATATCTTTTTTTCCATAAAATTTTAATGTTTAGTCCACCGGAGATTACCCTGAAAATCATATATCAATTTAGGAAGATAATTTTTGTAGAATAGTTACTGAATTTACAACTTTATGTACACTAAAAGTATAGTTAAGATCAAAGGCGTGCAACAGGTTGGTGTAGGGGTTGTTTACACCACCCTTGTAAAATTAAGGGGGATGGATACACCTCCCTAGGTGTCCACCCATGTCCACCCTCTTGACAAGAGCCTACACCCTCAGATACACCCCTCTATAAATTCCAAGGGGGTGTAAAGGAAATAAATTTACACCCCTTAAAATAAAGAGTGGGGGGGGGGGGGAGGTGTTTAAGGCGGGTGTATAAAATTAAGCCACTGATTAAGATAATTCTATGCTATCTATTTTTAGATAAATTAATCATTAATTTCCAGACTTAACTAAAAAAAATCTTGCAATATTCTGTACAACTGTACTGTACAAATTTTAATCAGTAAATAAAAGTGATTGACACAAGAAGGAGCTCTCATACATATGTAATTAAACCACAGTTAATACCTCTAAAGATCTTGATTGATATATATTTATAACTTTTAATATTGTTTGCAATAGTGATTAAAGTTAATGTTGGGGAGGGAGATATTTCCCAATCCTCTTTTTAAAGTTTGTAAAAATGTATTACTTATGTAATGAAGTTTTGGTGACATACTTAAATAAACTATCCTTGATTTTGGTTAAAGGGAGCTCTTAAAAGTTGTAAGTGTCAAAAAATTTAGGTGGTTATAAATTAATGGAATATAACCTGATATTATTATCATTTATGTACAAAAAGATTATAAAGTGTGTTACTTTATTTTATGTTTTATTATTATTTGGCCACAACTTGGTCAAAAATGCTCACAAATCAGACCTTTTTCGACCAAAGATACTCAAAAGGTTCCTTTACAAGCCCAATTAATCAGTTTTACGATATCTTTATATTTCAAGAAAAAATTTATGAAAATACTAAAAAACAGCAAATTTGGGTGTTACCTTTTATATGCACAGATACCATAAAATCAACAGAAAAAATACTTATTTTTACTTTTCTGTCATTTTTAAAGTTTGATTCTGTTAAATTGGCTATTCTTAAAGGGATTTATGCATTGAAATATACTGAAACATAATATTGTGCAGAAATTAATGTATTTCAAAGAAAGAAAATTTTAAAAATAAGAAAATCGACCTCTATCACTTCAGAGGACAGCTGCCAACCTCCAGTTGACAGGATGTAGTTAAATACTTGTTAGCAATAATAATTAGCCCAAAAAGTAAAACAAAAAGTTTTTTAATATGGTAAAAAAATGATAATCTAAATCTTAATTTTGGGGATGAAGATCTGAAGGACGCTCCTACTGGTGGTGATGATGACCAAAATCGTATCCAAGTACATGAGCATTATGACAATTCATCTATTGAACTATGGTCCAATTTTTGTATTTGTAGCAGCCTCCAATTAAAAGTTGTAACAAGAAATATTACCATCTTTTAAAAACTACTATATTTACCTTATGAATTGGAGAATTTGAAAACCATAATTGTATGTTTTGGGATTTCTCTTGATTGGAGAATGCTACAAATACAAAAATCGGACCATAGTTTAAAAGATAAGTTGTCATAATGCTCATGTATTTGGATACCATCTGGGTCATCATCACCAACAGCAAGAGTGTCTTTAAGATCATCATCCCCAAAATTAAGATTTAGATTATCATTTTTTTCCCATATTAAAAAAATTTTGTTTTACATTATGGGCTAATTATTATTGCTAACAAGTATTTAACTACCTCCTGTCAACTGGAAGTTGGCAGCTGTCCTCTGAAGTGATAGAGGTCAAATTTCTTACTTTCCAAATTTTCTTTCTTTGAAATACATTAATTTCTGCCCAATATTATGTTTCAGTATAATCAATGCATAAATCCCTTCAAGAATAGCTAATTTAACAGAATTAAACTTTAAAAATGACAGAAAAGTAAAAATAATTTTTTTTTGTTGATTTTATGGTATCTGTGCATATAAAAGGTAACACCCAAATTTGCCTTTTTTTGGTATTTTCATCAATTTTCCTTGAAATATAAAGATATCTTAAAACTGATTGATTGGGCTTGTTAGGGAACCATTTGAGCATCTTTGGTCAAAAAAGGTCTGATTTGTGAGCATTTTTGACCAAGCTGTGGCCAAATAATAATAAAACATAAAAAAAGGTAACACACTTTAGATACAGTATTACACTTTTTTTCATAAGTAAATTGAATAATTTTTTTTATTTTTTATTGCAACACAAGGTTATTTGTTTATCTTCTGGTACAAGATTCAACATTATTATTAGTTAAATCTAATTTTCTATTGAAACAAGCATTCAACCATTTTTACAGTATTATCGATTTTAATATGAATTATTAAATATGTATTATTAACCCTTAACAGTCTATTTATCTAACAACTGCAAAATGTCCTTAACCTTAAATATCTCAAGGGGACTTGCACAAAAAATTTTAGCTTACTAGCTCTAATAGGAACTGAGATAATAGGGGGGGACGCCCCCCCCCCCCCCGACTGATTAAGGTGCGGTAAGGGGCCCGACCGTAAGGGGTTAATTAAGTGAATCAGTCTGTTAGACCAATGGTAGAAACTCAGCAGATAGACGAGACAGACAGACAGGCAAGAAGAATGATCAAATTACAGTTTGACCATAATAGACAATTCATTAAATAAAGTCCAATAGAGAACCTGTGAATGATCAGACAGATGGAGGGATAGACAGACAGACGGACAGACAGACAGTTTTTGAGGCATTAACAAATTAGAATTAGGCTATGCTAGATGATTCATTGAAATCCGAAAAAGAGGCAGTTAGACAGATAGACTGTGGAGTGACAGACAGACAAAAAAACAGACAGACAGAGGGACAGACAGACTGACAGACAAAGGGGTATTGCCTAAAAACAGTTTGGCTGCTATATGAATCATTAAAACCCACCATAAAAAGAAATTTACATTAGTTTCATTATTTCGATACTCAACGCCCCCCCCCTCCCCAACTCAAAGGGGTTTATTATTTCTTAAAACCAATAAGTGACTTCTCAGCATAATAAAATTGAATATACTTTTTATTTCATCAATTTATCTTAAATAGAACGAAAGTTATAATCATTTTATTGTCTACAAGAAAAATGCTTTGAGTAAAAATCAACCTAATTGTCAGTAAAAACGTCATATTTATGCATATTTACACAGTAAATAAATTTTAAAATTGTATTCTATTGTAATGAATAACTTAAGGGGGTTGTATGAATTATCAAAAACCTAAAAAAACCCTAATTTGGTTAAATTAGTCCACGTAAAGATTGATTTAGTACAGTACGTATGAATAAGTTGTCAATTTCCTGCCAGAGTCCTTGTGATGTAATATAAACGGGTATAAAGGTTTTTTTAACACAAAGAATCCCATATGAATATTTGCACTTGACACTAGTGATTTTTTTAGTTAGTGTCAAGTTAAAATATAAAAAAATTGTCTGGTGTTTGGCAAAAGCGTTGGCTCCTCCGGCGTTTCTCCACAGTTCTACATTGTACCTCATTAAAGCTACTGCCATGCCAAATTTCATTGCTGTAACCTTTTTTCGGTTGAGTTAATTTTTTTCTTTTTGGTTTCAAGAAGAGTCACATCCTCCCTTCCCTTTATTCTATCTCATATTTTTTTTATTTGTATTAGAATGGAAGACATAGTAGGAGCAACCACCAGGAAGAATCAAGAATGTGTTGCCGTGGCTCTTGGTAGAATCATGCAGAAATGGAAAGAGCCAGCTGATATAAAAACTAATCAGGTAAATGCTTTTCCTTGATTTCAGTATTCTGAAATGTGACTTTACACTTGGTTAAATATATTTTATTCACTAAGTTAAGTTTATGTATGCTTTGAAATTAATTGAAATAATTAAAATATTTACTTTTTAGTTTAGAAAAAAATGTATTTTTCTTGATCAAAAAAGTTACAATGTAATATAAATGTTTTAATGCATAGATTACAAGATAGATTATTTTAGGCTAGTCTGGAGCTTTGTGAAGGAGTGTATACCAGAACAGCTCGTATCCTATCCACCCTGCTCTTGGTTCCTAAATTTGTTGATTTAAGAACTAAAACATTGAAGGTAATAATTTCAGAGAGAGAGGGGACAATGGATTGTTATTACACTTGTCCCCAAAGTTTTATAATAAAGTTTTTTTTATTCGTTGGCTTAAAAACTTCAGTGAATTTTGATTGATTTGTTTGTTAAGTTGAGTGTTCAAACGTTTCAACAACTAATCTTACGCTACAGACGGGGTAATTTTGTTTATCATCATTGGGGATGTGCATTAATTTATTGGCCATTGTCTTATCCATTTAGATCCCTGTAATAATTTGTAATTATAGCATATTCATGAATATTAATTCTTAAAAGCGCGGCTACACTATTTTTTACTTTGTGGAATTGATCAATCCTGTAGGTAGAGAAGACAGCTTTATAAATTTTATAATACCGTTTATTTATTCGTTGGCTTACAAACTTTGGGGACTTTAGTTAATTTTGATTGGTTAGTTTGTTAAGTTGTGTGTCCAAACGTTTTAACCAAAAATTTTAATATACAGTTGGGGTAATTTTGTAGAACATCATTGGGATTTATAAAAATTTATCGGTCATTAACTTATCCCTGACTTGTTTAGGTGTTAGGAACCGTAATCAAGCTTCTGGTGGACTCAAGCCACGCTTCCCTGGTCTACCACTTCAGAGATGAGATAAGCAAGTCCTTGGATGGAGTCATCAAAGATTTGGCCTCGGACCCTGCCATTAAAACCACGGCCAGGTACTATAATTAAGAAGCCTCTAGGGGCACTTATTGTGAAGGGAGGAGGAAATCGACGTTTTAAAAAGAAAAAGTACAAAATATATGGGAGGGGGTGGGGGGTATTTTTTATTGTGAGTTTGGATATACCATCCCTCAAAATAGTTAAAACCTTCCCTGCACCTATAAGAAGCTTTACTGTAAAAGAAAACTTTATCGGGTCAGTGGTTAGTTAAATCCTTCACTACAGACAAAAAAGCTTACTACTTTATTTACTTAAAAGGAAGATTGTTTAAATAAGGAGAAAAAATAAATACAGGTCCAAATTGAACTTTAATAGGGTCTCCATTATTTATGTGTTTTTTAATAGTGTGGAGGTGGAAATACAATTCAATTGTAAAGGCTCCCAGAATGGTAAATTCATACTGCTGGGGGGCGGGGTTTAACTTAACTTTTTTTTGTATATTAGTTATTGGTTGTGGGGGTAGAATCGACGTTATACCCATCCACCCAAGAGGTCCTTGCCTTCTTCCTAAATATTAAGCACAATTGGAACAGAAATACATTCATCTAGTTATATAAAAGAAGACTAAGGTTTTTTTTGTCTAAAGCTTATGATTTTATTAAAGTTGTCTTTTATAAGGAAGCTTAACATAGGTCCTGTGATGGTTTTAGGCTATTTTGATTGTAGATTTTATCCTTGGGATGGTTTTAGGCTTTTTTTCCTGTCCCCTACACATTCTACATGTTGAATACAGAGCACCCTATATGCAAGAGGCAAAGCCACTAGTAATGAATATTATAGTTATTACCTACACTTTTAAAAATGTGGACACCCTTCATGATGATATGAGTATTAAAATTCAAAATTGTAGGGATCTGAAGGCCGCACTGAATGCTATACAGCCCCAGGGAGGAGGGGAAGAGGAAGGAGATAGCGAGGATAGGAAAAGAAAGAGAGAGGATGAGAAAGAAGGCGAAGTAATAAATGGCAAAGAATAACTTTAAAAAAAGCGCTGACAAAAAACGGCTAAAAAATGAAACATTTCCTTTAAAAACGTCAGTTTTTAAATTACTTTTTTCTAATATACCAGTATAAAATTTGATATACAAGCTTATTTTGTTTCATCTACCAATCAAACTAGCAATTTGGAAAACCGATATTTTAAGCTTTTTCGATTTTTCAAATAAAATCTATGAAAATTATTACCCAAAGATGACTTAAAGTAACAATTTTTAAATAAATTAAAACGCACTGCAATTATAAGGCTAAAACACGCTTTTGATTAACAATTAAATGCTTAGGAATTTTGTATTTTTTTGTGTGTTGAAAATTGGTATCAAAATTAACTGGAATTATTTTCATTAAAACGTTGAATCTAACTTTGTTAAAAATGATAATTATGATTTTTTTTTTGTTTATTAGGGTTGGGCCGGATATCGGATTTTGAAACTATTCGGATACCGGATATCCGGCTGATTTATACTGCCGGATATCCGGCGTTTGCCAGATGTCCGGCCCAACCCTACTTAAAAAAAGGTTATTTTCGTTAATATTAACAATCCATGTATAAAATTGGTAAGAACAGTTGATGTCATACTGACACTGTTATAGTTGAAATGGTTAAAATGTCAATTTTGAAAAAATAATGAAAATAATTTTCAACCCCTCAACTTTTCTTTGTGTATATTAATAACATATCTTCTGTGGTTCATGGTAAAATATTGCGGGTAACGAACCTTAAATTTTAAAGGCTGCTACCGTATGAACGTTTAGGCAATGTTAGTGTACGTATTGTTATTTAACGCATGTTTTCTTTAGCCAAACTGACTTTTGACTTTTTAAGCGCGAACACCATTTTATATATGTTCAACTCTCTATTACGAAAGGAGCGTTTCTAGCAACATTTACCACAAACTGCAGTTGATCCTTAAAAACTAATTCCTATGTAAATTTGCAACAAAAAAACATAAACTCATTGTGATCGAATCTTGTCAATTTATAAGGATTTGATATTTATATATAATTATTATTCAATTAACTGATGATTGTTTTGTACACTTTTATAATTAGTAGGGTTGGGCCGGATACTTTTTGCCGGATATCCGGCTGATTTATAATGCCGGATATCCGGTACCCGGTCTGATATCTGGCCAAAGCCGGATATTTTGAAAATTACCTGATATCCGGATAGTTTAATATCCGGTATCCGGCCGGATATTGAAAATAGCTGGATATCCGACCAAACTAGATATCCGGCCCAACCCTAATAATTAGTTTTATTGCTGCTTATGCTATCTAGTTATTAAAATTATTATTTTATTATTATTTATTAACATTTGCTTATTATTATTATGAATTTATTATTGTAATATAAAGTTCTTGTAATAAATAATTGAAAATTTCTCAAAGAATTTTTATAGTAACAAAGCTTAACTATGGTTCACTTTTTTCTATTTGTCAGTCCGTCTCAAATATCTCGGCTGCTTTTTTATATAGATTGAGGAAATGTTTCCACTAAAAAAAACGGATACGCACGTGGCTGCAATTTTTCTTAAATTATTTAAATTTTTTTGTTAGAAGAAATAGTAAAACATTAATATTTTTACAAGCAATAGAAACTTTTAGCGGTTTTTTTTCATTGTAAATCTAGTTTTTCTTTTTATTCAAAAACATTGGAAGGAAAAAATCTTCGATTGAAAAAAAATTAGATTTAAAACTAGGCACTGGTCGCTGAATGTGTTTTTCAGATTTGGGAAAAATTTCTTCAGGGAATTATCAAGTTGGACGCATTTGCATGCATTAAAGATTTGCTACGTTTGAAACGTCATGTCCTATTGTTGTAAAACTCATTATTTGTTAATCCTATTATATAAAGTAGTAAGCTTTTCTTTGTCTGTAGCGAAGGATCTCGCTAACCGCTGAACCGATAAGATTCTCCTTTAATAGGGAATCTTCTTATAGGTCCTGCGATGGTTTAAGACTATTTAGTTTTTATAAATAAGTCTGATGATAATTTTAGTATAATTTTTGCCCTTTCATATCTCTTCGATTATGTAACCACTAGATACTATGGGCGCAGTCGCTATTGTTAAATTAAACCAACAGATGAAATTAATAAAATAACTGCAATACTAAAATGAATCCAAATATGATATGTAAATTTCTTTATTAAATATTAACTATAATCTAGCATAGAGATATGTTATATAAGATATGTACATGCAAATTAATCACAATATTTTATTTAAATTTAACAACCAAGGAAAATTTATTTCTCGTATTTATTCGAATCCGGTGGATAGGAACCGGTTCTCATCCATACGAAAAAACTATGTCTATAATCGTATTATATCCAGCTTTCTACGAATATAGAAATGTACAATCATAAGATTAAAACCAGTTTTTTTAGCCCGTGCCTTCGGCATCTCGGGGCTAAAAAAAACTAGTTTGTATATTCTATATCCGCGGAAAGCCGTTTATAATACGATGAAAGAAATAACTATTAATCGATTTGTTACCTTCATTATTTATGTGAATTTAAATAGGTTTAATTTTTCATATTAAAGGAGGTGTTAACTCCCCCCACCCCTCCCCAAATTACATGGTTTCACGATTCCCTGGTGAATAGCTGTGCACGCCACTGATTAAATACCAAATTTTCCCGTCTACTTTCTGAATTACCAGTTGTTTGAGTCGTCGTATTTTTAAAATTGCTTTTTATAGGTTATTTTAGGATAGGTTAGGTTATATTGGGTTAGGTGATTGCCCCACAAGGTTAGGCAATTGGCCCCGCAGGGGCTAGAAATAGGAGAAAAGCTACCGTAAAAAACGATGAATCGCCCCTTAAGGTGCGTTGCCACGAAAGGGGCTATACCCGAAAATTTTGATCATTTTTGAATTCATGAAAAGGTTTTCGGTGATAATCTACATTTTAAAATTAATTTTTCTTTTGAATCTTTGTCTACTTAATTTTACTTTTTTCACAATGTTTTCTACTGTTTTTATTTTAAACAAAGATAAAATTAAAGTCACTGCTTAATTGCCAGAAATAAAATGGCATATAAAATAACATCTAACAACAATTAAAGAGCTAAAGTCCATCAGAGCACTGACTCATACCCATGAATGAGCTCCTAGCCGGCACAATGCCCAAATTTTCCCAATTGATCCAGCTCAGCCGGGCGGTCAGATCACTCGTGTTCCAGTGTAGACTGCCCGGCGTTCTAATATCACCGCGCAGACTTCGCTCAATATAATCCACCGGCTCTAGATCACTGTGCAGTATTTCGCGCAGTAAGGATATGTACGCGATGGCAAGTCGCAGGGTGTCGATTTTGGACAGGCGCTTCTCGTACGGAAATGTGGGCACGTGCCGACGCAGCTCTTCGAATGCGGAGTTGATGCTTGTGCAGTTTCCGACACGTTTGATTGGACTCCCGGGACCACCACCACTGGGCATTATACTAGATGTTTCACCTAAAAGAATAACAATAAATAATGGATAAATTGTTGTATGGATCTTTCACAGGATTATTATGTACTCTAATAAAGTGAGAGTTGTAGCTAGCTATAAAAACGAAACTCCCATATACCTCTTACTGGATGAACGAAATGACCAGTTAGTGATGGCCATATTAGCGACCCAGATTGACGTAAATTTTTCCTATGTCGTAATATCCACGTATATTATTTATCCATTTAACAAATTATTAAGTTCTTACTCTAATTCATAAAAGAAGGTATTAGTTTATAGAATTTAAATACACCTATAGGTATATTCTAAACTTATCTTAAACCAAAAAATCATACTTTTAATGAATAACTTAGCCTATTTTTTTTTGGTTGATATAAAGTCAGTTTGATATTTACAGAAGAAATTGATACTTGAAATGCGCACAAAAATGCTAAAAAATACTTTAAATGTAAAAGGTTTAAACAGAATATTAAATCTAACAAAGAGCAAAGTGTCTTAAAAATCAGCTATAAAAATGAGGGAGATGAGAGGAGAAGTGGGAAAGAAAACCTATAAAAAGAGATGGATAATACCTCATTTTTATGACGTCACATAGCTGTTTTGTAACACTTTGGTCTTTGTCATTTTAGATATCTTTTTGATTTAAACTAATATTACCTGTATTAGCGCTGCTGGTACTAGGACAGGCTCGTACTTGTTGTTGGCACTGAGCGGTCAGCACGCCAGGTCCTGCTCCCCCCAGTCCCAACACGGGCAGGCGGGGGGCATGGTAGTACTCTCCCTCCTCCCCCTCGGGGTCCTCCATAGAGGGGAGGGTGTAGCTGGGGGTGGGGTGGTGGGAGTGAGGGTGTGTGTGGGAGTGCAGCAGGGTGGAGTGGTAAACTGAAGATAAAATACATTTTTATAAAAAAAAATCTCGGAAATTATGATCGATGGAATACAAAGTGTCTTAAAAACTCAGCCATGTGACGTCATAGAAATGTTGGATGAGAGGAGAAGTGGGAAAAAAACCCTAAAACAGAGATAGATAATCCATCATTTTTATGACGTCACATGGTTCACTTTTTTAGACACTTTATAAAGCTTCTGTTGGTAAATTAAAACAACTTAAAACTTTAAAATCCATAGATTTTACACCATAAGAAAAGAAAAAGATGATATAAAATAAATATGACTAAAGCTTTTACAAAATTACATTTAGTCAACCATTGCAATTATTTGAGGCAGCAAAAATTGGCACCAAAAAAATGACGTCATACGATAAAATAACCAATGAGAAGAGAGTATAAAATTAAACATTGGTCAATTACAGTGTATACTGGCCTCTAATTGGTCAACTTTATTGTATGACGTAATTTTTTTGTTTCACTTTACGCTGTCTCCAATTCTTTAACGTCACAGAGTTTCAAGTATGATAAGGGAGATTTATTCGAATGTTTTGACACAAGTAAATAAATGTATAGAATTGCTCTATTAATCTGAAACTTAACTGACCTGAATTATGAGAAGAAGTTAGATGGTGGTGATTGTGGTTCTGATTGTGCAAACTTTCTCCATCCTAAAATTAAAACCAGTTTTTTTAGCCCGTTTTAACATAAAAATAGTTGTTTAATACTTTTTAAAAGCGCAGCTTTTCTATAATTAGGGCAGGTCCGTACGTCACTACGTCCGTCCGCCCGTCCGTAACGGATAGATTTTTTCGTTAATTAAGGCATGTTTGTATTTTGCCATCGGCTTCAAATTTTGTATGATGATTCCTGTAGTTGTTAGGTACGATTTAGAAAGCGTCCATACGTCCTAAACGAAAATCTAAACGTTAATTTAAGCATTGTTAGGACAATAAGGTACTATGTTATAAGCAAAGCATCTCTATAATCAAGTCTTAAAAATATTTTCCCAAATATTCTCCTGTCTTCTACAACAATTTTACAATTTTGTTTAGACATGTAAATTTATTTATAATTTAACTCTGATACTCTACAAGTGTTAACGTTCGTTTGTTATACCGTCTGATATTTGTAAGATGTAAATGGGTGTCAACAGTCAACACCCCCCTAAGAGAAAAATTAAAGAGGCCTTCCTTGCGACTAGATGTCCCCCTAGAGGCTTTTATCAAACTGCATAAGATTATTGTCATTGGTTGACGAAGCCCAACCTGCCCTACTTTTAATTCCTGTGACGTCATAAAAATGAGGGAGATTAGAGGAGAAGTGGGAAAGAAAACCCCTGATAAAGAGATGGATAATCCCTCATTTTATGACGTTACAAGGCTGATTTTTTTAAGACACTTTGTAAAGTTACGTTTTCTATAAACAAGGATTTGTTATTTAAAGCATAGGATTCTACCTTCATTTTAGGGAGGAGACATTGAACTATAAATTTCACAGGTACCCAAAGTTTTATAATCACGTTATCTTATTCTTAGTCTAAAAAAACTTTTGGTACTTTTATTGAATTTTGATTGGTAGGCTTAAAACTTATAGGGTCAAAATCTTTCAAATATTAATTTCAAACAGAAGGGGTAATTTTGTTTATCATCACAGTGGATGTATATAAATTTTTCGTTTATTGTGTCTTATCCACAGAGATTGCTGCTATTAACATATCACAATATTTATTCAACTCGATGCTGTGAGTATTGGTGCAAAAAATATGACGTAACAAAAAAAATTTGCCATTGAGAGGCCGTTATTGACCAATGGTAAAATTTATAGTGGCCTCTCATTGGCTAATTTTTTTTGTTACGTCATATTTTTGCACCAATACTCACAGCATCATTGAACTCAACTAGTTCATCTTATTAAGCTTTTGAAGATCCTTAATTGAAAATATAAACTCACCTTAATGTTGTTATTATGATAGTTGGACAGATAGTACTGTGAATGGGGATTAACCACCCCCCAGGGGGACACAGCTGGTTGCGGGGGGCTACGACCACCATCACCACCCCCCGGCTGGACAGAAGAAAGACCTGAATTATGAGTAGCTGCTGGGGACGACATATCAACCCAACTCTTGTCTATTCACTGTGATCAAAATTTTCTGTAAGTGACATCTAAATTCCCCTGGCCCTTGTCTTGAAAAATCTTCCAAATCCGGCCTCAACCAATGACAGTATTGCCGCCGCAACTTGGCCAATAAGAGCATTCAGCCTCTGGAACTTAGCCAATCACAGCGCACAGCCTCTAATTGGCGGCAACTTTAAACCAATAGGAAGACGAGGGCCAGCATAAAGGGAGGTTGAGCTGTGGGTAATGAGCTATCAAAACCAGATATTCTTAGAACTTTATTTTCCTGCCAAAATTGAAAATATGGAAATAATATTTTTCAATATATTGCAAAACTGCAAGTTTAACTTTAAAAAAAAATGCTTTTAATATAAAAATCGTAATGTTTTAATTAAAATATTTAAAAAGTACTCTTTTACAAACGTATAGAATTTTGGGAAGGCTTAACTTAAAGACAAATGAATCATTTGATTGCACTACATTTCACTAGAATTATGCATATAAAATATACGTGGATATTATAAGAGGAAAAAAATTATCGTCTATTTAGGTTTCGAACATGCAACTCGTTTATTCGTTAGTTAGTTCATCCAGTAGGAGGGGAGAGATGAGGTAAAAAAAGGTGACAAGGGGAAATCGTTATTTTAGCCTGCTGTGTGTTTTTCTTTATTAGAAAACAAGAAAATCGGTTGTAAGATCCAAATATTAATATATCCATATACTTGAAGATACTTCTACATTGCTTTTCTTACAGGTCAACTTATTTAATGGGTGATTTGAGAAAGTCGCTCAAAAAATCTGCATGTGACGTCATAAAAATGATGGATTATCTATCACTTTTTTAGGAGTTTTTATAACGTCAGAACTTTTTTTGAGCGACTTTCTTCGCTAACATTTAATGATTTTAAATTTCACTCGCCTGACCTAGTATTCCTAATATTTCCTTCCCACCAGTTATATTTCCCCCTTTGTCGTCGGATATATCTGTGTGAAATTATGGCTTTTTATTTCCGTAAATTTGTCAGGGATACAAATATAAAAAAAAATGGCTGAAGAAATATTATTTTAAGGCTATAAGCCATAAGTCTTACCTGCTGGACTATCTATCATAAAATACACAACCAACAACCTCACAGCAAAATAGCTTAAAACCAACCCAAGACTAGTGATTCTGCTCTAAAAATTTTGAGGGTAAGGTAAGAAGAGGAAATAAAACATAAATTTACCAAAGAATGAATTATATTTTAGAAAAGATAAAACTATTTTATCGCATCGAATTATAGACAGCTCTCCGCGGTTATAATAATGAAAAATTATAAGATTAAAACAATTTTTGTTAACCCTGAGGGGTCGAAGGCCTAGGCTAACAAAACGGTTTTTATTTTTATTTTAATATTTGTGGAAAATTGTCTGTAATACAATGCTTTATATGATTTTTCAGTTTTGTTGAGAACGGGTTATAATCCAGCGGATATTAATCAGTTTCACTTTCAAAGCCATTATCTTTCATTTGCCTATCCCCGAGACCCTGAACTATCCCACAATCCATAACTTTTGAACAACAAGGCGGTGACAGATGTAATTGAGCGTTAAACCATTTATACACATATAGATTATTTCTTGGATATAGACAGATAGATTATTTCATACATGTATATATATATATATAAGCCCGTGCCTTCGGCAAATTTGGGCTAAAAAACTGGTTTAAATATTATAAATGTACATTTTATATCCGCAGAAACTGTTTATGATACGATGTGAGACATATTTATTCTTATTTTAGATTTGAATAGAAATGGCGTCACCCCCATTTTCAATTTTAATTTTAAAAAATCAATTGAAGAAAAAAAATTGGGAGGGTTTTTTCCCTGGGGCGATTTCTCTTGGGAGGGTGGTGGTACCCTCCCCTAAAATAGTATAAATCTTCTTAGGACCTATGATAGGCTACCCTGTAAAGGAAAACCTGACCGGTTCAGTGGTACAAACTTACAAACACGCAAACACACAGACAAAAAGACAGACAGACATGATAGAGGAATAAACTTCTGAAGATGACACAAAATATGATTTTTTTTCTATCTCGAAGTATTTGTACATACTTATGAAATATCAGGAATACGGGAAACACAATGAGCGAAAAAGTTCATTAATTCTTAAACACAGTAATAGTGTTTGACTGATTATGACGTAACAAAAAAAATTAGCCAATGAGAGGCCGTTTTTGACCAATGCAATGGTAAAATTTATAGTGGCCTCTCATTGGCTATTTTTTTTTGTTACGTCATAATCAGTCAGACACTATTACGGTGCTCCAATAAAAGGAATGTTGGGTAGGGGAAGTTGACCATTCACTCTCAATTTTAGTTTTAAAAAGTAAAAGTAAAGATTATGTTTTCTCGTATTCATTCGAATCCGTTGGATAGGAACCGGTTCTCATCCGTCAAAAAACCTATGTCTAGCATCGTATTATATCCAGCTTTCTACGAATATAAAAATGTACATTCTATATCCGCGGAAAGCTGTTTATAATACGATGCGAGAAATAACTATTCTTTGTTTTTTTAGGGGGGACGGGGGGGAGGGGGGATTTTCCCCTTGAGCTATTTTTCTTGCAATGGCGAATATACCCTTTCCCAAAATAGTTATAAACCTTCCCTAGACCTATAAAAGGGTTCTCTGTAAAGGAGAACCATATCTGTTCAGCAGTTAGCAAGATCTTTCGCTACAGACAAAAAAACATGCTACTTTATATATTAGAATTTGATGATAAACGGAATAGATTTAATGAAAATCTAAAGCAGATGAGTTAAAGCGAGTGTTTTAGAATAAAAGAGCAATATACTTTGTAAACTAGGAAGATATTATCAAAAGTATAAACGTTTTAACAGACGCATACCTTAAAACTAGAATAGAAATCATATAATCATATGTTTGACCTGGGCCTTTGGTCCCTTGGGGCCAACAAAACTTAATCCTTTTAATTTTACTAACCGCGGAAAGCTGTCTATAATACATGGCAATAAATAACTATTTTTTCTCCAGTCAATATCCCCCAAGTATCTGACATGAGAAAATACTCATAAAAGGGGAGGGGCAATTTTTGGGGAATATTGCAATGGGAACGGAGAAAGGGAAAAGGGGGGAATTGTCGGAGACTTTAAAAAAAGGGGGGGGGGGGAGATAAATAAGAATCCAACAAGGAATGTTATGTGCTAAAGTAGCAGAGATAACTAATTTGGTTCTTTCCCTCAAAAGTGCTTTTTGAGCCCCAAACTCCCTCCACATTATTTTGAAATAAATTGAAATTAAGGTGTAAAGGGGGGGGGGATAGTAGGTAGCTTTTTTCCTAAGGCGAGGTGTCACTTTGTTTTCTTGCATTTTCCTATGCTTAATTAAGCTTAACCCCTGCGGGGCTATCCAGTAGATAATATACCCTAACCTAATCTGACCTACAAATAAAGAAACAGATGATAAAACACCCCCCCCCCCCCCCACTACTTGTTTAAGTTCTTTGATGCCATTCGTTCTGAAGGACGTACATAATCCCAACTAATTATAGAGTAGCTGCGCTACAAAAAAAAATCCTGTGTGAGAAGTGGAAAAGTGGGCGGAGGTTGATATATCAATTAGTTCTGCTGTTTCTAATAGTGGTGAGTACCACGGAGGGAGGGGACAAAGTTTTATAATAATGTATTCTTAATCGTTGGCTTAACAACCGTGGGGACTTTATTGAATTTTGATCGTCTTAACGTCTCAACTATTATTTGTAATCTACAGAAGAGGTAATGTTGTGTATCATCATTTAGGATGTACATCAATTTATTGGCCACTGTCTTATCCCTTTAGATCCCAATGTTCGTACCAGGTGTTCCCTCAAACTAGAACGATAACATACATAAATTTAGCCAAAATCGTCATTTTTTGGTGCCTTTAATTTTTAAGAGTGTGTATGAATGAACGAAAAGTCAACTAACCAATAGTTTTTTACAGTTTTCTACATATAATAAAAGTTTTAGGATCTTGTAATTTTTACTCGAAGCTACTTTATAAGCTTTCTTGTGAGTAATATATGATTAAAAGCGAAGCAAAACGTTATCGACAAAAAGAAAAAAATAAATGTTGACATGTTGAGTCACTTCAAAAGAAAAAAAGAAAAACAGTCAATTTTCTAGCAATTTGGAGTACAAAAATTTTCTGTATAGTAAAAACGTTTTACATATTATGAATCTTATGGTTTTCTATATAATACATATTATACTGAGACGTATCTTCCCTAATTTTGAAAGCTTTTCGATAATAAGGTTCTGTACGTTCGTTCCTTACGAAACGGTTAGATTTTTCAAAAACTTAATACAGAATTGTCCCATTGATTTGAAACTTTAGACAAGGATTCCTGTAAAAACTCACAGTGCGTTCGAAGGTGCTTTGAATTTTGTGTCAAAACCTAAATTGGGACATAGTGCATTTTATTACCTTAGGTTAGGTAACTTCATTTCACTTTTCAATAAAATCTAAAATGCAGCGGTTTTTCAGAAAATTAAATTTGAAAATTTCAAGTTAAATTTTCATCCCCTAGGAGTTACCGCATAATCATGACAAGAAAAACAAAGATTATTTATTTAAAATTTTGAACAAGTTTGCTAAAAGTTTGAACAAGTCCTTCATAAAACCACTCCTGAAGTGAGTTGATTCATTGCCATTTCTATCAGTTGCTTTGCTAAGGTGACGCAAATTCAGCCTTAAATAAATCATATATAGAGAGGTTTTATGAAAGACTTCATAAAAGCAAAGTTGTTCAAAATTTTAAATGAATAATCTTTGCTTTTCTTGTCATGATTATGCGGCAACTGCTAGGGGATGAAAATTGAACTTGAAATTTTCAAATCTAATTTTCTCTAAAACGGCTGCATTTCAGATTCTATTGAAAAGTGAAATGAAGTTACCTAACCTAGGGTAATGAAATGCACTATGTCCAAATTTAGAAAGCGTAGCAACTCTATAATTTTTACATGCTGAATATTATTAAGCAAAAAAATTTTGTATGATATAATCATCCTTTTTATCTGATTTTTGATCAATGATTCCTATGACAACAAAGTACAATATTTTAGTCGAAGCATCTCCATCCCTCAACAGAATTATGTATTTTTGCAATTTTGCATCAAGTTCAGATACAATTTTGTTCTGATTATAGAGCTTCACTTTTATGGATGTTGTTATCTTTGTTATTTTTAACTATTTTGTATATGATAGTTTGAATTTCGGAAACTTCACATAAAGGAAGACATGAACTGTACTAGAAGCTTCCCTTAGTATTCTTTTTGCACTTTTTAATTAGTATGTCGTGACAATTTTCTCTGTGAATTGCTATATTCTGTTTTCAATAAAGACCGCGGGTTGAAGTTATGTAGTAGCTACGCTCATAATATTACGTAAAATGTCTTGGTAGTCAAAATGACAAATAATCTTTTTTTTGCCGTAACAAGACAAAGACGAACTGACACTATATGTAGAAAAGCTACTCATATAAGAGCTTTAAAATGTACTTAAAACAAAAATAATATCAAAATTGTATTTTAAAGTTGAAAAACTAGTAGAAATCATTTTAGTTGTATTTCATGTGTTTCATGTGTTGATTGTCTCTAGTTTGTGATTACATGTGATTTGTTTTTATCAAATGAATAAAAAATAACAAGGATGACAACATCCATAAAAGTGAAGCACTGAAACGGTAGGACAAACGGACGTTAACACTTGTATAGTTTCAGAACTGAATAATCCTAATATAAATGTATAAGAGTCAAAGCAAAATTGTGAGTAAACTTGTTAAAAAACTGCTTGATACAGGATAATGTTTATGGACATACTTACATTTTTAGGACTTGATTATAGAGTTGCTTCGTTTATTACATTATACTTTGTTGTCCCAGAAATCAAAAATCAGATCAATCGGATAATTAGATCACTTAAAAATTTGATGTTAAAAAAGTAAAAAAATCATCATGTTTAAAATGGACGTACGGACATTTTGGTAATGATTATAGAGTTGCTACGCTTTCTAAATCGTACCTAACTGCTAAAGGAATCACCATGCAAAATTTGAAATCGATAGGACAATTCTAACATGCCTAAATTAACGAAAAAAGCTATCCGTTACGGACGGACGGACGGACCGACCCTAATTATAGAAAAGCTTCGCTTTTAACAAGGATAATTACATCAATTGTAGCAAAGCCATTTAAAAGGTAAAAGATAGAGAAAGGAAGGGAATGGCGCAAGAAAGAAAGGAGGAGAGAATAGTTATTTCTCGTATCGTATTATAAACGGCTTTCCGCGGATATAGAATGTACAATTATAAGATTAAAACTAGTTTTTTTAGCCCCGTGGTGCCGAAAGCACCGGCTAAAAAAACTGGTTTTAATCTTATGATTGCACATTAGAATGAATACGAGAAATAAAAAAGACTTAACAAAGAGAGGGTAGTGTATTGTTATAGGAATAATTTTATTCTTTGTATAACTCTTCATTTAAGCTTTGTTTCATTATCTGTGTTTACTGCATTACATTATGGCAGTTAGAACAAAATAGATGAAAAAAGAGAGAGAAAAAAGAGAAAGTTGAAATTCTAAATAAACAAGGATGACAACATCCATAAAAGCGAAGCACTGAAACGGTGGGACAAACGGACATTAACGCTTATATAGTGTCAGAACTGAATAATCAGAATATACATAAATGTATAAGAATCGGAGCAAAATTGTAAGTAAATTTGTTAAAAAACTGATTGATACAGGATAATGTTTATGGACATAATTACATTTTTATGACTTGATTATAGAGTTGCTTTGCTTATAACATTATACTTTGTTGTCCCAGGAATCAACATACCAAAAATCAGATCAATCGGATGATTAAATCACATAAAAATTTGTTGTTAAAAAAGTAACAAAAATCAATATGTTTAAAATGGACGTACGGACATTCTTGTTATGATTATAGAGTTGCTACGCTTTCTAAATCGTACCTAACTACTAAAGGAATCACCATGCAAAGTTTGAAATCGATAGGACAATTCTAACATGCCTAAATTAACGAAAAAAGCTATCCGTCTGTGACGGACGGGCGTATGGACGGACGGATCGACCCTAATTATAGAAAAGCTTCGCTTTTAAAAATAATTCAGTGAGAGTTACAAAGAACCGAGTCGAGAGCAGCAATTGAAATAAAAGTACACGAGCATTGGTAGAGCTGCTGATATTCCAAAATATCTACAATTAATATGTATTTATTCTTTTCATTACAGAAAATTAAAAAAAAATGCTATTTAATACATTTAGAAACACATTACCAAGGTATTAAAACCTAGATTTTACAACCCCGCCCCCCCCCCCCCCCTAGGAAAAAAATATAGGCGCCCTTAATTCTTGATGTTAGGGGAATAGAGGTAAATTATAACAATCGAAAACTCTACAAGTTTTTTCAGCGATTTGCGATATGTTTTAAAACCCCCTAGTTAGATTCAGTTGAATATATTGTAAATGTTCAGTTTTATAATAATAGGTTATGTTAACTCTTTTGCAGTTGTTAGGTTATCATAAAAGGAAGGCTTTTTTTAGGGGCTAGAATTATTGTATAAGTTCTGTTTATGGTAGATGAAACTGTTCACATCTGACTTAAACAAAGTATTGGAAATCAAGTCATGTACTGGGAAGGTGTGGTGATTTCAAATATGCATTTGGTTTAATTTCCTTAATAAGGATCGTTTTTGTTTAAATCCAATGTTTGTAACCAATGACATAGCTTCGCAAACTGTTCTATAGAAATGTAAAAAATATCTTATGATTCTCTGCTGTAAGGTTGTATGTATAGGTGTATGCTTTTGTGTACTTAATATATACGAAAGGGACCAATTCATAGAGTGGCTGTGCTACCAAAAATTATTTTATTTTTAGATGTACACGTTTGTTGAAACGAAATATAAGCACAGGTTCCGAAGCGCTGACACCCTCTACAGGTATAAACTTTTCTTTGGATCAATCTGTTTAACTACAAAAGATAAGAATATTTTGATAAAAAATAGTTGCCTATTTATTGCATAAATTTTGTGATTTTTATTCTATGTCATTTTTAATTAGTAGGAAATTGTATATACATGATTTTTCAGTAGGGGTGGGAACAGGTTATTATTCACCGGATATCAATCAGTTTGAAAGTAAAACAAGATTACCAAGGGGGAATCTGTCTATAGTACGATGCAATAAATAACTATTATGAGTTTTTAAATAGTTTTTTAATTCAATTTATTAAGATGCGGTTGTTGAAAACAAGAGGCTGCGCCAACATTTGGCATTGTCTTACAGGTTCATATTCTTAGTAGCAAAGCTACTCTATAATTTGAAATGTCCGTATATCCGTATGAAACGTTTTGGAGGAAACGTAATTGTCTCGGCTCCTATTGAAGATAGACGACTGAAATTTTCAGGGATTAAATATATTATCTATCTTCATATTTTCACCAAGTTTTATTTAGATTCGTCAATTGATTCCTACATTTTCATGATTTTCTCGACTCCTATTCAAGAATTAAATAAGTTTAAATTCTGCATACTTCTATTAAGCTTTAGTGAGCTCTGCTTGGTTGGGGTGCTAGTTCAATTCCTAGATTTTTAAGTTTTCATGATTTAAATTTGCTCTTATTCAAGAGAGACGGCTTCGATACTTATGAATGTTGTCATACTTGTTTTATTTTCAACAAGGAGTAGATGTTCAGTTGTCATAAAAAGAAAAAGAGAAAAAGAGAGACTATTCTTCAATGCATTGAAAATCCCGAAACCTTTCATAAAAAAAGAGGTTTTATGTTTAGGCATGACGGACAGACCGACGGACCAAGTAAATTATACAATGAATTATGGAGAATCTTCACTAAAAATTTTATCCTTAATAGCAGCTGAGAAAATCACATTTTCCACATAGCGTTACGAACGGACTGACAAAAAGACAAATTGAATTATAGAGTAAATTTGATACTATAAAGTATCTTATGATAGTATATCAAAACCTAAAGACAAGAGACTCTTGTACCTAAAGTTTTATAACATTGTTTCTTATCCGTAAGCTCAAAAACTTTGGGTACTATAGATATCTAAACCACTAACAAACAATTTTAATCTATAAAAGGTGTAGTTTTGTTTATCATCATTACATTCTGTGTTTTAGGTTGCTTGATGAGATGAAGTTAAACGAGGGTACCTGTAACCATATAACTGTTATGGCTCCCAGGAAAGATTGTAGTAATGGGGAGGAAGTTATGCTCCTGGTTCCAGGTAAACATATTACTCTTATGGATTCCAGAAAAAAATGGTAGGAATGGGGAGGAGGTTATGCTCCTGGTTCCAGGTAAACATATATCTGTTATGGCTCCAAGAGAGGATGGTAGGAATGGGGAGGAAGTTATGCTCCTGGTTCCAGGTAAACATATAAACTGTTATGGCTCCCAGGAGGGATGGTAGGAATGGGGAGGTTATGCTTCTAGTTCCAGGTAAACATATAACTGTTATGGCTCCCAGGAGGGTTGGCAGGAATGGGAGAAGGTTATGCACCTAGTTCCAGGTAAACATATAACTGTTATGGCTCCCAGGAAGGATAGTAGGAATAGGGATGAGGTTTTGCTCCTGGTTCCAGGTAAACATATAACTGTTATGGCTCCCAGGAAGGATAGTAGGAATAGGGATGAGGTTTTGCTCCTGGTTCCAGGTAAACATATAACTGTTATGGCTCCCAGGAAGGATAGTAGGAATAGGGATGAGGTTTTGCTCCTGGTTCCAGGTAAACATATAACTGTTATGGCTCCCAGGAAGGATGGTAGGAATGGGGAGGAAGTTATGCTCCTGGTTTCAGGTAAACATATAACTGTTATGGCTCCCAGGAAGGATGGTAGGAATGGGGAGGAAGTTATGCTCCTGGTTTCAGGTAAACATATAACTGTTATGGCTCCCAGGAAGGATGGTAGGAATGGGGAGGAGGTTATGCTCCTGGTTCCAGGTAAACATATAACTGTTATGGCTCCCAGGAAGGATGGTAGGAATGGGGAGGAGGTTATGCTCCTGGTTTCAGGTAAACATATAACTGTTATGGCTCCCAGGAAGGATGGTAGGAATGGGGAGGAAGTTATGCTCCTGGTTTCAGGTAAACATATAACTGTTATGGCTCCCAGGAAGGATGGTAGGAATGGGGAGGAGGTTATGCTCCTGGTTCCAGGTAAACATATAAATGTTATGGCTCCCAGGAAGGATGGTAGGAATGGGGAGGAGGTTATGCTCCTGGTTCAAGTTGAACATATAACTGTTATAGCTCCAAGGAAGGATATTTTTTTCTGTAGGTAAAATAGCAGTAAAATACATCCTATTTCAATAATGATTATTTTTTGCTGTAGAAACTTTTGTTTTTTAACTAGCCCCACTAATTATATTTTTTAAAGGTTTTATGGATAATGGTGGTGGACTTGATTGGGGAGAGGTAAAATTATTTAAGTATTGCTTCAAAACTGGTTTTAATCTTAGATTTTTAAAAATTTATTACCCGCGGAAAGCTGTCTGTAATACGATGTGATAATTAACTATTTTTACACGGCTCCGAATCTGATTTACTACCACTGAATATTAACCGGGATAAAAACGAAATTAATGTCTCACAAAACGTAATGCACAAATATATTAATTAATTTTATGGTTTGTAGCCGTTTTTTTAATGTATTTCTACAGGTCTTTTCACAAAAACATTTGCATTTGAGACCTTTTTTGTTTTGTTTTGTACATTTTTCGTTCTTGTTTGACTCTGTTCTAGACGGACGGACGAAAAGAACTTACAGCTGCGCAAAAAAATGCAATCCGCAAAATGACAAATGATCAAATGTTTGCAAACATCTTTATGTCAGGATTTAAATAGTTTCCCACAGCTGAACATGAACAGTCAAATAATAAGATCAAAAATTTGAAGCGAAGTTTTAACAAAGTAATGTAATTTGTTTAGCATATATGTAAGTAAAGGCTTAAGACTTGAATGAGAATCGAAGATAAAAAAACATTTTTTATTAAAGTAGTTGCAGCGATTTAAAATAATTAAAAAGAATTACCTACTCAATAAAAACTACAAGATGGTATGTTACTCTAACACTTTCTTTTAAACCGCCAACTTTTTTTTAATGGCAATTTTTAAAAAAAATTGCCATTAAAATGTTTTCAAACTCTTTAACATACAAATTACATGACCAAATTTTTGAAAAGCTTTGCTTTTAAATCTGACAAAAAGAGAGCAAATAATAAAATATTGAGTTATAAAAATGTAGGTACTCAATAATACAAAGAATCTTTATTTACTTATCAATCTAAATATTCTCTAATCCGTCTCATTTAATCTCTCTCTCTCTCTCTCTCTCTCTCTCTCTCTCTCTCTCTCTCTCTCTCTCTCTCTCTCTTTCTCCCTCTCTCTCCCTCTCTCTCTCTCTCTCTCTCTCTTTCTCTCTTTCTCCCTCTCTCTCCCTCTCTCTCTCTCTCTCTCTTTCTCTCTTTCTCCCTCCCTCTCTCTCTCTCTCTCTTTCTCTCTTTCTCCCTCTCTATCTATCTATTTATCTATCTATCTATCTATCTATCTATCTAATCCTTCTCATTCAATATCTTTTCTTCAGGGAGGGAGGGGATATTAGACAGTAAATTATACTCAATACTTTGAGTACTTCTGTTAAATCTTGATTTGTTGGTTTTTTTTTCGTATTCTGCATTCAGTATTACTTTAAACAATATAAAATTACCTGGATGTGGCACCATATTTTCATGAATTCTAATAAAGTAATACTCCCAGCTGGATAAAAAAAACGATGCCCCCATTTACGACCTTTATCACATTATCTCTCCACTTACTGGATGCACGAATAGACTAACAAATGAGGTCCCTATTAGCAACATAAATGGACAAAAAAAATTCCCTTTTAATATATCCAGGTATTCTATATCTATTACTAGCGGCTTCGCCCCTAGCCTCTAGGGGCTTTTACCCAAGAGGTTTGATCAAACCAATTTTTTCGTATTTTAGATTTTTAAAAAAATTTGGGGGGGGGAATTTTTTTTTTTGGGGGGGGGGGGGTAGTCGACCCCACTATTTCAATTTTAGTTTTAAAAAGAAAATAAAAAAAAAAATTTTGGTGGGGGATTTCACTTTTGGGGGGGGGTTGGGGGTGTCCCACCCCCCAAGAAAATAGTTATAAACCTTCCCGGGACCTATGAGAAGCTACCCTGTAAAGGAGAACCCGATCGGTTCAGCGGTTAGCGAGATCCTTCGCTACAAACAAACAGACAGACAAACAAACAAACAGGCAGACATCGTTCTACTTTGTATTATAGATAACTTTAACTATTTACCACAGAAATTTAATAGCCGTGATCGAAGCTTTACAAAGTATCTTAAAAAATCAGCCATGTGACGTCATAAAAAAGATTATCCATCTCTTTGTTAGGGGCTTTCCTTCCCAATTTTCCTCTCATCCCTCTTTTTTATGACGTCACATGGCTGATTTTTTGACACACTTTGTAAAGCTTCCATTAATCGTTATGTATTCTTTAAATTTTTACCAATAATTAAAGTTACTGGCTTTTTAGTGGCGACGCTACTCTATAATTAGAAATGTCCGTCCGCCTGTCGGTCAGTAATGCAGTGGTGGAAACGTGATTTTCTCGGCCCCTATAAAAGTTAGAAGGCTGAAATTTTCATTGATTTAATTATGTTACGTTTTTTCATATTTTCACTAAGTTTCATTAAGATTCGTCAATTAATTGTGGTGCTAGAACGATTCCTTGATTTTCATACATAAATCTTACAAGGTTTTGTGATTTTTTTTAGTTTAGTGTTTTTTTTTATGAAACTGCTCTATAGTTTATTTTTTCCGGATATCCATCAATACTTTTTAAGCTTCGCTACTTATGGATGTTGTCATCCTTGTTTAACCCCTAACCTATATTTTCTCTTTTATACAAAGTAAAAACATTTTTCATCTATTTAAAATTTTTTCCCATTCCAAAGCCTCTGTATGAGAAACAAATTAATATTAGGGAATATTATTAGGTTATGATTATATGTTAGGATTTTATTCATAGATAGATAAATAAATATAAGATAAATAGATCATTAAATTAAAAAAAAATGGGGTCAAGTAATGAACAACTTTTATTGATTTATGAATAAATTTTACCTTTTGGGGTAATGCTTTATTAATGCCGCAATCTGTTAGTTTCTTTGAATACGACATTCTACATGACAAATAATATGTTATTAAATATAAACAGATAAAGCAAGAGGACTTTATTGTTGTTTCAAATCCTTTATAGCAAAATATGTCTTGTTTTATATTTATACATTACGTAATAATTTTAAAATTACACCTGTTTTAGGCTATTTTATCAATCACATTTTAGGGAACAAATATTTTTTTTGGAATAATTTATTTATTCTATTATTTCTATATAGGAAATGATTATAAGGTTGTATGAGATAATTGGTAGGCTGAATATAGAAAGATGTCAATCTGAGATATTAATACAAATATTTTTAATAGCACAGTTACTCTATAATTAACTTTGTTTCAATATTCCCCCAATATGGAGTGTATGGACCACCTGGCAAAATTAAGTGGATTTAAACCCCCCCGACACCCCCAAACACCCTCATGATACACCTACTAAAATAGTCAAGGGGGATGTCAAGTTAAAAATTTATACACCTATAATCTTAAAGGCAGTGTGCAAAAAAAACATGCGCGCTTCATGGGGCAATTTACCAATAAAGGACACTTGTTTTTACTTTTAAGTATGTTGATTATAAACATAACATTACACCTGTATTACATCCCCCTCGATTTGTGCTTAAAAGGGGTGTAAAAATCTTGGGTAGTCATGGTTGGACCCTCAGATGTAAAAACTTTATTTTAGTGTTTGGCCAAAATGACTTAGCAATTGTATCTGTAAGTACGTCTAATAACATCCTTTGCTATTTTTAAAATCCTAGAAAATTTTTTTTGCAAGAAAATTGCATAAATTCGCAACCTTTTTTAGAACCACTAAAAAAAAAAACTTTTTATATAAAATCCTTTTTACAAAAAAATATCAATAATTACTTAAAATTAAACCTGAAAGAAAAAAAATCTCATTACACGTGTTAATTTGCATGTTTTAGGTCTTTTTTTGAGGAAAGTATAACTTCCACATTTTTGACAATAATTATATTTTTTTAACATTTCAAAGTAAAATATAATAAAACTTTCTTTTTCTTGAATTATCAGTTGAAAATTTCATCAAACATGCAATTTAAGTGATGAAAATTTAATAAAATCATTATTTGAATGTTTAGAATTACCAATTTTCTACATTTAAAACAAAATGTTAACAAAATTTAAAAACATTTTAACATATAACTTCAAAAATCAATAACATTTTATAAAAAGATGTTTCAAAAAATAAATCATTAAAAGGTATTAAAATGCATTTGAAATTACTTAAAATTAAAACGAGAACATCTTTTTACACTTTATTCTGTGTAATAGAGTTTAAATGACATGATAGTGAATGAAATATTTCCTAAACTCATTAAGCCTTTTTGTGACTATATTAAAAATAATTTATTTTGTTTTATATTGTTTTTTTATTCAAATATTTGACAAAATTTTCCCTACGTCAATAAAATAAAGTCAGTTTTTTACTGTTTCCAGGTTTTTCTTTATAATTATAACAATTAAATATAATATAAATCTTCATTATCTTTTATTTGAATTATCATACACATTAAAATGTAAAGTATAAGCTAGAATAGCACTTTTTTCAACGAATATTTTAATGACATTATATCAAAATAATTCCTCTTAAATATCACACAACATATGATTGGGAAGTATAGCCATTTCTTGGAGGTATAATATTTACAAAAATACCATTAATTCTGTTTTTATCAGAAGTTAAAAAAATTGAACAATTCTAAAACAATGGTTGGCTGTCTAGATATTGAGTACACTAAGACTACGGCTCTGTTCTATTGAAATAACGTTGCAAAAAGAGGGGTTCTGAACGTAATCTACATAATATTTTTAAAAGAACCAACAAGTACTGTCAGTATCTTTTTTCTTGTAATCTAGCAGACAATCAAATCATAACACAATTTTCATGATAAAATATTCAGGTTTCTACTTCACATTTTAAAAAATATACTGATCAATAAAATGTTCAAAATTTTACTTTGTACTAATTGAAAAAATATGTTGTAATTCTTATTTTAAAGTTACATTTTTATCCCTGACAAAATCATAGATGACTTTTAAAGGCATCTTATCTAAACTTTTTGAAGAAAAGCTTAAAAACGTTAATTAAGTATGAAAACTATTTTCTTCGATTTTTCTGAAGTTATTATCGCATTCTATGGGTTTTTTATTATCATTTACTTATATCGAAAGTGCCAAACATTGTACCCTAACTTATTCATTTAATAAAAAACCAACCGTGATAGTGGCAAAAACCTGTGCTCACCACTGTATATCTGTATAACTTCTAATGATGGATGATATCTTCCTATTTAAGAAATATCTTTTTCTTGTTTTATAGGTCTAAGTTTTAATATTGATTTTTAAGTGATTAAATTGTATTTAATTTTACAAAATTCTTTCAATAATGACTAATTGCCAATTAGATATATTTTGATATTTTAAAATAGTAAAAAATAATATAACAAGAATAGCAACATCCATGAATAGCGAAGCACAGAAAAAAAACCCATGTATTTTACAAAGTGTCTCAAAAATCAGCTATTTGACGTCATAAAAATGAGAGATTATCCATCTCTTTACTAGGGGTTTTCTCTCCCACTTCTCCTCTTATCTCTCTCATTTTTATAACGTTATGTAGCTGATTTTTAAGTCACTTTTATATACTTATTCTAGATTCTCTAATAACAAAAAAAACGTTGTCAGAAAAAAAAGCTAAGTAAAATTAATTACGTCACCTTCTAAATAAAGTAAAATAAAAAATCCTTCAAATTTTGGGTCTGGGAATTTAAAATAAATTTCTCATATAAACCGATTAATATCCAGTGGATTAGAACCGGTTCTCATCCATATGAAAAAACTATGTCTAGCTTCGTATAATATCCAGAGGTGGATTCTTTAAAAAAAATTTTTATCCTGCGCCTTTGGCATCTCGGGTTTTAATCTTATATTGCACATTGTATATCTGCAAAAAGCTGTTTATAATACGACGCTAGACATAATTTGTTCGTATGGATGAGAACCGTAATTGAATTAATTGTTTAGGTCACAGCCAGTAGTCTGCTTGGTTTAAATTCAGATGGAGGGGTCGGTAAGAGCTTTTTTTTTATATATATATAAACAAAGAGATTTTGTCATTATAACTAAGCTTTTAAATTATAATTAACTAGTGGCTTTACTCCTAGCCTCAAAGGGTAATTAAAAAAAAAGTAAGTACCCTTGGTGCTGCAACCACCTTTTTCAAATTAACTGTCTAAAAAATGAAGGGTATTTTTTTTGGATGGGTTGTAGATGTCCCACCTCCCAAGAAAATTACTTAAAACCAACACAGGACCAGTATATATATTCCCTAAAGAGTAGAATCTAATATTTTCATTCGTTACTGAGATATTAAACTTCAGACGGACGGAAGAACGGATGGATGGACGGACAGATAGACGGCCAGACAGACGGACAGACAGACAGACGGCCAGACAAACGGACAGACAGACGGACAGACAGACGGACAGACAGACAGACAGATAGACAATAATCTAATTTGTATTATAGATAGTAGAAACAAGGAAGTCTATATCCTTTCAAATGAATTTTTTGACCAAACAACTAAAAATAGAAATAACCTATTATGCAAGTAAAGTATAAGGTTTTTTTTTGTCAGTTTGTCCCGAGAACCTGTGAACCATTTCTATAGGTTCCGCAGAAATAGGGCCCCCCAGAAAGGTAAGCTAACTGGCCTTCCTTTTTAAAATTATTCCAGAAATGGAGGGGAAGGGGCATAGGGGAAGCACAATTTTAATGAAGTCATCTGTGTTTTTGATATAGAGGAAGGAGAAGGGGAGCCCGAACTATCCGCAGCTTCCATCCATCTGGGTCTTAGAAAAGGACGCCCATCTGCAAAGTGAGTATCGTACCAGTCCGTTTTGAAAATGTTAAAAATTGGAAGATTCTAATTAACAAAAGTTGTCGCAAATATAGGTATTAAATGATAAAATTAACAGATACTCACGTAGCTGTCTATAGTGCCCTAGGAAAATAAGGGAAGATGACACCGCTTTTGGCCAACCTATTCTAGTGACGTCATAGTAGAGGTAAAGATAAAGGGAAGGAGAAAAGATACCCCCTGACGTCATGGGGTGTTTCGTGTATTTTCACAGTAGCTTTCGATATGTTATTTTAGGTTAGGTTAGGTAATTGCACCGAAGGGTTAGAGCCCCCCGCAAGGTGAAAATACAAAGAAACGCCCCTTAACAGGGACTATACCCAATATGTTTTATGTTTCCTATAAAAGTTAGGTACGATTTTGTTTAGACTTTTGTTTAATAATGTTCCACTTATTAAGTTCTGACAGTCGACAGTGCAGTAGTTATTGTTTGTGTGTCCTTTCTTCTGATTTTAGAGCTTCGTTTTTTATTGATATTGATATCCTTCTTTTTAGAGTTGTTATGCACACCCACACTCCATATGCTACTGCCCTGGGTTGTCTACAAGATCCTTCTCTGTTGATGGTTCATCAAAATTCATGCAGGTTCAATTTATCTATCAATTACCTCATATAGGCACTCTGCTGTCCATAAGGTCCAAAAGTTAAGCATAACTAAGGGTAGCCGTATCTCTCCCTTTCTGTCAAACACAAGAGGTATTAGGCTAATAAAAAAAAATAACAAACAACCAAAAGTTTTGATTCCACGAAGTATTAACAATGCATGGTTATGAGTTGCGCCTGTTTAGGGGCTAATGCTTTTCATCTCCACTGTCTTTTACTGTTGCTCATCTGACAAAATAACAGTAGAATCAATTTTAACGTCATTCAGGTTTATTGAGTTTTTGTTATATTTATATAATGATATCCATAATGCCAATCGAATCATGTATCTCATAGTTATAAGTTTTAAGACCTTCAAAAAATGTTTCATGCTGTGTTGTTTTATGGTAATGGATCGTGTTTAACAACCACCCCTCCAAAAAACCCAAATTTGTTAATTTATCAAGAGTTCTTTAACTCTTCGATAAGGTCAACACAACATCAATCTTTTATTAACTTTCTTTATTAATCTGTTCAGCTTTGTAAAGCATGCAATAGGTATGTCAAACGCTAAGAAAATATATTTTCATATTCATTCGAAACCGATTGATATCCCATGGATTAGAACCGGTTCTCATCCATACTAAAAAACTATGTCCAGCATCGTATTATATTTAGTGTTTTTACGAATAAAAAACTGTACAATCATAAGATGAAAACCAGTTTTTAGCTGTTCCTTCGGCATCTCAGTGCAAACAACTGGTTTTATATTATATTATACATTTTATTTCCGCGGAAAGCTGTTTATAATACGATGCGAGAAATAACTATTATATTTTTTTCAACTTTTTAGGTTTCTTGGGCGGGTAGCATATGACAATGGCTACCAACCCGCTGTAGAACAGGAAGAGGGGAAAAGACTTGCCAGTGTTCTTGGGGATAAGTAAGCTCTTTTTTAAAAGCGAAGCTTTTCTATAATTAGGGTCGGTCCGTCCATGCGTCACAAACAGTTACTTTTTTTTATCAATTTAAACAGGTTAGAATTGTCCTATCGATTCCAGACTTTACATATTGATTCCTTTGGTAATTAGGTACGATTTAGAAAGCGTATAAACTCTATAATCATTACTAGAATGCCTGCACGTCCATTATAAATATGTTTTTTTTTTATAACTTTTTAAACATAATATTATGATTATTGTGGTCTGATAGTCCACAAGTATTAATGTTTGTTTGTCCTACCGTTTCAGAGCTTCGCTTTTATAGATGTTGTTATCCTTGTTTTAACTTAAATCAATTAAGGAATGGATTAAAGAGGTTCAGTTAGTATATACACAGTCAAAACCATTTAGTATGTACTGTCATAATAATCAAAAAGATGATATAAACCTTATAGGTTTAAGCAAGGATCTTAAACGAAAAGACATTATAATGAACAAAATTACCCCTTTTTGTAGATACAAATTTTTGGAAGAAAATTTTTACCACCTGCAGAACGTGTTTTTAAAACTTTGAGGACCAGTATGATTTACAGTCCAATTTGCACTTCTTCATGTGTAATGCCAATATTTCTTTTTGTCTGCGGACATGATATTTAAAAATTTAATTACACTATTATCTACAATTATGCATCTATCAGAATTGATCGTTATATTTATTGTTGAATTGAATAATGGAATGAAAAATGTATTATTCAGTTCATGCTTTTAATTTTATGATGAATTAAATTGTCCGTCTAATCTTTATAATGATGATAATGATTATTGAATTTGATATTAAATAGGAAAATTCTCCGTATGCCTTTAACTTTTCGGTCAGCCATATTAGTGATATGTATTTATTGTTTTTATGTGTATGATTTGTGAAATTAATTGTAATATTTTTTATAGTTTGAATTCTTTGATGGTTTATCCATAATAAACGATACTGAGACAAGCTTTAAGTTGTTTTCATATGGGACGTGTGCTTTTTTGGGAAGTTTATAATAGGTGCAATTAGCATAATAAGAACGCACTGTCTTGACAACCTGTTTTTAAGAGATTTTTACTTTTAGAGATATTCTGATGATGTGCCACCACGGAACCCTGATTGTGGCAGATTCTGTGGCAATAGCATTTGATGATCTCTACTACCTGGAGAGAGCCTGTATGGTTCAGCTGCTGGCAATGGGGGCAGCTGGCAGAGATGCTCTCAAGCTGTTGCCACCTGATGTTCAGGTAAAGAACAGCTGTGATAGCTGCATACATTAAATAAAACTCTTTGTTGATCAGCTGTTAAAGTACTGATTTTCAGGTAAAACAGCTTATTATTCTCATTGGTTGCTATAGGTCAGCTTATATGATTGCTAGAAGCTATCACCATTAAATTTTGAGATAAAACAGCTTTTTTTCATTAGCTGCTATTAAGCTTCTAACAACAGGCATCCAGGTAAAGAACAGCTGTAATTTCTTTCTGTTGGCATCACTTCATTTCATAAATAGCTGATGACATGACAGCTCTTATAAATGCTAGAGGCTAACACAAACGTAAATAGAGCTGAAATAAACAGCTTTTATCACCCATAAGCTGCTATAGAACAGCTAAAAGTAATTTTATTAAGCTTTTAGCACAGCTAAAAACTTTTAGAACAGCAGTAATTGCTTTCATAAATCTAAAAATAGTAATCCATTCAAATATTGTTTAGTAAACAGCGTATAGTTACCAATAAAAATGACGTCATACAATACAAATGACCAATGATAGGCCAGTATACATTGTAATTGACCATTGGTAAATTGTATACTGGCCTATCATTGGTCTTTTGTATTGTCTAACGTAATTTTATACGCTGTTTCTTATTTAGGAAAGAACAAGAAGTACAATTATAGACAATGGAGCACTGGAGAAATATTCAAACAAACATTTCATTGCTCATTGGAACAGATATCAAAATAATAATAGTAATGTTTTCTTGTAATTTTTTGTTAATTTTTTATATAAACTAAGAAATCGAATTATATACAAAAAAAATGTAAAGTCTTATCATAATAATGTTTATTATTTCTTTGGGAACAAAAGTACGAGCTATAAATTTTCTCGTATTCATTCGAATCCGGTAGATAGGAACCGGTTCTCATCCATACGAAAAAACTATGTCTAGCATAGGCACCTCGGGGCTAAAAAAAACTGGTTTTAATCTTATAATTGTAGTCTATAATCGCGGAAAGCCGTTTATAATACGATGAAAGAAATGACTATTATCGAATTCTGGAAATTTAAAACAGGTAGGGAGGGGACATTGGACTGTATTTTACGCTGGTACCCAAAGTTTTTAAGTCGCGTTCTCACATTTATTTGTTTGGAAACATTGATCTACAGTAGGGGTAATTTGGTCATAACAATTTGAGATTTAGATCAATTTTTTATCAATTGCATTATCCCTTAAGATCCCTGATTTCAAGATAGTTGACCAAAGAAACGTAAATTAATAGGTTTAACCGTAGACAAGTTTTTAAATGTTAATAATAATTACACTATAGTACATTTTATGATCGTTAAATCTTTATTTAAATAAGGAAGAAAATATCCATAAAATCAAAGCTCTGAAACGGTAGGACAAACGAATATTAACAGTTGTAGAGTGTTATAACTGAAAAAGAAGAACATACTTACATTTTAGGACTTGATGATATAGGTGTTTCGCTTATAACATTGTATCTTGTTGTAACAGGTATCAGTACTCCAATCAGATAAATAGGATAATTATACCATACAAAAAGTTGTTGTCAAAAAAGTTAAAAATCAGCATGTTAAAAATGGACGTACGGACTTTTTGGGTAACGATTATAGAGATGTTTCGCTTTCTTAGTCGTACCTAACTTTTATAGGAATCATCATGCAAAGTTTGAAATCGATAGGACACTTCTAAGTTATAACATGTCTAAATTAACGGAAAGAGCTAACCGTTACGGACGTACGGACTGACCCCAATTAGAAAAGTGTTGTTTTTAAAAATACTTGAACAAATTTACCCGTAACTATATTCCCATATTGAAACTTTGGGGGAATAAAGTTGTCATCTACAAATCCTGTGTATACCTACTTAACAATCAACACAATACGATTTTACTGTATAATACTTTATCTATTTTATATTTTTCTTATATTACTTTATATATTTTAAAATTTTTATTCATGCCCAATGTTGATAAACAAAATAACCAACCAATCAATAAAGCCAACGTGTCTATAAAAATTTAGGTTCGACTTCCCCCCACTAACTCAATTGCCCCTAGAGGCATCTAGCAGTGTAGTCCCTAGTTATATATATCTAAATAAACATTTCTATTTTAACTTTGTGTTTATATAAACAAGGATGACAAAGCTCTGAAAAGGTTATGACAGACGAACATTAACTCTTGTAGAATGTCAGAACTGAATATACATAATATAGATATATAAGTTGTGACAAATTTATACGTATATTTGTTGCAAAATTTCTTAAATACAGAATACTGTTTGATGAGATTCTGACATTTTTAGGACTTGATTAAAGAGATGCTTCTCTTATAATTTTGTACCTTATTGTAATAGGAATCGGTAATGTTTATAATGGACGTACGGACATTCTGGTAATGATTATAGAGTTACTACGCTTTCTAAATCGTACCTAACTGGTACAGGAATCATCATGCAAAGTTTTAAATTGACAGGACAATTCTTCTAACATGCCTAAATTAACGAAAAAAGCTATCCGTGACGGACCGACCCTAATTATAGAAAAGCTTCGCTTTTAAAAATTGTAGATATTGGTAAAGTCCAAATGTTAGAATCACTTCACAACCAAACTATTTAACTTTCAGATGTGTGGGAAATTTATTCAGAGAGTAACACATACAAGAGTATCTTTAGATTTATTTTATTTACAATTTACATGGACAAAGTAGTATTTTGTGCGAATCAGAAACAGTTATGCCCACGCAGGGGTTAGGATTGAAGAAAAGAGTACTCCCTTTCTTTATTTTTAACTAGCGGCTACGCCCCCCACAGGCCTCTAGGGGCACTTGAGGATTGGAAAGATGAATTTGCTACCCCAATTATTATTTTAGATTTTAAAGAAAAAGTAAGGGCGATATCTCTTGGGAGGGTGGTGGTACCCTCCTCCAAAATAGTTATAAACCTTCCTAAGACCTATGAGAAGCTACCCTGTTAAGGAGAACTATATCGGTTCAACGGATACACATGAGCACACAGAGAAATAGACAGACATACATCATATTACTTTATTAAAAGGATATAATTACATAAATTAGGGGGAAAAGCACAAAATATCTCCTAAAGTTACTCAATGTAGATTATTTAAATATGTTTAATATATTAAATGAAAAATGAAACTGGTAACGCACTCAAACAGAAACAAAAGCGAGAATGTTAAAAAGCAGGGTTTTAGTAAAGTGACACCAAAAAAATGACGTCATACGATAGAATAACCAATGAGAGGCCAGCATAAATTTTACTCATCTCCATCATTTGTCAAGAAAGATAAAGGAAGAGATAGTATGAAAAAGAAAAAAGAGATAGAAAAAGAAGAAGAAAGGAAGAGAAAAGAAAAGAAATAGAAAAAGAGAAAAAGGGAGATGGGAGGGAGGGGACAAGAGTTGACAAATAAGAATTCACTGACTCAGAAAGAAAAGCGACAATTTCAAAACACGCACCACTAAACTTTTAAAACCCACAAAAACTAGGTGATCTTTGAAAACAGCCATAAAAAAGCAAATATCTTTTTTTTATAGTAGCAAAGCTACTCTATATTTCTTGTTAATGTTAGTCTGTATGTTAATAATCCTACGGGGGTGATTTCAAATTTAATAAAAAAGAAATATAATTTCAGATTTTGAAATATCTTTTAAAAATATTAGTTTATTATTGAGCTTCTACTATATAAATATATGTTGTCATCCTTGTTTCATATCTATAAAAAAATATGAATTACCATACAAAAGACGTTAAATATAGTACTGATATAGACATTATTAATTAACATGCACAGTTAGAATTTCCAAAAAATATTGTTCAATATATTGTTGTTTGTATGTTAATTTTTAATTAAGCAAAACAAAAATTCTTTATATTTTCAGTTTTGTATAAATACTTGAATCTATTTAAAACATTTATTATAAATTCATTTTAAGTGTTTTTAAAACAAACCACTTCAATTTTCAAACAATAATATTAAATTTGAACTCAGTAAAAGGTTAAAATATCAATGTTGAATTTTATGTTTTATAATGTAGTCTAATGTAATAGCAAGATTAATTATAATCTTTCCTGAAAAGTAAACTTTTTTTAGTTTAATATATTGTAAAAATCAGACCAAATACTATAAATTTAATTTTGCCAGCCTTAGAGTTAGTTTTCCTTTATTACTTTTGAGATCTCGGTAACCATCAAATCAATTGAGTTTTTTATTATAAAGAAGCTATACATATTACATAGGTCCCAGTATGGATTTTAGGATATTTTATCTTAATACAAACTTTTTGCCTCCTCTCTTTCTCTTCAAAATTATATGATTTTAACCAGTTTTATTACCTCGTGGGGCCGAAGGCCCGGTATAACAAAACTGAGTATTAATTTTATGATTTTTTTATTTTAACATTCATGGAATATTGTTTGTAATACGATGCTATAAATGATTTTTAAGTAAGGATGAGAACTGTTTCTAATCCAATGTATATCAATCTGTTTCGAAGCTAAATTGGAAGAATGATTGTTTTAGTATTCTATGGGTTTAAGCACTGAACATCTAATGATCTTTTATAGCTGACTCTAAAAAAACATACCTGAAAGAAAACTCAAATCAATTATGATAACGGCAAACTGACTTAAATAGTAGCTGCCAAATACAATTATATATGAGAATTTGATAAAAAATTTTAAACAGTAATTGAATGTTTGAATTCTAAATATTTTGCAGATTTGAGATTAATTGGGATTATCTAGAATTAATCTTTTAAGCTTGTTTAACCACTGATATTTAATAATCTGAGGTGGATTCTTAAAAAAAAATTAGGGTCACTTTTTGTAGATTATTATGTAATTTTGGGGGATTTTTTTCAATACAATTTTGTTGAGAATCAATGAAAAATTCCCTGTCTAACTAGGGTTCTTAAGGTAATTAGTTAGGTTTTATAGTTACTAGCGGCTACGCTTCTAGAGGCCTCTAGAGTAAAGTAAAATTGTTTCTTTCTAATCTATTTTAAAATCAACCATTTACCAAAAATATTTTTTTTCGCCGTTAGATTGTTTTAGTTATGTTTTTAGCTTATTGCAAAAATGTCCGCAGGGCGGCGTTTTTATTTTATTTTTGTTGATTTCTATAGGGAGGGTGGTGGTACCCACCCCCAAAATAGTTATAAACCTTTCCGGGACCTATGAGAAGCTACCCTGTTAAGGAGAACCCAGTTCAGCGGTTAGCGAGATTCTTCGGTACAGACAAACATACAGACACTATAGACAAACAGATCTATGGTATATATGTATATGCAGACAACTACCTCCCTTCATTTTTCAAAGACCTCTTTCGTTTGCTTCTAAAATATTTTCTAAAATATAGGCGACACCATTAGTTGATTTTCAATGACCCAATAGAAAGGTTGCGCAAGGTGGTTGCGTTGGGGAGAAACAGATATTTAACCCTTCTCCCTCTAGTGTTTTACTCTAATCACAGACAAATAAACATCCTGTTACATTATTTAAAGGATTTCGACAACAGACTTGACATAATTTCTTAGAATAGCATAGAAGTACACATGAGTTTGTACAGGGATCTTAAGGGATAAGACAATGGGAGAAAGGTGAGATTTTAGACTATTAGGCTATTAGTCAGGATGACAGGTAAATCCCAGGGACCTAAAGGGATAAGACAATGGCCGATAAATTGATGTACCTCCCCATACAAATTTGCGTTTAATATTATTGGTTGAAAAGTTTGGACTGCTAGATAGAACCTACCAATAAAGATTTGATTAAAAGTTTAAACCTAACGAATAAAAAATCAGCTATAATTATCTATCTATTTTTCTTTTCTTTCTGTACTAATATTTAAGCTTATTTAACCACAAATATAGATTTATTACCCTAGATGAAAAGTTGGGATTAGTCCCTTTCGTGACAACGCCCCTTTAAGGGGCGAATCATCGTATTTTTAAAATGGATTTTAAGAAGTAATTTTAGGTTAGGTTAGGTTACGAAAAATCGCTTCTTAAGTGGCGTTGACCCGCTTAGACGTCCAAGGGGGGGGGGGGGGGGTAAAGGGGTGATTACCCCCCCCCCCTTTTAAAATTTACCCCTTCCCTGGGGGTACCGTAGGCACCTTCAAACATTTAGGAGGGGGTATTTGCTTCCCCCAAACAATTTTGGGTGGTAAATACCCCCTTTCCTCAAAATAAAAAATCTCTAACTTTTGACTTTTTTTTTTTGGGAGGGGGGGGGGGGGGGAATTGAGGCGTCATATATGTCATATATGATTCATTCCATCAATTTTTGTTCTATATTATTTTACTGAAAGCTAGCTTTATCCTCAGAAAGGGAATAGTAGCTTTCGCAATTTTGCGTCGATTTGTGAGCAAGCTTCCAGTCAAACACGCTTATTAAGTCCAACTGCTCTTAATGTTGACCAAATGCAAAGTATAATTAAAAGCATATTTAAAAACAGTTTGATCTCATAAGCTCATTTGACTGGAATCTTTCTCATAACTTTTGGCAATTTTGCAAAGGCTACTATTTCCTTTATAGCTGACTAATTATACAAATGAACTGCCCTTTCGAATTAAAATATGAAAATTTTCTAGCCACTTGTCAAGTAATAGCGTCTTTGCCCCTAGAGGCCTCTAGTGGCACTTGAGGACTCAGGAGTTGAATCTCAAAACCCATTTTTTTAAATTTAGATTTATAAACCCCATTTTTTATATTAGTTTCTTAAAAAATTATTTTTTTTGGAGGGGTAGAATTTTTTTTTTTTAGGGGCTATTTCTCTTGGGAGGGTGGTGATACCCTAACCCAAAATAGGAACCTAGGAGAACCCGATCGGTTCAGGGGTTATCCTTGGGTAAAAACAAACAAACAGACAGACAGACATCGTTCTACTTTGTATTATAGATAATTGTTACTAACCTGCGTTCCTATATAGGTCAACTTTAAGAAATGTGGCTCTAGAGATTCTATATCTATTGCCTCAATTAAAGTTTAAATCTGTGTGCAAACAAGAATATTAACATTTGAAGTAGGACAGAAATATTTCTCCTAAATCAACATGTCAACTTTGAGCATTTTACATTCGTGGAGAGATATATTTTTGATGTATAATTAGTGGCGTGCACATGAATTTGCCAAGGGGGTGCACAAAGCACACCTGAAAATTGTCACACCTCTCCCCTATTCTATCGTCAGGGGGGGGGGGGGATACACCCCAATTAATGTCCACCCCCTACTTATTAAAAAGCATCTTTTTTTTTTGCAAAAATATAGAAATTATTTTTTTTCTCGAGCCGGTCGCACAATTTTACGTCACTGCTAAGCAGTAGCCGCTAAGTTTGGGACACCTTGCAACTACTCTATAACTGCAGCCTAAATTTTTATTAACTTTTTGCCGAGATAAACTCCGTTTTTAAAAATGCCGTGACGTTTTAAAAAATACTTTTATAAGAAGGAGTTTTAAGAAAATCTAGTAAAAATATCACTAAACAAGGATGACAACATGTATGCATTTTTCTGTGGTGGAAATTAAAATTGCAGGATCCTATGGGGCCTTCTAACAATAGACATTTAGGGTGGGCGTAAATTTAAACCCCTTATTTTACTCCCTAACTTTTTAAAAATACAAAAGATTACCCCCCCTTCCCCTCAAAACTTTAAAACTCAAAACTTCACCCCCTTAAAATAAAAAGATTGTACGTTCCTGCTACTAACCCCTTACATAACCTAAAATAAGCAAATGGGGGAAATTGCCCATTACAATTTTGTTTATGGTTAGAATATATTATTAAAAGCAAAGCTTTTCTATAATTAGGGTCAGTCCGTCCGTACGTCCAGAACGAATAACTTTTTTCGTTAATTTAGGCACGTTAGAATTGTCCTATCGATTTCAAACTTTGCATGGTGATTCCTGTAGTAGTTAGCTACGATTTAGAAATCATAGCAACTCTATAATCGTTACCAGAATGTCCGTACGTTCATTTTAAACATGTTGATTTTTTTTACTTTTTTAACAACAAATTTTTATGTGATCTTATTATCCGATTGATATGATTTTTGGTATATTGATTCCTGGGACAACAAAGTACAATATTAAAAGCGAAGCAACATTATCCTGTATACATTTATATTCTGATTTTTTAGTTCTGACACTATACAAGTGTTAATGTCCGTTTGTCCTACCATTTCAGTGCTTTTATGGATGTTGTCATCCTTGTTTATCTAGATTAATATTATTATTGAGTTTGGAAACATAAAAGAATTCAATTACATAACATAAACAAATTCATTACATATATCTATCTGTCTATCTACCCAGGGATATAAAGGGACAAGACAATGGACGATAAATTGATTTACATCCCCCAGTGAGAATAAACAAGAATATCCTATGTGTATATTAAAATTATTGGTTTAAAATTTAAAACTAGTTTTAAACTAACCAATCTTAATTCAGTATAGTTAGTAAAGTTTTGTAACGTGGTTATAAAACTTTGGGTACCAGTGTAAAAAACAGCCCAATGTCTCCTCCCTCCCTGCTATCTATCTATTAGTCTATCTATTTATCAGGGTATGAAAACATAAATATCAACAAGAATGACAACATCCATAAGTAGCAAAGCTAAAAAATTATGGATAAATATCCGGAAAAAAAATTAACTATAGAGCAGTTTCATAAAATAACATAAAAGTCACGAAACCTTTTAAGATTTATAACGTGAAAATCTAGGTATCGATCTAGCACCCTAATTAATTGAAGAATCTTAATGAACCTTTGTGAAAATATGAAGAATGTCAACATATTTCATCCCTGAAAATTTCAGGTTTCTATCTTAAAAAGGGGCCGACTGTTTTCCCCACTCTGTGTCTGACAGACGGACGGACGGACATTTTGAATTATAGAGTAGCTTCGCTACTAATAAGCGTGCAGATAAATTAATCTTCATATTTCCCACCTATCTTATTATTATAATGATGATACAAATTTCCCTTCGAGTGTCCCATCCCTTACGCATTTTGAGCTGAGAAGATGTCCGTACGTAAGATAACTTTATTGTTGATTTAGGAATGTTAGAATTGTTCAATCAATTTTAAACTTTTATATGATTATTATCCTACTCGCCTGATTTTTGGAACTATGATTCTTTGCACAATTAGGCACTATATTATGAACGAGGCATATAAATAATAAATATTTAAAATGTAGGTATGTCCGTATTAAGCTTTCAAGTAATTTTTGGACAGATTTGCACTGAACTTGCATTTAGACTTTTAGATATTGTTATATATGTTACTACTGGCTTCCCCCCTAGCCTCTAGTGGTTACCGAGATCTTAAGGGACGGACAGACAGACAGAGGGATAGACAGACATCATTCTACTTTGTGTTATAGATATGCCAATGTGCGTTTGTCTGTCTGATTTGTTGACTTAACTTTTATGTATGTTGTCATCCTTGTAAACTTGTGTTTCTTTCTGGCAAAATGGTGAATAAATAAAAAGAGGTGTTTATTGTTAAAAATGAAGCAAAGGGAAAGTGGCTGTTTTGATAATATGCAGATATGCGGCATTGAATGCACATCCAACAATTTTCCGACCCATTTTGGTTTTCCATATCCCCTTCCCCCTTTTTATGTCATTTTTAAAAGCGAAGCTTTACTATAATTAGGGTCGGGCCGTCCGTCCGTCCGTACGTCCGTTACAAACGGATAGCTTTTTTCATTAATTTAGGCATGTTAGAGTTGTCCTATCGATTTTAAACTTTGCATGGTGATTCCTTTAGTAGTTAGGTACGATTTAGAAAGTGTAGCAACTCTATAATCATAACAAGAATGTCCGTACGTCCATTTTAAACATGTTGATTTTTTTACTTTTTTAACAACAAATTTTAAGTGATCTAATCATCCGATTGATCTGATTTTTAGTATGTTGATTCATGGGACAACAAAGTATAATATTATAAGCAAAGCCACTCTATAATCAAGTCCTAAAAATGTAAGTATGTCCATAAACATTATCCTGTATCTAGCAGTTTTTCAACAAATTTACTTACAATTTTGCTCCGATTCAAATAAATTTATATTCTGATTATTCAGTTCTGACACTATATAAGTGTTAATGTCCGTTTGTCCTACCGTTTCAGTGCTTCGCTTTTATGGATGTTGTTTTACTGAAAATATTTCTCCATTATACAGTTGGGGGTTAAAGCAAGCTTTGTTCATAGAAAGGATGAAACTAAACATTAAACTAAATTAAATCACATAACATTTTAAAATTCAAAACGTGAAAATCTAGAAATCGATCTAGCACCCCAACCAATGAGTAAATCTTAATGAAACTTTGTGGAAATATGTAAGATGTGAACTTATTCAATTACTGGAAATTTCAGCCGCTATTTGAATAGGAGGCGAGAAAATCATGAAAACTTAAAAATTTTAGGAATCGATCTAGCACCCCAATTAATTGACAAATCTTAATGAAACTTGGTGACAATATAAAAAATGCGAATTCCGAAAAGGAGCCGAGAAAATCACGTTTTTCCCACTTTGTCTCTGACAGACGGACGGACATTTCGAATTATAGAGTGGCTTCGTTACAAATAATGGAGGGGGGAATCTAAAACATTGTATGATGTTCATGACCATGGGAAGGTTCAGCGGTTTGCGAGATCCTTTGGTACAAACAAAAAGACATCCTGTTACTTTATTTTAAGGATATGCTATATATGTCCCTAACTGTAACCCAAGAATATCAAGAATTGAGGGGGGGGGGAATCTAAAACATACATCATGACCTTAACCAATGTATGGACGTGTGTGTGTGTGTGTGTGTGTGTGTGTGTGTGTGTGTGTGTGTGTGTGTGTGTGTGTGTGTGTGTGTGTGTGTATGTGTGTGTGTGTGTGTGTGTGGACAGATGAATTTGTCACACACTTGAAATTCCCTTGTCAACCCCCCCCCTCCCCCACCCCCAATTCTACTCCAAATTACATAATATTCCCCAGCGGGATATTTACCGCAATTTTTTTAAACTGGGGAGGGGGGAATAAAACGTTTATGGAGGGGGGGGGGGGGATAAACCGCTCCATTTAGTCAATGATGTTTCCAACCAATTTCTCAGTTAATTCTAGTGATAAAAATGATAGTTTTTATAATTCCTAAAAATCATAATACACATTTTAGATAAGTTTTTAAAAAGAAATCCATTTAGATTTTTAACGTAAGGTTAATACATTATAACTTGAGTAGCGGCTTCGCCCCTAGCCTCTAGGGGCTTTGCCCCAAGAGGTAATTAAAAAAATAAGGTAGTACATGTGGTGGATCTTCATCTTCATCATATTATAATTATACATCAAAAAAAAAAAATTTGGATCCTCATCTTCTTCAAACTGTATATCAATTATACATAAAAAAAAAAAAATTTGGATCCTCATCTTCTTCAAACTATATATCATCAAAAAAAAAAAAAAAAATGGGGGGGATTTTATTTGTTTTTGGGGGGGTTGGGGGTGTCCCACCCCCCAAGAAAATAGCTTAAAACCACCACAGGACCAATAGGTATATACCCTGAAGAGTAGAATCCAATCGGTTCGGTGGTTACCGAGATCTTAAGGGACGGACGGACAGACAGACGGACAGACAGACGGACAACGGACAGACGGACAGACAGACATCGTTCTACTTTGTATTATAGATTGCATGATTCATTGTCTTGAAGTTTTGTCGTGTATTTTTTGGCTGAGGCATACCCGCGCCTAATACTGATTCCTAGGACAACAATGTTTAATTTTCTCTAATCAAGTCTCAAAAATGTAAGTATGTTCTTAAACTATATCCTGTATTTAAGCAGTTTTTAAACAAATTTAAATGCACTGACACAAGTGTAAATGTTCGTTTTCCTACCGTTTCATCTTGTTTAAATGTTGTCATCTTTGTTTAAATCATAAATTATGACTCGGTTTGGTCTATTTAATCCTTTACAAAATTAGCAGATGCATTAAAGTTTACACTTTACGCCTCAGAAGAAATACAACAATGTATTCACTTGATGAAAATGAAGCATACGATTACTCCTCCCACCTATATGTAGCAGCCGCAGGGCTCGGCAGCCGAGCGTCTGCCCCGGCTAAGCCTCAAATTCAAACCCGTTTGGGAGCTTTGAATTTTTGTTGTTGAAAATAAGAACTGCCATAATTGGATCAGGTTTGAACCTCCATCTGATTAATAAAACTGAAAAATGTTGATTGTAGCGAGGCTTACTTGCGGCTGACGCACGGCTGCCGAGCCTTGAATTATATAGGATGATCCACCAGCCGTAAGAATATCAATCCACTCATAAAGTTTTCTCCACTATGAAATAAAAAAGGAAATTTTAATCATAACTATTTTTAGTAGTTTTTAAACGTTACTTTTTTATTCTTTATTCTTTTTGTATTTCTGGATGTTTTATGTATTTATTTCTAAGTTTTATCTATCTTTTTGATTTTAAAATTTTTATTTTCAGTTGTGCCCCTAGCATCTAAGTGTCTGTATTGATAGGGGTAAATACGAAATGACAGAAAAATGGATTAAAACTTTTTTGAGAAAAATTTGTTATAATAGAATAGCCTGAAACCATTTTGAGATCTTAGAAAACGTCCCTAAGAATAAGAGATAAATCAGTTAGGAATGAATAAAATCTTAAGCTTCAGACAAAAAAATCCCAAACTGGCAGCTGCGACCCTTGAATATAGCTCCAAAAATTAAAAGTTTAATATTATTTCTGGGGGGTTATGTTTTCATAAGAGGGTTTTAATTACCCACCCCTAGAAATGCTTTAAAATAATTTAGGACATAAAAAAGGCTTTTCTAGATCTTTCGTTACAGAATTCTGCCACAGTTTACATGCAGCATGAGTAATGAATAAATAGTTATATATCGCATTTACAGACAGCTTTCCACGGATATTAAATTAAAAAATAAGGGATTAAAACCAGTTTGGTATACCTTGCAATACAATGCTGTACATGCTTTTTCAGTATGACTAAGAACCATTTCTAATCCACCGGATATTAATCGGTTTCGAAGTCATACTGGAAAAGTTTTTCTCGTATTCATTCGAATCCGGTGGATAGGAACCGGTTCTCATCCATACGAAAAAACTATGTCTAGCATCGTATTATATCCACTTTTCTACTAATATAGAAATATACAATCATAAGATTATAACCAGTTTTTTAGCCCGTGCCTTCGGCATCTCGGGGCTAAAAAACTGGTTTTAATCTTATAATTGTACATTCTATATCCGCGGAAAGCCGTTTATAATACGATGAAAGAAATAACTATTCCAATACATTGTACAATAAACGTTGTTTAGATTTCACTGTGCCCCATTTCATAATCCTCCCACTTATAATTAATCTCCCCCATTCAAATCTCCCCATTCCTCCTTTGTGCATCCCAACGGAGCCCTCTCTCTAGCTTAAAACCTCCCAGATCTCCCACGTGCTCTGTGAGAAATAATCACATTTGATGGGAAAATAGTTTCAAATAAAATTTGTTACACATATTTAAACTCAAGAGGAGCGTTTCAAAACTGGGACAGGGACAAAGTTATTCTAATGGAGAGAAAAAATTCTTTTATTATCACTTATGGCTTCGCCCGTAACGCCAGGGCTTTGTATTCGAGGGGTTCGGGAGGGGACAAAAACTATCCTAAAACAATCCCTAGACTAAGATTTCAGCATAAAATAGCTAAAGATCATGTAGTGACCTATAAAATTATTTTGCTTAGAAGGGTTAGGAACAAAAAAATGATCTCTTTTTATATATAGTGGTGCGTTTTTCCCCATTTTTGTAACCCCAAAAACCTCACTAGATCTTTTAGGAAAGCTTCGTTAAGGTATGACAGTGCGACAAACAGACATAAGTTTAGAAACTTTATTTTGAATAGTTGTTATTAGATATATTTTATATTTTAACATCTTTGCCTCTTCCCTCATAAAAAAAATATCTTTGTCCCTTTCCTCATTTTTGGGTTTATTTTTTAACATCTTTGTTCCTTCCCTCATTTTTTTTTTATATCTTTGTCCCTTCCCTCATTTATGGGTTTATTTTTAAAATCTTTGTCCCTTCCCTCATTTTTTAAAAAATATCTTTGTCTCTTCCCTCATTTAAAAAAAATATCTTTGTCCCTTCCCTCATTTTTTTTAATATCTTTGTCCCTTCCCTCATTTTTGGGTTTAGAATAATTTTGATTTAAAAACCAAAACATTGGATTATTCACAGCTAAACACAAGGATGACAACATCCTTACTAGCGAAGCTCAATTAAGAAGAAAATTTGGTAAAGGAACAATTAAATTTATCGATAACACGATCTGTGTTTGTCTGTCTGTAAGGATGTCGCTAACCGCTGAACCGGATAAACGAAAATGAACTAGTGGGAGGGGGTGATGGGGTTGAATTTGCCCCCTGTCCCATAGGGGAAAAGCCGCTAGTTAAAAATATAGAAGAAAGATATAAAAAAAATGTTAAATGTGCAGGATATTTAATATGGAATCACTTTAACGAAGATGATTAAAGTCTCTCCACAGATTATGACGTCATACAATAGAATAACCAATGAGAGGCCAGTATAAATTTTACCATTGGTCAATTACAGTGTATACTGGCCTATCATTGGCTATTCTATCGTATGACGTCATATTCTGTGGAGTGACTTTAATCATTTTCCACTTTAACATTTAGCTTAATTGTCTTGACTCGTAGAAAATGTAAAAGTTAGGTTAATTTTATTTTTTAGACATTAAAGTAAAACAATAGAGTGGGAAGGGGTTAAATAACTCTATGTCCCAGCCCCGTGGACCCTGAGTCGACTTTTAATTAGGTCTTTGAGTATCAGCCAATTGCGTCGTAAATATTAACACAGCCAAGTAACTTTAAATAGCAGAAAGCAATTTGCTTGCTGATAAAAAAGTTCCCCAACACTGGTATATACATCTATACTTATAGATTTATTTTATAGACATAAAATTGGTATTAACAGAAATTAGTGGAAAATTTATAGTGAAAGGTTTAGTGATTTTCACAATATTATTGAAAAGGATGTAGATGAAATGTGAATATTTTATCAGGTCCAGGGTAAAATTGTCGTTAATTTAGGTTCCTAACATGGAAAACATTTATTGTTAAGTTCGTTCATCCACTAGAAGGGAATATTATACATTATAATGCATAAAAAGTTACAAAAATCAACATGTTTAAAATGGACGTACGGACATTCTGGCAACAATTATAGAGTTGCTTTCTAAATCGTACCTAACTACTACAGGAATCATCATGCAAAGTTTGAAATCAATAGGACAATTCTAAAATGCCTAAATTGACGATTAAGCTATCTGTTACGGACGTACGGACCGACCCTAATTATAGGAAAGCTTCGCTTTAAAAAAACCCATAAATGATAAAATTTAAAGTCTATATTTACATTTGTTTATAAATATAATCATAAAAATAAATAATTTTTGTTACAAATAAATTAATAACATAACATTAGACTTAGAGCAAAATATGGAAAAAATTAAATTAAAATAAATAGAATAAATATTAAATATTTTTTAGAAAAATTGTAATATGCTTAAAACCTAGAAATAAGTTTGAGTAAAAAAAACTATTGTTCTAATAAAAATATTAAAATGGGTAACTTTTAGAAAATAAATCAGTCGATAAGTAGACTAGAAAATAAAATATACAATTTATGACAAAAAAAGTTAATTATTATTTTTTTTAATGCTTTAAACATGACTAGACTCTGTTTACTATTAGCAAAACAAATTTATAAAAATTTATTCTAAAAAAATTTTAAAATCTGTTTTGTTTTGACTTTTAATTGTAACTAAGAAAAAAAACTGATTACAAGAAAGTCAAAAAATGCCACTTGGTAAAAAATATACAACTTTTATAAATGCATTGTCAAAAATGTAAAAAAAATATTACAGACTTTAAATGATCAATTAATAATATAAAAAGACAATACATTAAAAATAAACAACGCAGGCTAATTTTAAAATAATTTTTATATCCTAAGTAAAGCTTTTATTTGGTAAAATTTAGCTAATTAAGCCTAAAGCTTTAAAATTTTTGGAAAATAAATATCAATCAAAGTTTAATTAATTTGAATTTTAGAAAATATTTTTATTATTTTAAGCTTAAGCTATATAGAGTTAGTAATTGTATTGGAAAATAAATAACAAATAAAAACGTAAAACAAAATACAGATAATTTAAAATAATTTATTTTAAGGAAAAGGATATTTTTATTTAATTTGTTTTAAGTCTTGGGGATAAATATGAGCAATAAAAAACAATTAAATGAGATTACCTCTTTTTTTTAGCTTTTACAGCTTTTGATTTTATTGGGTAATTTGAGAATTTTTTTCAGCATAAATTGATGTTAAAAAATGTATTATTGTTATATTTGATATGATAATGTAAAATTATTAAATTACATTTTGTTATCAATAATAATTAAGAATTATTTTAAAATTGAAATAAACAAGGAATAATAAATACAAAGGAATATAACAACAGAAATAACTCACTCACAGCAGAGGTAGAGTTTTAATGTTTTCTTTTTAAAAAAATCCTAAAAGGAATTATTTCACATGGATTTTTTCCTCACACATCAGATAATGTGACTTTTTAAGTTAGGAGATTTTGGGAGAGGATTATTTTTGCGGACTAATTGACATTAGCAAAATACAAGCTCACATAGTCACATCAACATGCAGCCGCAGCCAACGGTTAGGCATTGTCTATTTTTGCATAATTTGCAAAAATTTGGCCATTATGAACAGGCATAAAATGTTTCTTTTTCCTGTATTTTAAAATGATACAAGATATGGAAACTTTACTGTCTGTTTATGGTTGTAGCACTTTTTAAACCGGTGCTAATACAAAGATTACTGGCACATAAGATAATTAAAATATTTCTGCACATTTTTTTTTTCTCCAGAAAACAAAAATGCGTCAAATTTTAGTGGCGTCTGAAATAGTAGGTTCTTGCATTATGAATTGAGTTTCTATTTTCTATTCTGGCGGAGATTTTCTGGGACCAGTCGTTGGCTCTGTTGAACCAGTTGTTGTACTTCTGCTTGAGGTAAGCCGGGTCGGGGCTGCGCTTTCTCGAAACCTTTTCACTCAGGGCACCGGTGTACGAGTCCAATTCTCCCAGTTCCTAAAATACATTTTGTTATGGATTTTATTTTAAGTAAAACCTAAAAGATTAGAATTATAATTAAAATTTTAAAACTTGTAAAATAATTATAAATATATTTTCTGCTTAATAAATTATAGGAAAGGAAAAGACAATAAGAGTTAAAAAAAATCTGTCGATTTAAGACTTGGAAACTAAAATAGCCTATAACCATCAAAATACAACGTATAGCTTACTTGTTCAGTAATTATTAAGATCTTAAGCTTCAGACAAAAAAACTTTATTCAATAGGAAGACTATATTACTTTTTTTCAGTTTTATCTTTAGTCCTAGTAAGGTCAACTGTACTTAATTGTATACCTGGTCAGGTGTGCCGAGTAGTAGGACAACAGGTTCATTATAATTTGGCAACTCTGCGCTCTGCTGGTCAACCTCTTCTACTTGGAGCGGGATGTTCACGTCAGGGTTGTAGCTTGTGTCAGGCTCCTGGAAAAAATATTATTTTTATCTTTATAATTTACTGCATTTTGGCCACCGTGTCTGTAGCTATTGTATGGGGACAAAGTTATTCAAAAATCAGCCATGTGACGTCAAAAAAATGAGGAAAATGAGAGGAGAAGTGGGAAAGAAATCCCCTTAATAAAAAGTGGATAATCCCTCATTTTTATGACGTCACATGGCTGATTTTGAGTCACTTTGTCCCCCTACTCTAAATTTCAATCTAACTATACACCAAGAGCTATTATGAAAATCTGCAGATGGCCTCTTAAAAATGTCTATATTGACTACCAAAACAAAATTGAACACAGAGGCCAGAAAATTGGACGATTAGCCGCAAATTTCTCTAAATCTTCTGTCCTGTAAAATGTTTCTCCCAGCTGGCTAATATAACGATACCCCCTATCCACAGAACCATTATGACTTTACCCGATATCCTCTCCTGACGTATTTATGAATATATGAGAACTATATAAAGCAATCTAATCTAAATTGACGGCGAAAATTGCTATCAAAATATACACGTATTATATATCCTTTTATACATTATTCAATTGAAAAGACGACTTTTAGAAATTTCTTCAAATGTTTTTTACTTTTATAAATTGAGGCAAATCCATCCAAACAAAGTTTATTTCCATTTATTCTTAGATAAAGTTTAGATATAAATTTTTTTTTATTCTTTTTGGTGATGTTTTTATCTATTTATCTCTATCTAGCTATATTTCTATCTATCTATCCCTATCCAGCTCTATTTGTATCTATCTATCCAAGCACCTCATAATCATTACAATAAACTTCATCAGGTATAAGCTGTTCTTCTAGTTACTGTTGTTCATCCTGTATATTCTATCTTTCTATCCCTATCAAGATATATTTCTATCTATCTATCCCTATCCAGTTATATTTCTATCTATCTATTCAAGCACTTCATAATCATTATTATAAACTTGATCAGGGATGGGGGCAAGTTCAGGTATAAGCTGTTCTTCCGGTTACTGTTCGTCATTCTGTTTTCTATCTATCTATCCCTATCAAGGTATATTTGTATCTATCTACCCAAGTACCTCATAATCATTATCATAAACTGTTATCATGACCATAAGCTGTTCTTCCTGTTGCTGCTGGTCATTCTGTTTTCTATCTATCTATCCCTATCAAGATATATTTGTATCTATCTATCTATCTTTGCCAAGCACTATTTGTATCTGTCTACTCTATCCAGTTATATTTCTATCTATCTATCCAAGCACCTCATAATCATTATAATAAACTTCATCAGGTATAAGCTGTTCTTCCTGTTACTGTTAGTCATTCTGTTTCTATCTATCTATCTTTGTCAAGCACTATTTGTATCTATCTATCCCTATCCAGTTATATTTGTATCTGTCTATCCAAGCACCTCATAAAAATTATCATAAACTTCATTTGGGATGGGGGAAAGTTCAGGTATAAGCTGTTCTTCCTGTTGTTATTGGTCATTCTGTTTTCTATCTATCTATCCCTATCAAGATATATCTCTATCTTTCTATCCCTATCCAGCTCTATTGGTATCTTTATCCAAGCACTTCATAATCATTATCATAAACTTCATCAGGTATAAGCCGTTCTTCCTGTTACTGTTGGTCATCCTGTATTCTATCTATCTATCCCTATCAAGATATATTTCTATCTATCTATCCCTATCCAGTTATATTTCTATGTATCTATCGAAGCACCTCATAATCATTATAATAAACTTCATCAGGTAAAATCTGTTCTACCTGTTGCTGTTAGTCATTCTGTTTTCTATCTATCTATCCCTATCAAGGTATATTTCTATCTTTCTATCCCTTTCCAGTTATATTTCTATGTATGTATCGAAGCACCTCATAATCATTATCATAAACTTCATCTGGGATGGGGGCAAGTTCAGGTATAAGCTGTTCTTCCTGTTGTTGCTGTTGCTCCTCCTGTTCATCGTCATACTGAACCTCACCAGCTAGTATTCCTTCTGTTATATCAAGATACAAATTAATTTTTTCCATAGTAGGTAACTTTACTATAAAACTACTTTACTACTTTGTTGAAAAACTGCTTGATACAGGATAATGTTTATGGATATACTTACATTTTTAGGACTTGATCATAGAGTTGCTTATAACAATATACTTTGTTGTCCCAGGAATCAATATACCAAACATGAGATCAATCGGATAATTAGATCACATAAAAATTTGTTGTTAAAAAATTAGCATGTTTAAAATGTACGTACGGACATTCTGGTAATGATTATAGAGTTGCTACGCTTTCTAAATCGTACCTAACTACTCAGGAATGCAAAGTTTGAAATCAATAGGACAATTCTAACATGCCTAAATTAACGAAAAAAGTTATCAGTTCCAGACGGACGGAGGTACGGACGAACCGACCCTAATTATAGGAAAACTTCTCTTTTATAAAAGGGGTAATTTTACTAATACCCTGAATCATTGTTCATTAAAGACTTCTAAAAAATTTATTTTGAATAATTAATGAATCCCCCCCATTAAAAAAAAACAACTTCAGCTTTTGGTAGCCTAACATTTTCAGTTAGAAAGGTAGTAACAGTTGCTGATCGGTAATTTAGGCATGTCAGAATTATCCTATCAACTTCAAACTATGTATTTTGATTATTGAAGCAGTTGACTAATATTCAGAAAGCGAAGCAACTAGATAATCTTTCAATAGTCCTATATTTTTTTTACAATGTTGATTCCAAGGACAATTGGGTATCATATTTTGTTGTATCTTTTCCTGAAGCAGTAGTGCCAAGCTTGAAGTCAATGGGAGGGGAGTAGGTGGTAATCTCTGGCTCATAATCAACACTGTCACTTTCAACCACTTCTTCTAGGGCTATTTCAATCGGGGCAGCTGAAATAATGGAAAATATTAGTCATTACAGTTTTTTTTATTTCTTTGTTTCTTTAAGAGGATGTCTGTTAGGTGGTATTTATTTGAGAAACGTTAAATTCTAAAAATCCAAACCTGTAGTAAACTGAAGAGATCTGAGGTCAGTGAATCCAGTGATCTCCTGAGCTGGGGTTGTGAGTGAGGGAATCGAAACTGCAACATCCGTGTCTCTGCCACCGCCGTAGCTGTCCAGGCTGTTCTCTCCGTAGGAATCTGTAAATAAAACATATTTCGTCATTATTTAAAGAAATTATTGACGAAGCATTATTCCTTCTTTGATGGGTTTAGGCTATTTTATATTTATAAGTAGTAAGCTTTTTTTTGTCTGTTACGAAGGATCTTGCTATTCTCTGAACCGATATGGTTCTCATTTACAGTGAAGCTTCTTATACCTTCTTTTATGGTTTTAGGCTATTTTATCTTTATGCCTTACAAGTATGGTATGGGTTCAGGCTATTTTTTCGTTGTTCCTTTTTTTTTTTAAGATTAGAGCCACTAGATGACAAAGGGAGGGTCATGCAATTTTATAACTGGACAAGGTGTCTCAAAATAAGCCATGTGACGTCATAAGAATGAGGGAGAGGAGGGGAGAAGGAGGAGAGAAAACCCCTAAAAAAGACATGGAGAATCCCTCGTTTTTATGACGTCACATGGCTGATTTTTGAGAAACTTTGTCCAGTTACAGTGGTTTGAGTCTAGGCAAACCCCTTCTCCTCCCTTCAGATGATTACGGATTGGATGCTGCTTAAAGGTGCCATCCGGTTTTTTCAATAGATTACATACTGAAGTACAGCCTCGGCGGTTACAACGCCAAATTTGCTGCAACTATAAGAGTTTATACTGACCTAAATCATCGCCTCCGTAGGCGGGCAGAGGAGCAGCTTGGTCGGCAGGAATGTCGTTGGGATCATATTCATCATCAACATAGTTGGAGTACTCATAGTCATCTGGGATCACATTCAGAGGATCAGCCAGTGGCAGGTTTGCTAAAAATGTTATAATAATAAGACACCTAGTGTTGAAATATTTAACTAATCTTTTAAGAAAGTTAGCCATATAGCAAGGAGCAAACAGAAAAAAGTTTCATATTTAAAACAAGAACAATCTTAATTTGCACGTCGAAAATCTTCATGTCTTTTAAAGTTGGAATGTGAATTTCAAAATATCTACTTTTGATACATCAAGAATAATAAAAATAAATCAACTCTTTTCAGTAGTTTAATGGATTAATAGTTATTTCTCGCATCGTATTATAAACAGCTTTCCGCGGATATAAAATAAAACATGTTTAAATTCGTAAAAAAACTGGATATAATACGACGCTAGACATATTTTTTCGTATGGATGGAAACCGGTTCTTATCCACCGGATATTTAAAAATATTATTAGACTGACCTTTCTCAGTTGAAGGAGCGTATGTAAACAGGATGGGACCAGGTACAGGGGTGGTTCTTTCAGGGTTCTGAAAAAGAATAAAATATTATTAAAAGTTGGAATACATGAGTTTATGGCAATACCAATCTACTGTTGGTGAAGCTTTTTATTGTGCCTATGAAACTGATTTTATGAGTACTGATTTCTATTACAATAAGGTACAATATTATTAAGCGAAGCATATTTCTTATCAAGTCTTAAAAATGTAAGTATGTCCTTAAACAGTATTCTGTATTTATGAAGTTTTGCAATAAATTTCCGTATAATCTTGTCAAAACTTTTATATTCATATTTGGCTTATTCAGTTCTAACACTCTTCAAGAGCTCATGTTCGTCTGTCCTACCGCTTCGCTTTTTTGGATGTTGTCATCCTTGTTTATTATGTAAAAATTAGAAGACCCCCCACAGGGTTAGATAAAATCTTATAGCAATAGCTATTTAAAATTATCTTTAAAACATAAAAGTATTTGAAGAAAAGTTTGAGTGTTTTTCTATTATATTTTGGTAATCTAATAAGATGAAGTTTTACTGTTTGTTTGAAGCATAAGATATCTAAAACTGCTTAAATTTTATATCAATGCTTTGCTATGTTTTCAGATTTTTATTATAACCTATAAACCCAATAGGAGTGATAATTGATTTAAATTTAATAAAATTTCCAACAAATTGACATCAATCATAATACATTTGAAATATTATCAAGCACACATATGTTCGCTGTCATCCTTGTTTGATAATGATAGAATTCTCCCCAGTTTAATGTCCTACGTGGTCGAATATACAATCATAATTTACCAAATTTTTATTCAAAGGGTGAATAAATATAGAATAAAGTTTTGTCTGTGTCTCTCAAAATTAGTTAATTTTAAAAACAACAAATTTTAAAAACAGCCAAAATGAAATAATACTAAACCAATAAAATAAAGTATTATGATTACAGTAAAGTAAATTAAAGAGTTTAAATAGCAAAAATCTAATAAAAATATATATAAAAAAAACTATATTTTCTTTTAGGTGTTTTTCGTGTTTTTATTAGTTCAATCATATTAACCAAATTAGCAGATATTGCGTTATTTATTTTGCTATTTAAAAATATTGTCTGTATTGTAAAAACTTTCAAACTAAAAATTATCGAGATAGGAAATTGTTTTCTGAAAAAAAGAGCATCAACGATTAAATAAATTCTTCTTTCATTAAAATCTAAAAGACATTTAATATTATATTTATCCCTCTAAAATTAAAGTTTAATAAGGATAGGTTAATTTAGGCTCTTTACGAGGTTGTCCCGCCGTGTAACTTATATTGGAATATTGTATCTTATCTAGCCTTAGCAACCTTATGTAAGGGCCTGAAGGCCCGGGCCAACAAAAAAGGGACGAGTTTCAAGTTTTTAGTTAACATTTTCGTTTCTTGATAAAACAACAATAGATTAAATTTTTTCTATCCGGATTTAGAACCGGTTTGTCTCCAGTAGAAAAAAAATTATTTGAAGCCTTTAAATTATAGTTATTTATCGCATCATATTATAGACAGCTTTCCACGGATATGAAAATAAAAGAATTAAAGATTAAAACCAGTTTTGTTAGCCCAATGGACAAAATGTCAAAAAACTATACTATATATGATTTTTAAGTATAGCTGAGAACCGGTTCTGATCCAGCGGATATTAATCGGCTTTAAAGCTATATACTGAAATGTAATTCCCTTACATTAACTTTATCGTATTTTATAAAGTATTAAGGTTTTTATGTCGGAAGCTTAAGATCTCAATAAGTACTAAACTGATTGGTTTCTCTATTTAAGGTTAACTTTGCATAGGTCCTGTGGTGGTTTTATTCTGTTTTATTTTCAGATTTGTCTTTGAATGGTTTTAAGCTAGTTTATTATAAGACAAGTCCCTGTCCGCGAATATAATATTGGAATGGCTATATAAGGTTGTAGAATGCATGATTAAGGTCAAAACAATGTGATCAGCGGAAATTTTAGCCAAAAATATTCCATTTTTAAAATCAGGGCTAAAGCTATGAATTATGTTTTGTCCTTATTTATATACTAGCGTATGTGCCCCTAGAGGCCTCTAGTGGGGGAGGGGAGGTTGATTCTTAATTTCTTAATTTCAGGTTTAAAAAGAGGAAAAGTATAGAAAAATATGGAGGCGGGAGGACATTTTTTATACGATTTCTCCTGGGAGGGTGGTGGTATCCTTCCCTAAGATAATTATAAACCTTCCAAGGATCTATGCCAAAATAAGAGCGGATACTTTGATAAAGACAGACAGGTAGACATCCTGCTAATTTTATGTTAGGATAAATATGTACAGTTGAATGGCAAGGTAGCTTATTTTCAACCTTTTTCAGCCGCAACCGTAACCATCAATTTAAAGCTAAAGCTGCAATCTAAACAAGCAGCTTTAATGTTATATACAATCTGAAGCCAAAGCCTTTTGCTCTGCAGCTGAGTTGCTAAGAAGTTAATAGCCGAGCCTGTATTAATAAAGTAATTATATGAAACTAGCAGCTACGCCCCTAGAGACCTCTGGTGGCACTTTAAATGTTTTTTTTAATAATAATTATCTATGTTGCTTTCAAGTATCTACGATAACTTGCAATGTTGCGTTCAAGTCTCTATAGGTAAAAAAAAATATCGGTTCAGCCCTTAGCGAGGTCCTTCGGTACAAACTTACAAACACACAGACAGACATCCTGTCACTTTAGTATAAGGATAAATCTAATTTGTTACTTTATTGCTTTTCCCTCTATTCCTGTTTTTTTTTCTTTCTCTTTTTTTTTCTTCCGTATTCTTAATATGTCTGTATTTTGAGGTTTTAGTTCTGGGTGTTTTATGAATTTTTAGTAGCGAAGCTACTCTATAAGTTGTATCTCTAGCGTCTATGATATGTACTTATCGGCTATCGCATTGTCTGATTGTTGTGAAACTCAATCGATAAATAATATAATCATAAAACAATAACAAAGTGAATTATAGCGTAGCTTCTGATCTAAAAAACAAGTAGGACTATACATACGTCAATTTTTTTAAAATTTGCTATTAAAACCATATGTTAAAAGCCATAATATTTTAAACTGGCCATATAAATGATTTCTGTAGTAAATAGGTATGATTTAGAAAGCGTAGCAACTCTATAGTCAAGTCCTAAAAATGTTAGTATGTCCATAAATATTATCCTGTATCAAGCAGTTTTTCAACAAATTTACTTACAATTTTGCTTCGTCCCTTATACATTTATATTCTGATTATTCACTTCTGACACTCTAAAAGGGTTAATGTCCGTTTGTCCTACCGTTTCAGAGTTTCGCTTTTATGGATGTTGTCATCCTTGTTATTTATTTTGAGTCTTAAAATTAAAATATTCAATATCTTGAAATGATAATAACATATGATATATGTCGGAATAATATTATAATTTATAATTATTCAATAATAAATATGTGTTTAATTATGGGGAGGGGTGTGAAGTATAATTTTACATGATAACCCGTCAATACTACATATCTATCTATCTATCTTTCTATCTATCTTTCTATCTATCTTTCTATCTATCTTTCTATCTATCTATCTATCTATCTATCTATCTATCTATCTATCTATCTTTTCTTGGGGAATGATTAGTCTAGCCGTTTTTGAGATCTTATTAGTCACATATACTGTAATTAAGATCTAAATTGCGTTTATTTAGTTTTTACAGTGTAATCTCGCTCTTAGCTAATTGATGATTTTAAGTTAAGTTAAGTCATGTGATTGCCCCACAGGGTTAGGCAGTTGGACCCGCAGGGTTGGAGCCCCCCGTAGGTTCTAGGAATAGGATAAAAGCAACTTTGAAAATACGACGAAATGCCCCTTAAGAGGCATTGTCACGAAAGGAACCCGAACCATACCCAAAAAAGATATTGGTTGGGAAGTTTGAACGCTAGGTTAAAACAAAGTTTTCTAAAATTACCCAAAGTTTTAGAATTAAAACTTAGTTATCCAACTATATCTCAACCAAATGTATATCTACCTATCTGAATAACTTTCTATCTATCTATCTATATTAATCTATCCATTCTCAAATAAAAATGTCCTTCGTTTTCCACCCCCCAACTTTTCTTATTTCCGGGCACACCCCGCAGAGAGAGGGTCATATTTTCAACCAAAAATTTTAAAATGAATCTTACTTAGTTAAACTATTTTGCTGATTCAACATTCCCTCCCCCCCTTTAAAAAAATATTATGAAGGTGTTTTTCCTTTACACAACCCCTACGGGGACTATAATTGCGGTGCCCTAAACCTGCGGAGCTACCGAGTATCCAATGTAATCTAACCTAACCTAAAGCAATAAAAACACATACCAAAAATCACTTCTAATTTTCAAATGAAGGGGAGGGGGTGGTTTTAAAGCTTTTATTGTAAGATTCTTGTGAATTTTACTGTATAGTTTGTATTCAAACTGATTCTGTGTTTTAATCTTAGTCTGTTTTGTTTATAGGACTCGGCAGTTGCGACTAATCCTAAAATTTAAACCCGTTTTTTTGAGAAGAAGGATTGTCAAATTTGGAAGGTTTACAATTCCAGCTGATTTTTTAATTGTAAAAGGTTGATTCATTTAAAGGCGGCTTAAGCACTATTGTCGAACCGAAATATTTTACAGAAAAATTGTCCAAATCATTTGGCGCACCTTTATTTTTACCTTTATATGTTTTATGTTTAAACCATTCAATCAATTTTATACATTAGCGAAACCTACAAAATGTACTTTTTTAAACACTAGCAGCCTCTAGGGGCACCTTAAAATAAGGAAGGAATTTTAAATTGGGGCGATTTATATTGTGAGGGTCCTCACCTACCCCCCCCCCCCAAAAAAAAAAACCTATAAAATTGAAAGATCTTTAACCACATACACACACAAAGAGACACTTATAAATTAGGAAAAATACAAATAACCTGCCATTTAACCCTATTCTAATAATGATAACTAAAGTCTGATGGCATATTAAGCGACATTGTGGCAACACTTTAAGTAAATAAATGAGTATTTTTGCGTCTCTCTCTCACAGCCATCAATATAGATAGATGGACAAATACAACCCAAGGTTAAATTTGAAATGGTTAGGGATAAAGGAATAAGAAAAAAGATTTCTTAATCGATTTTATTCTTTTATCCAGCTTTGAATTATTTATAGGAGAAAAAAATCAACATCTATAGTTATCCATAAGTAAATTAATACTAAAATCCATATCTATACTACAAAGTAGAATGATGTCAGTCTGTCTTAAGCTTAAGATCTGAACCGATTGGGTTTTCTTTTCAGGGAAGATAGCTACTGGTCCTGTCGTTGTTTTCTTAACTGTGATTAAATAGGCTTTGCCAATTCTAGATTATTTGAGGATATTGCAGTGACGGTTTTAATGTTTTTTTTTATAACGAAGGTTGTGAGTCGTCTATAACATAACAAGACAAAGTCTCTAAAAAATCAGCCATGTGACGTCATAAAATGAGGGATAGTCTATCTCTTTTTTAGGGGTGTTGTTTCCCACTTCTCCTCTCATCTCCCTCATTTTATTGACGTCACATGGCTATTTTTGAGACATTTTGTCCCCCAACGCCTGTTTTGCCGTTTATTAGCGCAGTTATATATCCTATTAGCGCATGGAAATAATGTATGCTGTACTGTATATGTACAGTGTACACAACACTTAGCTTGCATATATCTCTCATATCAAAGGAAATTCCCATACTTTAATTTATGTGCACATTTTAAAAGATGGTTTTAAAAGTAATTTTGGGTTATATTATTTCTTAACAGTAGAAAATTTCCAATTTTAATTACAAACTTAAAAATACCCCATGAAAATCTGTTATATTTTAGAATTAAATTATGAAATATTTGAAAGTCAAAGAGTGTCTCTTTGAGGATGTAATGTATAATGCACATATACACATTTCCATGTCGCACATTAGTCTGGTTTCACAGTTTCTTTTAAATCTTGTATCACAACAGAATGTTAGCATATGCAACCATAGTTTGGGATGTCCTACTTTTAAATATAATGACTTTAGACCTAACCGTTGTTATTTACACACTCTGGCCCTTCCTATTACACAGGGGTCATCGCAATGTTTACCTACACTATAAAAAAATTGTAATTTAAAAAAAAGTATTTCTCGTATTCATTCGAAACCGATTAATATCCGGTGGATTAGAACCGGTTTTCAGCCATACGAAAAAATTATGTCTAGCATCGTATTATATCCAGTTTTCTACAAACATAAAAATGTACAATCTTAAGTTAAAACCATTTATTTTAGCCCATGCCTTCGGAATGTCGTTATAATTGAACATTTTACATCCGCGGAAAGCTGTTTATAATACGATGCAAAAAATAACAATTCTTATTCGAAAGCTGGGTTGGTTAAATATTACCCAAAAAATCTTGAGAAACCCAAACATCAATTATGCGTCCTAAAATATTTTGAATAGTACAATAAAACAAAAAATACTTCGCAAAAAATTCAACGTTTTTTTAGAGTGTAGTATGCATAGTGTTCAAGGTTCTGTAGGCCTTTGTTTAATCTTTATTGAAGATGGGTTGTTGCCTGCAGCGAAGCTGTTCTACAATTTGCTTTGTCTGTGCATTGCAAGTTTGTTTTAAAAAGTAAACATAACAACTTTATTTTGAGACTTGTACACATTTTATTATTTATAGAAGTATTCATTAAAACATTAAACAATAAAATAAAACTTTTGTTATTCAATACAAATAAAATCTAATAAAAATGTATATCAAATATTTCGTTAAAAAGTTTAGACACTGCAAATATAAACCAACCAATTAGATTTTAATGAAAGTCCCCTAAGTTTTTAAGCCAACTAATGAAAGAACTAGCGGCACCTCTCCTAGATACCTCCAGGGGCAATTGAGAGGGAAGGGATGAGGGAAGTCTAGCATCCACTTTTAATTTTAAGAAGAAAAAGCTAAAATAAATTTTCTTTGGGGAGTGGGTTATTTTTTTTATAGAGGCGATTTCTCATACACCACAAAAAAGTATAAACCTTCTACAAAATTAAAATTTTTGTGTTATGACCGTTAGCAGGGTTCGCTATCTTGTCTTATAACAAATTTATTCCAGTATGGCTTCGAATCCGATTAATATCCGCTGGATTAGAACCGGTTCCCAGCCAAACTGAAAACTCAAGTTATTTTAATATCCGCGGAAAGCTGTCTATAATACCAACAATAAATAACTATTCTAGAATTGCAAACACAATTTGTCTATCTTTTGTTGTATTGTCATTCAAACGCTTTAATGCCATTTTTCATACGCATGTGCATAATTCTTTTTGTGCATATCTTAATGCAGATTTTAGCAGCGAAGCTACTCCTAATTTGCTTTCTTTAAAGATGTAAAGGACAAATCAATTGCTAAACTATCAAATACGAAAGGTTTTAAATGATTTTACATTGTATAGTTACCTAAAAATATATTTAAATTTTTTTATTAGCATAAGAATAAATCTGAAAAAGAATGGCCTGAAACCTTCACAGGAGCTATGAAAAGGTTACATAGAAAAGATAACTCAATAGGTTCAGTGGTCATTGAGATCTTAAGCTTGAGACAAAAAAACTTACAGCATGACCCTCGAAAAAGTATTTTTAAGCATCTGCAGCCTATATTTCTCAATAAAATATTAAAAGATTCATATGTACTTGTTCTCTATAATTTTCTACATCAAAGGATATAAAAATATTTTTTTTTACATCAATTAACAGCCGAGATTTTTAAAGCCAAAGTTTGGAAAAAGTGCTTGAGAAACTGGATATTGCTAAATATTTCTTAGTTTTTATTAGTATATTACTTTTTATCAACCAGTTAAAAAACAAATAAGAAAGAAGAGCAAGTTTACAATTGATACATTTTTTATTGCATTAAAAAACGTTACTTTTACATATAAAAAACTACTTTTCAAATTTTACTGAATACATTTTTCTTATAACCATTTTCCCTCAAATCTTATAATATCTCCCACTTATTAATATGACCTTAAATAAACCCCTCCCCAATTTATGCTCATTACCGGAAGATTAGCGCAACCTTTACCAATAAATTCACGCCCACTCATCAAATTAATCTAAGACACATAAAAATCATTTAAATTGTTAAATGTTTAAGAAAAGTTTGTAGCTGTAACTTTTTGGTTTTTTAACTTATTTTGATAAAATAAAAAGTGTTTGATTTCTGTTTATGTAAACTTTCAATTTGCTACTATTTTTTATAGGATTTCTTTCTGTAAGGGTGTTTTTGCAATTTACACTAATCTAAAAATGCCTTTTAGAGCAAGTGAAAAAAGTGCTTTCAGCATGAAATAAATTTCTTGGAAACATCTTTATATAAGTTTTATAAAAAGTATTGAAATTATGAGGAAAACACGTCATTTCACTTTAAAAAAACATTTTTCTTGAAAAGTTACTTTTTCCTCAGCCACTTTTTCAAAACTTTGGCTCTAAAAATCTCAGCTGTTAATTGATGTAAAAAAAATATTTTTATATCTACTTATGTGGAAATCTACAGAGAACAAGGACATATACATTTTTTGATAATTCATTGAGAAATATGAGCTGCAGATGCTTAAAAATACTTTTTCGAGGGTCATGCTGTACTACTTTATAGAATGGGAAAAACTTTATGTTTTGTTTTAAATTTGTTATCCTTGTTTTTTAACGCATAGGCTCACACATACATAGGTTTTTTATGCATTAATGCTATTAGTAAAATTCTATTATTCTTATATACTAGAAATGTATTTTTTATTTCCCTTTTTTTTATCTTTTATGGGAAAAAGGAAAAGGTAAAAGTATTTAAAAGGTTTTATAATAACGTGTTTTTTTTTGGCTTAACAACTTTGGGGACTTCTACTGGATTTTGATTGCTTGGTTCATTTAGTTAAGTGTTCAAACGTTTCAACCATAAATTTTAATCTACATAAGGGGTGATTTTGTGTATCTTCATTGGGGATGTACATCAGTTTATTGGTCATTGTCTTATCCCTGCAGATCCATGTATATATCTGCGGAATGTTGTCTATAATACGATCCGACGGTTATCAGAAACAATTTGTATAATAGAAGAGCTTTATTAAGCTATAAAAATTGGAAAGAATTTTAATGAATATAATAGATTTGAAATCTGCATAAAATTTTAAGGAATTTTTATAAAATTCGTTTTTTGTATAATTCTTTATCTATAAGCGCAAATACAAATTAAGTTAAATAATTTTGACATCTGTGATTGTTGGATTGAAAACTATCTGCGCCCTGATTGGAGAAGCTTAAGTGACGTACATCATTCAACCAATTAGAGCGCAGGTAGTTTCCAATCCACCTATCCTGTTGGTCAAAATTTATTAACTTAAATTGGATTTGCGCTTTTCAATAATGAATTATATAAATAACGAATTTTATAAAAAAAATCCTAAAAATTTTATGCAGATTTCAAATCTATTATATTCATTAAAATTCTTTTCAACTTTTATAGCTTACTTTATATACTTCATAAATTTATTACCTTGTTTTACTTATCAGGGAAGCTTTAATATAAATTGTTTAAGTCTATATAATCGTAAATGTTAAAAAATTATACACCAAAAAATATAGTCATGCATTCTTAACTACAAATATAATGGGCAAAATAGACTCCACCTACCCCTCTCTCGGGAGGTTGGTGACACCCTCCACATATAAAAAGTTATAATCTTTCCAAGACCTATGAGAAGCTTATTGTAATGAGAACCATATCGGTTCAGTGGTTAGCAAGATCCTTTGGTACACACAGATAAACATCCTGTTACTTTTACTTATAGATTGATTTTGAAAAGCGAAACTTTTCTATAAAAAGGGTTCGTCCGTTAGTTAAAACATGTTATAATTATTCAATCAATTTTAAACCTTGCATGATGGTTCCTTTAGTAGTTAGGTACAATTTAGAAAGCGTAGCATCTCTATAATCGTTACCAGAATGTCCGTACGTCCTTTTTAAAGATGTGATAAAATTTTCGATTGATATGATTTTTTAAAATACTGATTCCTAGAACAACAAAGTACAACGTTATATGCGAAGTATCTCTATAATCAAGTCCTAAAGATGTAAGTATGTCCTTAAACAGTATCATGTATTTAAGAAGTTTTTCAACAAATTTGCTTTAAATTTTCGTTTCGACTTTTATACATTTATATTCTGATTATTCAGTTCTGACACTCTACTCTAGTGTTAATGTTCGTTTGTCCTACAGTTTCAGAGCTTCGCTTTTATGATGTCATCCTTGTTTTAAAGAATATTTCTCCTTAAAAGTTTAATGCGCAAGATTATTCGTGCATTATGTGAACATGAACTTCATTTTAGAATAAGCAAAGATACTTTATAACTACCATTGGTTGTCAGTCTGTCTGTTGAATTACAATAAACATCCCCAATGATGATACACAAAATTAACCCTTCTGTAAATTACAATTAGTGGCTGAAAGTTTGGACACTACTAAATGAGCCAACCAATCAAAATTAAATACAAGTGTCCAAAGTTGTTAAGCTAATGTATAAGAAAACGTTATTATAAGACTTTGGAGACTAGTGTAATAAACAGCCCAATGTCTCCTCCCTTCCTGGGTCTTTATGTGGATGCATAGGGGTTATGGAATACAAAGTGGCAAAGTCACAATTATCCTCCCAGCATGACAGCTACCAAAGACAGGGAGATATATCCATTATATTAAACTTGTTTTCTCGTATTCATTCGAATCCGGTGGATAGGAACCGGTTCTCATCCATACGAAAAAAACTATGTCTAGCATCGTATTATATCCAGCTTTCTACGAATATAGAAATGTACAATCATAAGATTAAAATTTAAAACCAGTTTTTTTAGCCGGTGCCTCCGGCACCTCGGGGCTGAAAAAACTAGTTTTAATCTCATATTTGTACTATCTATATCCGCGGAAAGCCGTTTATAATACGATGCGTGAAATAACTATTCTTTCTTTTCATCGAATCGATGGTTATAATTGAGAGTTTATATTTAATTGACTAAAAATATAATGTAAAGGGATAAGACAATGGCCGATAAATTGATAAATTCCCAATGATGACAAACAAATACACTACTTCTGTTGATTAAAATTAGTGGTTGAAACGTTTGCACACTATTAGTCTGAAAACAAACAATCAAATTTCTTTCCAAAGCTGTTTTATAAAACTTTGGGTACCAGTGTAAATTACAGTCCAATGTCTCCTCCCTCCTTGCAAAAGTACATGATTACATAGAGAAAACTTACAGATATAGAATAGAATCGATTAAAGTTTGTCCAAATATATAATTAGATAAAATATAGAGTATCTTCGCATACCTCCATTTAAAACAAGCAGATCTTTTTACTTTTTTTAACAACAAATTTTTGTATGTTAAAATTATCCTATTTATCTGATTTTTTGAATACTGATTCCCATTACAACATGGTACAATGTCATAAGCGAAACATCTCTATAATGAAGTCCTAAAAACGTCAATATGTCCTTAAACAGTATTGTGTATTTAAAAAGTTTTGCAACAAATTTATTTATAATTTTGTATAGACTTAATATTAAGTTTACTCAGTTCTGACACTTTACAAGTGTTAATGTTCGTTTGTCCTTCCATATTAGAGCTTCGCTTTTATTTATGTGGTCATCCTTGTTTTTATTAAATTTTTTATTTTTTTATTAAACTCAAAGTTACTGAAGTAGGGATTCATTGACAAACCAAATAATACAAAAAGTCATTTAAAATATCATTTTCTAAAACTGTTGATCTCAATTTAACAAGGATCCTTATATTCAAAAGTTATGATCATTGATACAGTATATGTTATTTTAGAAGGGACAGTGGTGGCTGATAATTTTATGTAAAATATTGATGCACAAAAAAGTACCCCTTCTGTAGATTATAAGTAGTTGTTAAAACGTTTTGACCCTTTACTGAATGATCCAACCAATTAAAATTCAATAAAGTCGCAGGTCTAAGGTAACGGTGGTAGTATACTTTGACGAAGAGACAGACGGACATACAGACATTCTAAACTATCAAGTAGCTGCGCTACTAAAAATAAATTAGTCGAACATTACCATTATCATTTATGATTATCATTTTGGGCGAAACCGTATAACAAGATAATTATTTTTTGATTGATTTTTTTACTCTAGATTAAATCGTTATGCGTTAAGATTTACTGAAATGTAACCCATAATGTACTTTCTGTACTGCAATGTACTCTCTAAAAGATTACAATATTGAACAAAAAAGCAAAGAAAATTATTTTTACAGGGTTTTTCACCCAATAATACGAAAATGATTTAAGTCTCTCCACAGATTCTGGCGTCATACGATAGAATAGCCAATGAGAGGCGAGTATAAATTTTTCCATTGGTCAATTACAGTGTATACTGGCCTCTCATTGGATATTCTATCGTATGACGTCATAATCTGTGGAGGGACTTTAATCATCTTCAATAATTCAATTGGTATTTTGAAAAGAGACACTTTATTTGTTCTTTTTAGCTGCAATTTCAGAAGAATACATAAACACATCATCTTCTTGCATTTGAAGTGAACTTATATATTGAATAAAATAATCTTTGGAACGTATATGATTTTTAAGAAAAATAAATCTTTATAAGATTTCAAACCGTAACATTTTCTTGGCAAAAAAGAAAATTTATAACAAAATTGTAATACCGATGTGTGTTGATTTTAAATCACAAAAGTTTATTTTTCAGTTTTAAAACTCATTTTCTGAAAATCAATTAAATGCTGATCATTAGGAGGAGGTAATTTGCCAAAATTATGATATTTTCATTAATGATTTTTAGATAAAATTACTTATAGAAATAGAAAGATGATTTAGGACGTATATAGATCTGTAAAATACCTTATAGAATGATAAACAAAAAAAAAAGAAAAAAACTTATATTTTATGAAATTTTTTTTCTAGTTAAGTCCCCCTCCCAAACAGTTCCCTGGACCTTTAGAAAGCTTCGAGAATCATATCGGTTCAGCGGTTAGCGATATCCTTCGCTACACACTCTTTGAGACATACATACAAATAACTATTTAAATATATAGATAGACAGATAGATAGACAGATAGATAGACAGATAGATAGATAGATAGATAGATAATAATATTGTATATATGGATGGATAGAAAGATAGATAGATAATAATATTGTATATATGGATAGGTTTATAATTGAGTATTATCTGAGCATCCATCTTAAACTTTTCTTGACCCTTTAACATTTCATCCTAGAGTGTTCTTTCAAAATAACATATAAATATTTATTTTGAATTCTCACGAAATTGTTAAATATTTCATTATTAAATAATAGTATATTTTAAACTTTTTTATATGTACCTTTTTAGGCTTTAACTATACTTTATTTTTTTCTTACAAAATTGCTCTTTTTGCTGCTAGAATTTTGAGATAATCTGTTAAATTGTGTGCACTTTTACTATAAAAGATAAGTTTTTAAGAAATTTTTAATGTATAAATATAAAACAAAATAATACAATTTTATAATAATTAAAATCATACAATTCAACTAGGAAGGGAGGGGACATTTGGATTACACTAGTCCTCAAAGTTTTATGTTAACGATTTCTTATTAATTGGCTTAACAACTTTGGGGACTCTTGCTTAGTTCATGAAGGTTCAGACGAATAAGACAACTTTAATAATATTTATTTGAACGACCATAAAATCCAAATTTTTAAAAACATGTTTTAGTATTCTTAAATACGAGAAAACCAGCAAAGATTAAATATGCCTATAAAACTTCCAGTTCAAAATAGAATATTTTAAAAACTTGGCCATTGCTTGAAGAATGCTATTATTAACTATAGGGTCATTAAAAGGTTCATGATCGTTGTTAGTTAGTTTTTATTCGCGTAAGAACTTTAATTGCCTTTTTTGCCTATTTTAATTTTAATTACTTTTTTTTTTACTTTTAAGATGTTCATTGATAAAGAAACGTATAAAACTGAGTGCCCCTAGAGGTACAAACACACAGACAAACAGACATCCTGTTACTTTATTAAAAGGATTTCAAGACAGAAAGACACGTTCTCTTAATTAGTTACAGGAGGACATAAGGACATACAGACAGACTTCTTCCCTTATAGAGTAGCTTTGCTACGGATTGCGATGTCTTACAAAATTTCTAATATTAAAATTTCATGGGAAATTTTGTTGCAATATAGTGTTGAAAATTGCGTAAAAAATTTCATAACATTTTCTAATCTATTTTTGCTAATTTTAACAAAAAACGGTAAAATTACAAGAGTTAATGTAGGTAAAAACATAGACCTTTTGAAAATAGAAATAGAAATTATTAATGTAGCCAAATTTGACCAATACTAATTAGAAATATCTAAAATATCGGGTATAGTCCATTTCGTAGCAACGCCTCTTAAGGGGGCGTTACGTCGTGTTTTCGCAATAACTTTTATGTTAGGTTAGGTGATTGCCCGCAGGGTTAGAGCCCCCCGCAGGGACTAGAAATAGGACAAAATCTACTGTGAAAATATGATAAAACGCCCCTTCAGAGGCGTTGCCACAAAAGCGACTATACCTAAAAAATCTATTAAAATCGAAAAAAAATCTGCTAAACCAAACAAATAGTTGACTATTATACACATTTTTCTAACCCCATGCCTTGAAAATGCATTTCTAAATGTTGTAAGATTAATTCAGTAATTAGTAACATTAATATGCAATTTTCATAGATACATACATTTAGGCTCAGAAAATATTATGAATAAATTTTCTCGTATTCATTCGAATCCGATGGACAGGAACCGGTTCTCATAAATACGAAAAAACTATGTCTAGCATCGTATTATAAACCGCTTTCTACGAATATAGAAATGTACAATCATAAGATTAAAACCAGTTTTTTTAGCCCCGAGAATTGTACATTCTATATCCGCGGAAAGCCGTTTATAATACGATGCGAGAAATAACTATTCCAGTATGGCTTCGAAACCGATTAATACCCGCAGGATTAGATCCGATTATCAACCATACTGAAAATTAATGTATATCATTGTATTACAGACAATTTTCCAGGTATATTAAAAAAATCATAAAATTAATACCAGTATTGTTATCCCTTTCCTTCGGCCACTGTGGGCAAACAAAATAGGTTTCAATCTTATTTTTTGATATCCGCGGAAAGCTGTCTATAATAAAATGTGATAAATAACAATTAAAATTTTTGTTGTACCTATTCTGAAAAAAAGACTTTTTTCTGTAAAATAAATTTTTCGATTATTTTTCTCTGTTTCAAGATATTAATACAGTAATTAGCGAATGCAGTTTAGATAAGGTAGAAATTTGAAATCTATGCATGGTTAGAAAAGTATTTAAGCAAGACAATTATGTTTAAAAGTAGCACAGCAATGTTAATCTAATTTCAAAAGAAACCAGGATGACAACATCCATAAGTAGCAACACTTGTATAAATAAAAGTCAGAAGTCATCTAGTAGATGAGTATAATATTCATAAAAAATCTGCCTTCTAACTTAAATAACATAGAATCTGTACAAAAATAAATCAGTCACCTTTCTTGAACAGAAACCGAAAAAACGTTTCCCCATAATTGAAGCCATTTATAGTGCTTATAAAAAATTACGTCAACTGACCTATATAAAATTGGTCAATTAAAATGTATGCTGGCCTGCCATTGGTTATTTAATCTGCGTATTGGCCTTTAATTGGTCATTTGTATTGTATGACGTAATTTTTGAGGCACTTTAAAGAGCTTTCCCATTAACTAAGTTTTAGAGGAGCTTTGCTGAAAAAAAGAATAAAGTATTTTTGAATTAGTTATCGCTACTTGACTATGATCTATCATATTGTAGTTTTATATACACCCCTTGCTCAAATTTTTAAAATAAAAAGCAGGGGCGTCCAAGCTTTTTTATTTGGGAGGGGTAAATTTTTTAAGGGGGAGGGGGTAATCACCCCATTACCCCCCCCCCTTTGGACGTCTATGGTAAAAAGACCAATTTGTTTCATACATTTTGGGATTAAAATTAAATAAAATAGCTGTTTACCACTCCCTGTCCCAGACCCATGTTTAAATTCGACCTTCACACACACACTGTTCGATTTGGAGTTCCTACGCTCCAAACAAAAAAATTCTCAGAATAGCAAAATATTTACATCAATCGTATAAATAATAGACCCTATAGCTTTGTAAGTTTATCGGTGTTAGGATCTAGAGAGAGATAAGATAATAACCGTTAAATTGATGTACATTCCTAATGATGATACACAAAAAAAACCTTCTGTAAATTAAAAAGATTTTTGAAACGGTTTAACACTCAATTTAATGAGCCAACCAATCACAATTCACTAAAGTCCCCAAAGTTGTTAAGCCAACGAATAGGAAAAGTTATCATAAAACTTTTAGGGACCAGTGTAATTTAACTATCCTCAAATGCAAAATTACACATTGATTTACAGTACTCCCAAGTGAAAAAGGGTTTTAACCGAATTAGACATTTCAAACAATTTATAAGCATATTTCCGGGAATTAGTTTGATGTCCACAGGAATAGAACCTGTTCCAAATCATGCTGGAAAATCATGTATGGTATCGTATTATAGACAATTCACCAAGAAAAATTGACCGAAAATCATCTAATTAAGCCCTTTTTTATTGGACCTGTCATTCGGTGTCCTATGTTTATTATTTTATTATCTTCCATTAAACTACCCCCATATTCGTAGTATGATCTCAATTCATTATGCGCAAAATTGGGCAAAATGAGAGAATCTACAATTTTAAACTTTTGGAAAAAGTGTTTTCTAAAACCAGCTAAAAAAGGATTGAAAAAAGTATTATTATTAGAAAAGTATCCGATTGTATACAGCAGTAAGTTTTTTTGTCTGTTTTTCAAATTTCGATGGCTAATGAACTGTTTGAGTTCTCCATAGAAGCCTCTCATAGGTCCCGGTATGATTTTAGGCTATTATATTTTTAAAATTTAAATCTTTGATAAAAAACGAAGAAGACACAACAATTGGTACAAGTTTTACAACCACGTTATCTTATTCGTTAGTTAAAAACCTTTGACTACTTTTATTGAATTTTGATGAAAACTTTAAAATCTCGGCCTAACACCGCATCATAACTAAGGACGTTAAAAATGGTTCCTACTGCTAATTTGTCAGGTGCGCGACATTAATAGTTAGAGTAGGGGGAATGCCTTGGCCCAAAACAGGCGTAACTTATTACCATGCACTGTTAGGAATTCTCAGACAAAGGTCGTTCAATCAAAGGGTTGGTTGTCTGTTGGGTGTTTGGACAGAAAAGGAGACATTTGGTTTCCTTTTGTTATCCTTGGTTGTTAGACCATTTCGTTATATGTTATGGACAGCATCTCCGCCCGTATGAGGTAATTGACAAGGTAGTATCAGAATAAACTAAAATTTAAAAGTTGGCTTGTTTTGATGATATATTTATTTTTAGCATAAAAGTATGAACAATAACATTTGAGTGAAGAAGATTTAGGAAAATATTCATATGAAATTTTAGTTTTCACAAATATAATTTACTTTTATGTACACATTAGAGTAAATCACAAGAGGAAGAAAGGGTTAAATAACTGTATCTCCCCATCGCAACCACCTTGTGCAACCTTTCTATGGGGTCATTGAAAATCGACCAATGGTGTCGCTTATATTAACACAGCCAAATAGCAGAAAATAATTTAGAAGCAGACGAAAGTGGTCTTTGAAAAAGGAATGGAGATAGTTGTCTGTATACACATCTATACTTTAGATCGTTATGTAAAATTAGTAGTTGACTTTTAAGACAACTAGTGGCTTCAACACTAAACTCAAGAAAATATAGCAGAAAACCAACCCTTTGCTTCTGTTGAGCCAAGGAATTCTACCCCTATCCTCTTAACATTAATTTCGTGCATCTAACATAGCAATTGTAGTACAAGTTTTAACGTCTTTAGTTGTGTCATGGTATGGGCTGAGATTCAAATCCCCAACGACGAGCGGATGCACTATGTATACGGCTGCGAATAAAGGCCCAAAAACTTTATAATAACGTTTTCCATTCGTTTGCTCAACAACTTTGGGGGCATTTATTGAATTTAATTGGTTGGTTCATTAAATTGAGTGTCAAAACGTTTCAACTACTAACTGTAATCAACAGAAGGGGTAATTTTTGTATCATAATTTGGGATGTACACTAATTTATCGGCAATTGTCTTATCCCTTTAGATCCTTGGAATTAAAGACAAATCAGTAAAGTTCAAGTATATTACGGAATAAGAAATTCATTATAATTTAGCTGGCTACTCTATAATTCCATATTTTTATGTTAATTTTCCAACACATCTGTGTCACTATTAACCTTTCATTTACATTTAAATAGCGGCTATGCCCCTAGAGCATAGACGTCCAAGGGGGGGGGGGGGGTAATGGGGTGATTACCCCCCCCCCCCCAAACAAATTTTGGGGTGCTCCAAATATTTTTTCATTTCCCCCCACCCCCATTTAAAAATTACCCCCAAACATTTAGGAGGGGGTATTTACACCCCCAAAAAAACGAATTACCCCCCCCCCCTTAAATTTTTTTTACCCCCCCCCAAAATAAAATGCTTGGGCGCCAATGCCCTAGAGGCCTCTAGTGGCCCTTAAAGGGGAAGGGTGGAGGTCGACCAACTCCAATTTAGATTTTAATTTCAATAAAAGTAAATCTTTTTTTTTATGGGGTCATTTAGTCTAGGGGCGATTTCTTTTGGGAGGGTAGTGGTTATAAAAAAAGGACCTATGAGAAGCTACATTATAAAAGAGAACCAAGACGGTCCAAATATTGAGATCCTTCGGTACAGACACACTTAAAAAAACAGACATCCTGTTACTTTATTATAAGGATTATACAGTTTTTAATTTGAGTCTTTCTAGTAATTCTACTATGCTCTTACCTGGGCATTGACGTCTTGTACGCGGTTATCAAACTCTTCAACTCCATAGCTGTCAATATCATCCGCCTGGCCGGCAGCAGGAGCTGCAGCAGATGCAGAATCAGCCGCCAAACCACCGTAGCTGTCGAAGGAAGTAGGCTCGCTTGAATCTTGAGTGAAGATTTCCTCAGGCACTAAATTTTGTGAAAAATTTGAATATAAAATAAAGTTTATTTCACAATTTTTTTTATTATAGTTAGTTTAGCGGCATGCACAGTGTTTTGCCAAATGGGGGGGGGGGGGGTTGTAATTTAAGGGGGCACAAAAGGGGAAGACAGGTATCACCTTTTTTTTGTTAATTTTAAGAGTGGTTTTGACGCATATTGTAAATGTTTAACTTTTTGAATTAAAAAACACCTAAAAAGCTAAATTTAATTAATAAGTCAAATTATTGTATTTTAATGACTTTATGAAGATGACTTTTAGTTCCTAACAACTATCGCAAGGATTTGGTTGTTCATTCCAAAAATTTAATATTAAATTAATGTAAAAAATTAAATCAAAAATTGATCTATTAATTGAAAAAAAGGTATAAATGTTGGGATCAATCTCGAAATTTTTCAGTATGGCTTCGAAACCGCTTAATATACGCAGGATTAGAACCAGTTTACAGCCATACTGAAATTTAATGTATTGAATCGTATTTTAAACAATTTTCTATGTATATTAAAATAATAATTATTAGATTAATTCCAATTGTTTTTCATTAAATATATACCATTCTTTGAATAAAAGAGTTAATATCAAAATATGTATACAGAAATAACAATAATATTATCATATGCATGGTTGCGGTAAAATGGTCTTCTTTGTTGTACTGTTAAAATAGGTTCCAGGACAAACGCAGGAGTCCCAAACGTCGGAGAGGACAAACGCAGGAGTCCCAAACGTCGGAGTGGACAAACGCAGGAGTGTTAAAATATTAATTTAATTAAGTATTTCTATACAGGTTATGTTAGGTTAAGATATGAATATACAAATAAGCAACCGCAGGGTTTAGGCATTTAAAAACCTAAAATATAGTTTTAAAAAGGTTAGGTTAGGTTAAGTTTCCACTCCGACGTTTGGGATTCCTGCGTTTGTCCTAGGACCTTAACATATACAAAGTTTTCTTTAATATTTATACATTTAAATAGTGAAAGAAATAGTAATCTGTAATTGCTTTGGGTTTAGGAAAAAATGGCTTTAATCCTTATATAAAAAACTTATACAAAATTTATAGTACAAAAGTAAAATAAAAAGTGAGACCATTTTCTGATAACCACATGAAAATGTCAGTACTAATGTAAATATTTGTATGTAAAGTACTGTAAAGGATAAAGGAATATAAAAATAAAAGAATAGTTATTTCTCGTATTCATTCGAATCCGGTGGATAGGAATCGGTTCTCATCTATACGAAAAAACTATTTCTATCGTCGTATTATAACCAGCTTTCTACGAATATAGAAATGTACAATCATAAGATTAAAACTAGTTTTTTTAGCCCGTGCCTTCGGCAACGCGGGGCTAAAAAACTAGTTTTAATATTATAATTGTACATTCTATATCCGCGAAAAGCCGTTTATAATACGATGCGAGAAATAACTATTCTCGCATCGTATTACAAACAGCTCTCCGAGGTTATAAAATGTACAATTATAAGATTAAAACCAGTTTTATATTTGCAGAAAAATGGATATAATACGAGGCTAGACATAGTTTTTTCGTATGGATGAGAACCGGTTCTAATCCACTGGATATTAATTGGTTTCTAATGAATACGAAATAAAATTATTTTGAGCATTATTTAGACGTTGTCCACGAATACGAAAATGGAAAGGTAGACCTTCAAATGATATAATCTTAGGGTCTTGGCACTTTAGACAAAACTCAAGGCACTTAATGGCCCTCCCCCTCATACTTGTTTTGAAAAAATTAAAAATAATAAAGGCTGGGGTAGTTTTTAGTTTGCTTGTTCATTCCTTCAGGTCAGATTAGGTTAGGTTATATTTAGTACTGGGCAGCCCCGCAGATTTTGGGTCCCCCACAGGAGTTAGACACCAGAAAAAAACTAACACCCCTCCCTCCTCCCCACTCTTATATTCAATCTATTTAAGAATAAGGGGTGGCAGAGGGTGGGGGAGTAAATAGTGATCAACTAGCTTTTTATGGGAAAATACCAAAATTAACAAAAAATGTAAATTTTACACACAATTTACCAATTCCTAAATGTTTACTAAGAAGAGGAGTCTACTAACAGACAGGCATCTAAATGGATAAGACAATGGCCGATAAATTGATGTACATTCCTAATAATGATACACAAAATTACCCTTTCTCTAGATTACAACTAATGGTTGAAACATTTGGACACCCAACTGAATTGACCAACCAATTAAAAATTAATAAAAGTCCCCAAAGTTGGTACATCAACAAATAAGAAAACATTATTATAAAACTTTGGGGATGGTGTAATAAACAGCCCATTGTCCCCTCCCTCCCTGACTAACAGAGCGTTTTAACTCAATTTTCCTTCCTCTCTTCGTTTTAAAAAAGACAGTCAATCACTTACTTTTTTTATATAAATAACAATTTTTCTTTTCATAAAAATCCTATTTTATAAAGTAGAAAGCCTAAGATCTCAATAACTGCTGAACTGATTAGGTTCTCTATGTTAGGTAAGCTTCACATGGGTTCTGTGACGGTTTTAGGCTATTTGAATTATGAATGCTTGAGCAGAATAGCCTAATCGGAGCAGCTATTTCTTAGATTTTTTCTTACATAAAACCATCTTAATTTTTATTAAAGGATAACAATAGTTAAATGTGTCAAAACTTTCAATACTGTATTTTTTCATCAGAACTGAATATTTAAAAAAAATATGATATAGATATAGATAAGAGTGTTTCTTTACTCAGTTTTTGAAGGCTGTAAGATATCTATCTAATATACATATTTGAGGAAGTAATGACGAGAGAGTTTACATTCATAACATATTCACGTAGTTTGGAATATCTTCTTTTGCAGGGCTAAAGTAATATGTAATACTTTTAAAAAATTATTAAGAAAATGCCCCCCCTCCCCCTAAAAAAGCTTTGACGTCTTTGCATGTAGTGCTATTTCTACTCCTTGGCGGTTTAAATTGAGTTATTGAAGGATGGCTAAAGAGTTAGTTTTCAAATAATTTTGAATATCTTATAGAGTTAAAGTAATATGTAAAACATATGAAAGTTAAATGAAAACATTAAAACATGTTTTGCTATGCCTTCTTCTTCAAAATGTAAAAAAGGCAGATTAAAGAGTTATGTTTTTAATAGTTTTGAATATTCTATAGGGGTAAAGGAATATGTAATACATTTAAAAGTAAATTGAAAATAAAACAAGGATGACAACATCCATAAGTAGCGAAGCTCAAAAATTATGATTGTATATCAGGAAAAAAATACTATAAAGCAGTGTCATATAATAAATATTAATATTTTTGTTAAATAGGGAAATCTTAATGAAACTTGATGGAAATGTGTAGAACATGATCATACTCAATCCCTGATAATTTCAACCGTCAATCCTGAATAGGAATTGAGTAAACCATAAAAACCTAAAAAATCTAGGAATCGATCTAGCACCCCAATTAATACAAAAATATTAATAAAACTTGGTGAAAATATGTAGAATATAAAATTAATTAATCCCTGAAAATCACGAAAACGTAAAAATCTAGGAATCGATCTAGCACCCCCAAATAACAAACAGACGGACAAAACAATGTATATATTAGATGGGCATATATAGTGGGAATCTTCACTAAAAATTATAGCTGTCTATCTTGAATAGGAGCCGAGAAAATCACGTTTCCCCCGATTCATTAATTACGGACAGACGGACGGACGGACGGACATTGTGAATTATAGAGTAGCTTCGCTACTAAAAATAAGAGACATAATCTTAATTGATGGCCTAATAGAATTTAAATACAATTTTAATGATTTTTTTTGCAACTTAAACATCTTTAAATTATGTCATACAATCTTATTAATATTTTTTTGAAGTTTTAGATAATAACAATTTATTTGAAAATTGACATCTAGAAGCAGCCTATGTTGCTTATAAAATATGACTACGTACTAGCCTACCATTGCAGGTCAATTAAAATGTATAATATTTATCACTGGTCATTTGTATCGTATGACGTCATATCTTTTAAGGGCGCTATAAGCAGCTTTGACATCTATCTAAAATTAAGATTTAATACAATACCCCTCCCCATTTAAACCCTTGATGGTTAAGGGGAAAGCTAAGTGGCTTTCCCTTTGTTCCCGACTAATACCTATGCCCGTCCGTTCGTCTGTTCGTCTGTCTGTCTGTGTGTACGTCTGCTTCCGAGTACAACGAAGAATAGGATATAATCACATCACTGTGTTACGAAGAAAACGCCCAAATATCTTGCCAATTTTTTTGGAACATTTTCCTCAAAAAGTACTATTTACTTTAAAGGTTTTATTTTGCATAGTTCGAAGGTGAAAAAGATATAGAATGATAGAAAAAAGGAAGTATATGAAATACAAAACTAGAATTTAGAAGATTTGAATGAAAAAGAGAGAAAGAGAGAGAGAGAGAGAGAGAGAGAGAAAGAGAGAGAGAGAGAGAGAGAGAGAGAGAGAGAGAGAGAGAGAGAGAGAGAGAGAGAGAGAGAGAGAGAGAGAGAGAGAGAGAGAGAGAGAGAGAGAGAGAGAGAGAGAGAGAGAGAGAGAGAGAGAGAGAGAATAGCCTGAAAGAAAAGAAATATAAAAAAACAAGGTTGACACCTTTCATAAAAGCGATTTTATCAATGACTGCACTTAAAAAAATATATCTAAAAATTCAACAAGATCAAAACTGACTTACGGAAACTTTAAAAAGACTATCAACTTGCTATACCTTCGAAATTATACATTATCTGTTACAGAAATCAGCAAAGTTTGATATTAATGGGAAGCTATGCCTAAATTTACTTATTGATCTATGGGGGAAGTCTTAATCAGTCATAGCCAGGACGTTCAAGCTTTTTTAGAAGGATAAATTGTTGGTTTTCAAAATTCAAAGTTTTAGGGGGGTAAATACCCCTTTACCTCCCCCTCTTTTTAACGTATATTGGTCCTGTTCTTCTACGATGTGACAACCCATATGAAGAAAGAGGGGACACAGGGCTATTTATGACACTAGTCCATAAAGTCTTATAATAACGTTTTATTATTCGTTGGCTTAAAACGTTTGGGGACTTTTTGGTGAATTTTGATTGGTTAATTCATTATGATAATGTGTTTAAACGTTTCAACCACTAATTTTGATGAACAGAAAGGTAATTTTGTGTATCATCATTAGGGAAGTACATTAATTAATCGGTCAATGCTGTATTTCCTTAAAAATGAGAAAGCCTAAAATCTCACGTGTGACGTCATGAAAATACGTTTAAAAAGGAAGGATGAGAGGAGAAGTGGGAAAGGAAACCTCCCGAAAAGAGATGGATTTTATGACGTCATACGTGACATTAAGGCTTTATTCACGCAACCCACCTGGAGCAGAGGTGCCAACTGGAGCCAGAGCGGAGCCGTACACATCAACTGGATCCGGGTCAGCTGTTCCGGCGCTGGGGGCTGGGTTCCTGGGCTGCACCTCTTCAAAACTGGCCGGCAAGGGGTTAGCCTAAACAAAGAAGACAATTAAAAAATGTTGTGTTTCTATAAAGTAGTAAGGATTTTTCATCTGAAGCTTAAGATTTCAATAACCACGGAACTGATTGAATTCTCCTTTTAAGGGAAGCTTCACATTTGTCCCTGGATGGTTTTAGGCTATTTTCTTACCTTTTTAATTCGAACACAAAGCCCCTAGATGTTAGTATTCTATAAAGTAGTAAGGATTTTTTGTCTGAAGCTTAAGATCTCAATGACATTGATAGAGTTAACTTTTTTAGACCTGCTTCCCATAGGTCCTGTGATGGTTATAAGCTAATTTATTTTTATATTAGTGTTAGGAGGGTTTTAGGCTATTTCTATAACCTTTAACTGATCCCCTAGATACTAGGGAAGTAGCCGCTAGTTTCTTAATAAAGCAATATTTTTTTAGGGGCCAGGGATATTACACTAGAATTTAAATAATGTTTCGACATTGAAAAAAGAATGGCAAAATCCAGCAGTAGCGAAGCTCATGACAATTTGATTTTTACCACAGTAAAGACTAGCAGATAGTAAGTCCAAGCTTTTTTTTTGTAAACGTTGGTTAAAAATTTGGTTTCAAAGAATTGAGGTGGTAATCTACTGTATTCACATACTTGGACGTCTATGTTAACTATAGAATAAATGCTTTGTTGTCATAGAAATCTTCTCATTAGTCCATTTTAATTATTAGCTTAAACGTTAAGATGTATGATTAAACGGCAATTTATAATTATAGAGTAGCTTCGCTACTTAAAATTGAAATACCCCGGAAATGCTATGAAATAAGGTTTATCAAATATGATGTCTAATTTAATCTTATTTAGTGACCATCTTTCACGAACTTTAAAGTGACAAACATAATTTTTTAAAGCAAATATTTTCTACCAATAAATTTTCTTCTAACAATATAACATAAATTAAACAAGTTTAGAACTATTTTTAATGAGGAAAGAAGTTTCGGGTATAGTCATTTTCATTGCAACGCTTTTTAAGGTGCGTTTCTAAGTATTTTCACATTAGTTTTTCTCCTAATTCTAGCACCTGCGGGGGCTCTAACCCTGCGTGGTCAATTGCCTAACCTAACTTAACCTAACCTAACCTAAAAGCTACTGTAAAAATATGACGAAACGCTCCTTAAAAGGCGTTGTCAGTAAAAGTACTATACCCGAAGTCTTTCATATCTTCGCTTGTATGGTTATTGACGTCATTGTGTGTATATTTATTTTAGTAATTGCAACTCAGTAAAAGATAGGAGGTTAAAAGAGACATATTTCTGTAAGCATAGCAACTCCATAATTTAAATTACATGATTCTCATTTACAGTAAAGCTGGAAAAATCAGAGAGAGAGAGAGGGGACAATGGGCTTTTTAAAACAAGTCTCCAAAGTTTTACAATAACGTTTCCTTATTCGTTGGCTCAACAACTTTGGGGACTTTAAATTTGGTTGGTTAATTCATTAGGTTGAGTGTTTAAACGTTTCAACCAATAATTTTCATCTACAGAAGAGGTAATTTTGTGTATCATCATTGGGGATAAACATTATTTTTCAGCCAGATCATCAAAATTGTTTTTGTAAAAAATCCTCTAAAATCAAATTAAAAATCTACGAAAATAAAATAAAATCTTATGTTAACAACCATTCTATGATTTTAGAACACTTACTATAGCCGATTCAGCGATGTTTGATTATTAAAGAACCCACCTCTGTTTATTAGCTAAATAAAGAGTTTCACTAAAAACTCCCAAGACATCATTGTTAAAAAGACATGTTTTTGAAACCTTTGTTTGATGTTAAAAGCTCTTCTTTTTTATTATTTTATTAAAATGTTTATCCTATTATATAAAGTAGTAAGCTTTTTTTGTCTGTAGTGAAGGATCTCGCTGAACCACTGAACCAATATGGTTCTCCTTAACAGTGAAGCTTCTTATAGGTCCAGGAAAGGTTTTTAACTATTTTTTTTAACTGCCCCCCCCCCTCATGTTTCCCTAGAGGCCTTAGGGACGTAGCCGCTAGTTTTATATATAAAGTATTAGCCATTTACAGCAAATTTTTAGGCTGTTCAAAGCACAAATTAGGTTTTAATTCTGTTGTTAAACAATAGACTAAATGAACCATGGGATGTGCCTGATATCTGACCGATCTCGCATCAAAATTTGACAAATAGTGAGAAAAAGATAACATCTCAGTTCGTGCCGAAAAATCAGGCAGCAGTTTTCAAACAAACCAGCTGAAAAAAGAAAATAGCTAAAACATTATCATAAAAATATTTGACATAAAATATGAATGATACCGTAGGACCAATTTGTCAGAAAGTCTAGAATTTGTTTGTGGGCAGGTTCGAAACTATTTGGCTATATTAACGAGAAGCCCCTAGATAAGAGAGAAAAAGTCATTAGCATTTTTGTTTCAACACTTAAACAGACCTAACCATGAATGAACAAGGGTGACATCATACATAAAAATGAAATTATATTAGATCAAGTGTTAGGAAAAAGAGCATAAAAATGTTTCATGGGTTTCCTTTAAAAAAAGACGTTCTAACAGTGCATGGTTGCGCCTGTTTTTGGCCAAGACTTTCCCCTAGTACTATTAATATTAATGTATAGCTTCTGACCAATCTGAACCAGTAAAATTCTAATTTTCGATATAAACGTAGCACCAAACTGATGCTGTGAGAATTGGTGCAAAAAATATGACGTAACAAAAAAAATTAGCCAATGAGAGGCCGTTATTGACCAATGGCGGCCACTACCATTGCCGCCATTGGTCAATAACGGCCTCTCATTGGCTATTTTTTTTGTTACGTCATATTTTTTGCACCAATTCTCACAGCATCCACCAAACTCAAACATAAACATAAAATGAATAGGCCTAAATAGGCCTATTAGAGCTGTTTAAGAAACTAAAAAAGTCATCAAATCTGCAATATCATGTTTTAGGTGTAAAATAATGCATTTACAAATTTTTTTAAAAGTTTAGTCTAATGGATATAGAATACGTGAATATTGTGTGAGATGAAATTTTTCTCTCAGCTGGCTAATATAACAATACCCCCCATCACTCCCCTGTCCATGAAGGAATGTATTGACCAATAACTGTGGACTATATTAGCAACCTAAATGGACGGCAAAAATTTCCTGTAAAAAAATATCCAGGTAATCTATAGCCATTGTTATGCCATATAAAATACGAAATACAAATTTTTATAGCGAAAGAATAAAAGAAAAATAGGTAACTTTTTTTCCAAAGAGGCCTAAATTGATAAGTATTATATATATAGATTAAATGGGTATTTAACGTGATCTATTAGAGATTTCTTTTGAACTCTAGAACGAGCTATGGTATTTTCTATATAATTTTAATAACAGCGAAATATTACAGCAAAAAAATACAGCCAATGCCCAAAAACATCAGAATATTATTTTAATCTTCTAGAAAAATCTCTGTTGGATGGAAAAGTAGAATGATGTCTGCCCGTTCGTCCGTCTGAAGCTTAGGATCTCGGTAACCACAGAACAGATTTGATTCTACTCTTCAGGGAATATACCTACTGGTCCTGTGGTGGTTTTAGGCTATTTGGAACCCCCCTCCCCCCTAAAAAAGGCCCATGACTAGAGGCTATGGGCGAGCCGCTAGTTAGATAAATAGGAATACTACATTATTCTTTGCATGGAAGTCCTATAGCATCCTAAGTTGGTTTAGGGCTATTTCATGATAAGAAATGCCCCTTTTCTTGTTGTCTCTAAATATGAGTTACAAAACAACTTGTAATAAATTATCATTCCATTGCAAAAAACGCGATATTCAGTTTGTTTAAATATTCAATTAATTAGGTTTTTTCAAGAATGTCAAGCGTGGGAAAATTTTTAGAATGTGGGAACCATTTAATTTTCATTTAAATGGTACATATGTTTTTCATTTAATTTCATTTTTAGGACCCGTGAGAAAATTTTTTTAACGTGAGAACCATTTAATTTTCATTGAATTTCATTTTTTGGAAGTGTGGGAAAAAACGGGAGAAAAAATATGTTTTAGTATAAAGAAATGTTCTATCAGTTTCAAACCTTTTTCATTCGATAGATCATACTGACTTTGAAAAAACTGTCAGACCGATTTTTGAAATTCAATCTGTGAAAAAAGATATTCAAGTTTTAATATTTTGTTTTGAAAATATTATTTTACATGTATTGACGCCATCTTGGATTATGATAATTTTTTTTTGTTAGAAGATTTTTTTTCTAAAATATTTTTAAAAAATTAAATTTTTACAATAAAAAAATCTTTGAACTTAAATTGACCAATAATTCAAAGATTTTTTCTCTTTGATTTGGAAGATTTTTTATAATTTTTATTTTTAATGTCAAATAAAAACACAACAGTGAAAAAAATGAAAATTAAATGAAAAAACGTTTTATGATTTTATTCAAGAAATTATTTGCTAACATCACCTTTTTGTTGCAATAGAATGTTATTTAAGCAAACAAAATTTAGCATAAATGGATATTTAAATCCCAAGGTATTAAATGATCGAGCGTTAGCTAATCATTTGTTTGCTTAAATAACTCATTCCCATATAAACGACCCTTTAAATAGTGGATGTAAATATTCATTTATTTCCCGGGTATGATCATTTATATCCCGGGTATCACTATCGGTCCATCATTTATTCCCTTGGGTAAGAAATATTCATTCCGAAACAAAAAACTGTACAGGAATACCCCATTTATTTTATTTGTAAAATCTAATATGTATTGTATAACAAATCAAAATTGTTATTATTTGCTATTTTTTAACTTGCATGAATAACCCCCTACCCCATTTAACGACCGTATGAGATGGTTATAAATCTAATTTACTCAGTTATTAAATTAGTAGATAGGTGTATTTTACACTTTAAATCATTAAAAATGAGCTATTATGTATGCTATTAACAAGCAGTCTAACAAAGACGAACAGCTGTGTCCCTAGAGGCATAGAGAAACTTTTAAAATCATGATTGAGGACGTCAAATGAATGGGAGGGAAGGGAATAAATGAAAACCTTTCTCGTATTAATTCGAAACCTATTTATATCCAGTGGATTACAACCGGTTCTCATCCATACTAAAAAACTATGGCTAGCATCGTTTTACATCCAGTTTTCTATGAATATAAAAATGTACAATCACAAGATAAAAACAACATCTCGGGGCTAAAAAAACTGGTTTTAATCTTGAAATTGGACATTTTATATCCGCGAAAAGCTGTTTATAATACGATGAGAGAAATAACTATTACGGGCTCTACAAGAAGATTTACTTTAAAGTTTCAACTTCTAAATTCAGTCATTTTAGAGATCTTTTAGTAAAAATATAGAAAGGCAGACATATATCCTTATTTTAAATGGAGATACTTATTAAGTAAAGCTTTAATGTGACCATCCCCTATGATCGGTAAATCGTGCAGTTTTTGTTCTAATAACTCTTAGTCCTTAATGTGTAACTATGAACTAAAATTATGACAAAGTTTTTGGTGCAGGTTCATTAAACCCTTACAACCCCCCCCCCCTTCGCCCACTCCATGTAACACTAGGGTTTGACCTGATATTCGGTTTGGCCGGATATCTGGCCATTTTCAATACCCGGCCGGATACCGGATATTGAAACTATCCGGATACCGGATACCCAGCTGATTTATAATGCCGGATATCCGGTTATCCGGCCGGATATCCAGTAATTTTCCAGATATACGGCCGGATACCGGATATCCGGCTGATTTCTCATGCAGGATATCCGGTATTCAGAATCCGGCCAAAAAAGGATCTGGCCGAACCCTATTTAACACTACAAGTAATGACAATGGATAAATTTTTAATACACCTGATTCATGCAACCTCATAATGTAACATACCAGATAACAAACCCTTTAATTACACGACCCTTATCAATAGGTCTCTATTATACATATAACAAACCTTTGCCTACTTTTATTCATCCTTTATTTTTCTTAAAATGACAACGGCATCGAGATTAAATCATAATTTGTACAAGTTTAGTTTCAATACCAGAAAAATCAGACAAAAATATATAAAATAATTGGGTATAGTCCCTTTCGTGACAACGCCTCTTAAGGGGCGTTTCGTCGTATAAATTGACAGTTACTTTTGATAGGTTATTTTAGGTCAGGTGATTGCCCCGCAGGGGCTAGAAATAGGTGAAAATCTCCTATGAAAATACAACAAAAAGCCTCTTCAGGGCCGTTGTCACTAAAAGGACTTTACCCGAATAATTTTCTTTTATTATGGGGGTGGGGGGGGGGAGGGTAGGATCAAAACAAATTCTACAGACGTTGCCTAGAAATTTCGAGGTCCTGACAAATTTATCATCTTAAGCATGGCATGGCATTAACATACCACTAGTAGATCATAATTATGGGAAAATTTACTGCTCTGTTTATGCATTTTTTACCACTTAGGTCAAAAGGTTAATTGTATTATCTAAAAACTAGCGGCTGCACCCCTAGCATCTTGGGCAGAGAAATGGCCTTAAACCATCCAGATATTGAGATAAGAATAAATAAAAACTATCCCAGGACCTCTAAGAATCATCCATAAAATAGAGAACTCAATCAGTTCAGTTGTTATGAAAATCTTAAGCTATAGACCAAAAAACTTAATAATTTATATTATAGGATATAAATTTATGCACTACTTACAAAATAATCTTTATAATTTCAAATAAAGACATACTAGTTCACATTATCTCAATAGATGTCGCATAATAAAGTTAAACCAACATTATGATTAGTTTCATTGTTGCAACAACAACATTTTAGTTTAAACTTATACCACTAGGTGGCTGTATTAAAAAAAGTTAACCATCTTTATCAAATGTAATAAATAAATGCAACTTTAGATAAATAAAAACATTAAAACAAAATCTATACTGCTTTGTCATATTTTTTCCTTGTGTTAATTTAAACAATTAAATTAATCAACCCTTTTCTCACTAGAGGTTTCAAATGAAGACTTTACTATGACTTACCTGTTGTAAGGTGGACTGGATCAGAGCAATTCCATTAGCAGCACTATCCCTAGCATCAATAGCATCCTCATAGTCTCCGCCAGGTGTCAGCAGTGGGCTCACTGGGCTACCATATGCATCCTATCCAGACAAGTACTTTGTTACTTAGTTTACGATTAATTGGTCAAAGGATACTTTTTTTTTTGACTTTTGGGAATGTAGATTAAGTAGAGTAAGGACATTTAGTGGTTGGGATTCGGCCCTCTGTCACTAAAATAAAACCACTCTTGTGCTCTATAATACACACCCCTAAAGCTTACAGACCTCAAGTTTAATTTAACGGTGTGTCAAAATTTTCATGTGCGCTTAACACACCCCTTTGGCAAAACCCTATACACGTCACTGAAAGAAAGTTTATTGCATCCATGATTAAAAGGGTAAAAGTTAAATCTAAATGGGAACTCTAAACATTATCAAATATAGTGAAATAAATTGCACGTATAATTATTAAAAACAATCATGTCTATTATTTTAAGTAATGTTCCTGAGGGGCTACTGGGGCAGCAGCAGAATTGCTGGCGGTGGCTGGCAGAGCGGTGTTGTCAGGTGCAAGAACTGGGGACACTGGGCTGCCATACGAGTCCTAAAAAATAAAACAATTTAAGATAATTTTGTGATAATGCAATTAAACCCATTGTTTTCATGCAGGCCTAAGGAGTATGAATTATCATATATGAAATTTGACAGAAGCAAGGACTTGTAACACCGGCTACTTTTGAAAACCTGAAATATATGGTTAAAGAACTGTGCACTAATGCAAAGTTACACATGGTTTTCATACAGGCTAAAAAAGTAAAAATATCAAAAGTAACAATGGTACATGGAAAATTTAGAACTCTAGATTTACACCCTAAAGTTTATCATATTTAGCTAACAAAATTAGACGTTGTTTGTATTGGAGCCTTTTGGTTATATTCTAATTTTAACCTCTTTTATCACTGATCAAATAACAAATAATACATGTTTTATCAAAAATGATACGGAATCAGTTTATTTGGCCTAATTATGTATAAGTCTTGACAATTGAAACATAAATCCTGTATTCCCTTCTTTCCAAAAATGCTAAAAATATCATTTTAATCTCTTCCTATTGCAAAAGTTTAAACTTGATTTTTAAATAACTCTAATCAAACAGTTTTGACCTTTTTCTTTTGTGCATTGAATATCATAAAATTTGTAGAGGATTTTTGGATTTTCACATTTTGTACTGCCTTTTATCTGTTAAACTCGTTTTATCAAATAGAACAAATAAAAAACAAATTTCCCATGTAGTCTTATGAATAGAGATTTGCCAAGAGGATATGAACCTTCAAGAGGCTAAAAATATCATTTCTTAAGGGGGGAATGTTGATATCCCCCTCCTGCACGCCCGTTATCCTGTGTTTTGTAAGATTTTCATTGTTTAGATTGAGAAATACAGTATAACACTAGTTTTACTAAAATGATCTTTTAATACATAATAATAATTTTAGCTTTAATACTAGAAAAGGCAATAAAAACCACCATTTTTGCTAATCATTTTTGATCTGACATTTAATCTAAGGATTAATACTGTACAATTCATTTTTATTGTACAAAATTGTTAAAGTGACTTTTATACATCAGAAATTAACATTTTCATCAAGCCCACAGAGAAAATATATTGCCAAAAATATCAAAAAAAAGTTTAGCTCAAAAAGATTTTAAAACAAGATAAAGTAGTGCTCATTTTAGCAAAGCAAAGTATTTCATAAATTTTAGTTTAATTTGCAAAAAAAAAGATTTGATTACTCTTGCATTAAATTCTTAAATTTCGTCTACAATTTAAATCTTTTTTCTGTGCATTAATAATAAGCTGGGTATTCCTACCGCATGGACCCTGTGCCGACTTTCAATTGGATCTTTGGATATCAGACAATAGCTTCGGTAATATTAACACAGACAAGTCGCTACAAAAGAGCAGAAAGTAATTAGCTAGCAGACGAAAAAGGTCCCTAACAGTGAATCCAGAGCTGGATCTTTAAATCATTTCAATGTGGCGCCAAATCGGAGTGAACAAACTTTCCACCAATGAGAGCACAGCATTTTACGAAATGGCGCGCTGTGATTGGCTGAAATTCGGCGCACCCCGATTTGGAGCAACATTGAAATGATTTAAAGATCCAGCTCAGGTAGTTATCTGGATTATATATCAATACTTTTACATTTGTTGAATATAGAAACAAAGTAAGCTACAGGGTATCTATAAATATATAATATCAAATGCAAAAAAACCCTAAAAATCTAAAAACTTATGTGCAATGTAGATAATACAAGTGATATGGCATCAGAAGAGAAATATCTTTTATTTACATAGAAAAGTTATGCCTGTATTAAGATGATCTTTTGATTCAAGAACTTTTGTCTCAAAATCCTAGCTTTTAATAGTTGCTTTTTCAATAGTCAAGGTGCCATTATCAAATTTTGAAATATTTTCATATCTTAAAAAAAATAAGAAATCCTTTAAATTCATGAATTGCATATATACATAGATTTTGAGATGATGGTTATTTTGATTCAAAACATTTTGGCCCTAAGCGGTCTTTTTCAGTTTTTTAAAAAAAAAAAGCAAAGCTTTTCTAAAATACGCAGGAGCCAATTAGTTAGTTTGCTATTTAATAAGAATGCTTGATATTGTTAAATAGTAAAGAAAATGACAGGCAAATTTATTATTCTGTACTTGAGGCAAACTTCATTTTAGAACAGGAAAAAAAAACAAAGCTCGACAGCCACAGCCAGCTTTTTAAAGCAAGCAAAAAGCCACAGCCTATCCTACCAATAGCATCACCCTGGCTAAGCCACCAATGGCCGCAACACCCTCAACAACAAGGCTTTTTGAAAGCCCGAGTCGCAGCCGCAAACATACATGCAGCTTCAACAAATTTGCAGTGTTAGTAAGTTGAACAGCTTAATGACGAACCCCAAACTGTCCCAGTTTTGAGCAAGATGATTCCTGTGACGTCATATAAAAAGGTAAGGGGGGAAGAAAATCTCTTCCCTTTTTCCATCTCTTTTGAAGAGATTTTCTTCCCCCCTTCCCTTTTTCTTTCCCGAAACGTATATGACGTCACTGGAATCGTCTTGCTCAAAACTGGGACACTTTGGGGTTTGTCCAGCTTGATGGACTAATTAGCCTCTATAAACCACACCATGTCAGAGACACCCAGAGCCGAAACAGCTGTATCCGCACGGCTTCCACCGGCTAAAACTTTTTTATATTCTTATTCATACTCTCCATAAAGTCCTAAAGCTATAGATTTTTTTCGCCCAATAAGTTCACATATAATTTTATCTGAAACATTAAGATTTTATGCATATTTTTTTTTGTGTGCAATAGCAGTATCGAAGCTTTTCTATAAGTTGCCATGTTTGTTTATTCTCCTGCAACGCAGAATTTCCTCACTATTTCGATACAGTCACTGGGCTTGGCAGCCGCGCTTTAACCTTAAATTGATACCCGTTTGGATGCATTGAATTTTTTTTTAAATTGACATTGCTATATTTGGGTCATGTTTAGACTTACAACTGATTTTAAAAATTGATGAAGGTATATTTCCCCAGAGAGAGAGAGGGGACAATGGGCTGTTTATTAAACTAGTCCCCAAAGTTTTTTTTTTATAATATCGTTATCTTATTCGCTGGCTTAACAACTTTTGGGGACTTTGATTTGTTGGATCATTAAGTCAAGTGTTCAAACTTTTCAACCACTAAATTTGTTCTAATAAATGAGTTATTTTGTGTATCATCATTGGGGATGTACATAAATTTATCGGTCATTGTCTTATCCCTTTATTTCGTTCTTTGTTTCATAAAAATGCTTTCTAAGTACCTTTTTATATGAAAATAAGTCTTTTCTTTCAGCTGGGTAAATTAAAAACCTTTAGAGTGCACGACCTTTGCCATTAAGTCTTTACTGTGCATTGTATTAATAATATGAACCCGTTTATGGGCCAAGTTATGACTACTCATCTGACATAGCAGCATCAGGAACAATTTAGTCTTCAGTTCTGACGCGGTTCAATACGAAGTAAATAAAATAATTCATTTTGAGCTAAAGTATTCAATAATATATATGGCAACCAAAAGACTTTACAATTTTAGATAATATCCTTTACATGTTAAGTAGGAGTATATACCCGCCCCTCCCCCTCCTAGAAAAAATCTCAGGCATAGTTCTTTTCTAAAGAGGTGTTTCGTCTTATTTTCACAGTAGCTTTTCTACTATTTCTATCCCTGCGGTGCAATCACCTAACGTAACCTATACTAAACTATCAAAAGTTACTGTGAAAATACGACGGAACGCCGCTTAAGAGGCGTTGTCACAAAAGGACGAAGCACGAAGGAAAATGAATTGAACAACATAGCAGAAATACTATGACAAAACGGAGGGGTCTAAATGATCCAGTTGTTTGCTTGTGGGAAATTGCGCCCATTTTAAGTCCAATTTCTGATTTATTCCGCCCGAACTTAAATGCGGCGGCGCTGCGGTTTACAAAATTGTTCAAAAATGACACAATTTCGTGTTTTTAATGACGGAGCTTTTCTACAACTATTAGGTGTTAGTCTATTCTTATGTCTGTATAAACATCCGTTAAAAATATAGCAACTATATAAAATACATTAGCGGTTGCTCCCCTACATCTAAGGACTCTGTATGGCAGAGAGGGGGCAGAAAATAGCTTAAAGCCCCCCCCAAAGACTTAAAAATAAAAAGCTTTGAACCCCTCTAGAAACTATTTCAAGCTTCCCTTAAATGAAGAACTCAATCGATTCAGTAGTTATCAAAATCTTAAGCTACAGACAAAAAGACTTACTGATTTATATAATAGGACTAGTTGCTGCGCCCCTGGCACCTATAAATCTGTATTTAAAGGGATTAGGAGACAGCAGAAAAACCATCAAAAGGCTTAGATTCAAAAAAGTAAAATAGCCCAAAACCCTCCCAGGACCATGGGAAGAAAAAAATGGACAATCAATCACTTCATTAATTATTGAAACCTTAAGCTACAGACAAAAGTCTTTATATAATAGGATTAATGTCAATAATTATTTTTTAGTGTGTTATTTTGCTTCGCCTTTCCAGAATTGTATTTTACTTGTTGTTTATAAGCGCTCACACAAGACGTAAACACTTCTAGGTCATCTTATTCAAACTAGAGTGAAAGAGAGAGAGAGAGAGAGAGAGAGAGAGAGGAGAGAGAGAGAGAGAGAGAGAGAGAGAGAGAGAGAGAGAGAGAGAGAGAGAGAGGGAGAGAGAGAGAGAGAGTGAGAGAGAGAGAGAGAGAGAGAGAGAGAGAGAGAGAGAGAGAGAGAGAGAGAGAGAGAGAGAGAGAGAGAAGAGAGAAAGAGAGAGAGAGAAAGAGAGAGATAGAGAGAGTGAGAGAGAGATTTTGACATAATAGCAGCACTAAAGATAAACATGATTTTATATCAAGCAGTAAGGTTTTTCTTTGTCTAAAGCTTAAGATTTCAATGACTACTGAATTGATTTCTCCAATTTAGGAAAGCTTCACATTGGTCTCAGAGAGGTTTTATGCTATTTTATTATTAAATGACGGTCTTGAAATGATTTTAGAAATTTTTCTGCTTTTTAATCCCTACACCAAATATACAGACCCCTAAGATGCTAGGGGAGAAGCCGCTCGTGTTCTATAAAACGTAAAGGAGGTGACATGGCAAAATGTGTCGCTTACTAAGATAAACAAAAGAAAATTCGCGCGCCATTTTTCTTGCAACTCATGCAACTTAGATGTTTTAATAGAAAATCTTCTTTATTTTGTATTATGAAACGATAAATATAAGTTGTATTTTGTTGGGTTTTATTTTAGTAAAGCTACTCAACAAATTATGTCGTTCTTATGTTTACATAAATCATAAACAAGTTTTTTAATTGAACTTAAGAAGCTTAAGAAGTGTCCCAAAAATTCCGCTATGTGACGTCATAAAAATGAGGGAGATGAGAAGAGAAGTGGGAAAGAAAACTCCTAAAAAAGAGATGGATAAACCCTCATTTTTATGACGTCACATGGCTGATCTTTGGAGACACTTTGTAAAGTTCTAACTTAAATTATATCAACCTAGTTTCAAATACATAGAACAATTCTAAGATATGCAAAATCTCTATATTAAAAGTGCTAAATAGCCTTCAATGAAACCCGATCCTTAACCAATTTTGTTTCCTTTTACTTTTTAAATTAGATTGAAAGCTTAATCCTTAAAAATCTCTTTTAAGCTTATCCACAAGTCAAGGCTGAAATAAGAATGGAAAAATTATTGCATTTGAAAAATTGGTTTCAACAAGGACAGGGGTATATCAACTGAAGAAAATAATTTGCATAAAATATTTTGTTTAGCATTATTTTTAGCAATTTGTATCCTGATATAAAAGTAGCAGTATGTCTGTCTGTTTGTCTGTACCAAAAGATCTCGTTAACCAGTAAATTAATTATCCATAGTCCTACTCCTTTATCCAAAATATTAATAAAAATTATTTATTTGGTGCCTGGAAATGTAACAAAAGTAAAAAATATAGAGTAGAAGAAAAGATTTTGTAAATGTTAGCTGAATAATTCTATAGCTCTTTTACCTGCACCAGCGGCTACGCCTCTAGAGGCACTTTAAATGTTTTTCTTTATTTCAAACATCTAATTTGAGAATTTGAATGATGTTGCGTTCAAGTCTCTACGTAAATCGAGAATATTAAAAAATTTTTATTTCTTGGGAGGCAGGTGGTACCCTCCCCCAAAATAGCTATTAACCTTCCCGGGAGATCCCGATCGGTTTAGCAGTTGGCAGTTAGTTACTGATCTTTCAGCACAGACAAACAAATAGACAAACAAACATCCTGTTACTTTATTACAGGGGCGTCCAAGCTTTTTATTTTGGGGGGGGGGGGTAAAATTTTTTTAAGAGGGGGGGTAATTCGGTTTTTTTTTTTTTGGGGGGGGGGGTAAAATGGCGCGCGAAGACTACGGCACCCCATAATTCGTTTGGGGGGGGGGGGGGGGGGTAATCGCCCCATTACCCCCCCCCCCCCTTGGACGCCTATGCTTTATTATAAGGAAATAAAGTTTCAAGGTACTAAAATGTACCAAACAGTTAAAACCTACCGGGGCAGATACGGGAGCGTTGTTGACAATTTTGGAGGCAGTATTTGTGTTTCTTACTGGGGCTTGTACGGAGTTTCCACTGTAGGCATCTGAAAGTAAGAAAAATAGATTAGTTTTTGCAAAAAAAACTTATAATGTTTCCAGAAATAAACAATCAAAGAACAAACCCTTTGATTGCAAAATCTTTGTCTGAAAGTCCTTACGTTAAATGATAATAAGTTGGGCCTGTTTACTGGTCAAAGTATTTCTACTACTCTTTCTGTCATTGTAACATCTTTTGGCCGAGATTCGAACTCGCAACCTTTCCGAAACGCAACTAACATACATTTATATAAACACACCTTTTTCAGCACATACTAATTCATTCTAAAGCCTTTAAAAATAATATTACTAAGAAAGGGACATATAGTCTAAAGAAATATCGGGTATAGGCCCTTCGTGGAAACGCTTCGTAAGGGGCGTTTCGTCGTATTTTCACATTAGTTTTTCTTGGTTATTTTAGGTTGGGTTATGTTATGTTGGGTTAGGTGATTGCCCCGCAGGTTTAGGCAATTGGCCCCGCAGGGTTACAGCCACCTGCAAGGGCTAGAAATAGGAGAAAAGCTACTGTGAATATACGACGAAACGCCCCTTAAGATGCGTTGCCACGAAAGGGACTGTACCCGAAATATCTAATATCGGATAGTTTTTTATTTCAATTACTCAAAATAAAATTTGCAATGGCCAATTTAAAAAAAAACACTCTACTAGCTCTCATGTGCTATTTATGGACGTTATTGTCAATGTTTTTTTCATAAAAAGTCCATCTCCGCTAAATACATTTAAAATCCTTTGATAAAGTTTTACAACTCTTTTAATCATTTTTACACACGACCATAGAGTAACGATTAAAAGAGTTGTTGATGCATTCTTTTTTAGCAGCGAAGCTTTTCGATAATTAGGGTTGGTACGTACGTCTGTACGTAACGGATATCTTTTTTTGTTGATTTAGACATGTTAGAATTGTCCTATCGATTTCAAACTTTGCATGATGATTCCTGTAATAGTTAGGTATGATTTAGAAAGCATATAAACTCTATTATCGTTACCAGAATGACCGTAATTAAAGATGTTGATTTTTAGCATCAAATTTTTATATGACATAATTATTTGATTGATCTGATTGTTTGAATACTAATTCCTAGGACAACAAAGTACACTTTTATAAGACAAACCCCAAACTGTCCCAGTTTTAAGCAAGACGAATCCTGTGCCGTCATATGAAAAGGGAAGGGGGGAAGAAAATCTCTTCCTTTTTCTTCCATCTCTTTTGAAGAGATTTTCTTCCCCCCTTCCCTTTTTTTTCCCGAAACGTATATGACGTAACTGGAATCGTCTTGCTCAAAACTTGGACAGTTTGGGGTTTGTCCTTTTGAAGCATCTCTACAATCAAGTCCTAAAAATGTAAGTGCGATAAAAAGTCATTTAGATAAAGCATTATCATTATCTTCTTTTCTTACTTAATTAATTAGCAATATTTTGCAATTTGACATCCTTAAATTTCATCTTTTTCTAATTTAATCTAAGATGTCAATATAAAATGAAAAAATCTCTAATAAGGCATGTACAAACAACCAGACAACATCTTAAAAAATACCCATCTTCTCACCTCCTAGTAGTAAAAAAGTGTTTTCATAATGTAAACAACTGTTTAATATAAATATAGCAGGCTTTTCTTCAATTTACTATCATATTAACTAATTTTAAGATGTATTAGCAACTGCATCCCTAGCTTATAGGAGAGAAGAATCAATATAATACCATGAAACCATTTGAAGACTTAAATCTAAAATGAAAAGCCTTAAAATCGCTAGACCTATGAGAACATTCCCTAAAATGACAAATCCTAAACAAACAAACAAAAAATACTAATTTATTTAATAGGATATTTAACGCGTGATTTGATCATATAAAAATTTGCTAGAAAGATTAGATGTAAAATAGAAAAAATACTCCTAAAATGGTTATTATTTGCAATTTTTTTGGTTGTTTAATTTTTGCTATTTTATTAGAAAACCTTCGCATTGACGTTTATGTGCTGAATACATGAATAGAAACTTCAAATGGTCAAAAAATTATGTTCCCGTAAAGCAACCACAATTTTTGTTTATTATTAAAGCTACATCACAAGCCATACTTATATGTCAGTCTGTTCGTTTATTAAATAATGTATTATTGACTTTTAAACCAGCACAAAACAAAAAGTAAATGAGCTAAATCTATAAAATTAATATGAAAATTGGGATCAACTGCAGTTCACGGTAAAATATTCCTGGTAACGAATATTCCTATGAATTTTAATGGCTGCTAGATGCCAAACGGCTGAACATACAGATCATGCCCGCACACTGTTTTAAGCGGCATAAGAAGGCCTACATATAATCTGGAATAGCCATAAATCAATAATACATAATTATCTCGCAGTGCAGAGAAATGCGCGAAAAAGACCTATTTTACGCGTTTTTTCTTCAGTGAAGCTTTCCCTGTGCATCATTGGATCTTGGATATTCCAGATTATTTGTAGGCCTTCTTATGCCGCTTAAAATAGTGTGCGGGTATGATCTGTACGTTCAGCCGTTTGGCAGCTAGCAGCCTTTATAATTCATAGATTTTTGGAAATATTCGTTACCAGGAATATTTTACCGTAAACTGCAGTTGATCCAAAAATTGAATTAAAGGTATTTTCCTTTTTTGTATAAACATATAAAATGACCCTTTAGTTGTCGGTGTTGTATTATAAAAAGTATCTTCTTCCGTGTTACGAGGCTCATTTTAAACATAATTTATCATTTACTGTGTGTGTGTGTGTGTGTGTATGCGTGTGTGTGTGTATATATATGTGTGTGTGTGTGTGTGTGTGTTTATTGCGAGGCTCTTTCTTTAGGAAATTAGTTTTTCTTGCTAAATAATAAATACATTTGAAATGATAAATGTAAAATTTAAAAAGCTTCAATGAGAACTTTTCCAGTCATATACTGAATGATCTTTTTGACCGCTAAACCGATATTGTTCTCCTTTTCATTCCATAGCTTCGCATAGGTCCTAAGGTTTATGACTATTTTGGGACAGGGTACCATCACCCTCCCACGACAAACAAAATGCCCTCCACAATTTTTTTTTTTACTTTTTCTTTATAGCCACTATAAACTTAAAATGGGGACCTCCATTGCCCCTTAAGGCCTCTAGGGACGTAGACGCTTGTATTCTTAAATTACTGGGCTAAATTCCTTGAAAATTGTAAGATATTAATTTTAAAAAAGCGCCTTAAACCATACTATGTAAAGCTCCATTAAAATGAAAATCTGAATCAATTTAGTGGTTCAAAAAGATCAAAAAAAACTTGAAATTATAGGATTGCTTATTTTTGTTTGACCTTAATATAGGTAAATCTAAATTAAATCAAGATGAGAGGAGAAGTGGAAATGAAAATCCCTAAAAAAGAGATGATCCCTCATTTTTATAACGTCACATGGCTAATTTTTTAGACACATTGTAAAGTTACGAAACAATTAATGTAGAATTAAATCAATTTTAATATCCGTATCCAACTTTCAAATTTTATCCATTGTCTCGTCCCCGATCCCTAAGTTTAAACACTTTAATTGATCAACTGAAAATTGATTGCCTGTTTCTTCCCTAATTTTCGAACTTGTACAGCAGATAACCCAAACATTGAAAAACCCTGTTTTAAGCTACTCCGGTCAAAGGGAAAAGCGATATAATGTATACATTTTACATTCAAAAATTATGATTTTTCATTTTTTTTTTTTTTTTTTTGAAGTTTGACGCTTTTTTAGCTATTAGTAAATATTAAAATATGATGAGGAAACTATGTACACAATCGGAAACTAGAATTCAGCTGACCCTTTAATTCTCCAATTCGTATGCATTACACGACTTCTTCAATTTGAATTAGAAGTTTTTCCATTCAGGATAATATTTTGCTAGACTGCTATAAATTCAGGAATCTAAAGGGATAAGACACTGGCCGATAAATTGGTGTTTATCCTTAATAAATGATGATACACAAAATTATCACTTCTTTAGATTATAAATAATTTGTGAAACATTTGGATACTCAACTTAATGAACCAACCGATAATACTTCAATAAAAGTCAATACTTCATAAGCCAACAAACAAAAAAACGTTATTTTAAATATGAAAATTGCAATATTTTTTCATCAATGATTTAATAGCATTTTTTGCTGCTTGCCTCTAGGGGTTATACCATTCCTCATTAGTAAAGTTGGTGGTTTTTTGAAAATATATTTTTTGACAGCAAATTTAAAAACGCTTTTAATTAGTCAATTTATCATATTTTTGATTCCAATATTTTATATCTTTTGATAGTTATTGTACTTGTTCATTTTCTACCAAAGAGAAAGAGGGGACAATTTGCTGTTTATTACAGAGAGGTCCCCAAAGTTTTACAATAACTTCGTTGGCTTAACAACTTTGGGAACTTTTACTGAATTTTGTTTGGTTGGTTTATCAAGTAAAGTGTTCAGACGTTTCAATCACTCATTTTAATCTGCAGAAGGGGTAATTTTTTGTGTCATCATTGAGGATGTATACCAATTTATCGGCCTTTGTCTTATCCCTTTATATCTCTGATTTTCTACGCTGTTTTGTCTGAATTTTATTTTGATGAGTGTAATCAAAATAAATAGTTAATATTCATCTAATGTAAACAACAATAAAGGCTTAATAGGCATTTGATGGACATATCTGTCTATTTATCTATCTGAAAATAACGATAATCTGTTATCTATCTAATATTCTTTTATGTATACATATACTAGCGGCGTCGCTCCAAGAGGTTTAATCAACCTATTTTTGTGTTATTTAGATTTAAAAAGAAAAAGTCCCAATTTTTTTTTTTTTGGGTGGTAGAAAATAGCTTAAAACCAACCCAGGACCAGTAGGTATACCTGAAGGTTCAGTGGTTACTGAGATCTTAAGCTTCAGACAGACAGAAGGACAGACAGACAGACAAACAGACATCGTACTACTTTGTATTATAGATATACAAATAAAACTAATTAATATGATTTTCATTATTTTATCCTTTATAGGTCTGTTTATCCATCTATATTGTAGTTCTGTAAAAATAATATTAATTTTGTATACGTATTTCCAATATGGCTTCGAAACCTTAGGCTCAGAACCTAAACCATATTGAAAAATCATGTATAACAGACAATTTTTCACGAATTCTAAAATAAAACCATAATATCGATACAAGTTTTCATTTTAATATCTGCGTAAAGCTGTCTATAATACAATGCGATAAATAACTATTATCCAAGTAATATTGTCAATCTACTATATGTATCGTTTATCTATCAACTTATCTATCTATCTATCTATCTATCTATCTATCTATCTATCTATGTATATATATCTATCTATCTATCTATCTATCCATCATAATTCTTAAAGCTTCCTGTGTATAAGTATTATCTATTAATAAAACTGCTAGGGAGTGGTGGAATAATAAATGATTGAATAAATTGTAGCCAACCAATTTATTTAAATTAATCTTTGCCTGCAAATATTATACTGTTTGGTATTTCCTATTTCGTTTATTTGGACATTTGTAACCCTCCCCACTTGAAATATTTTTATTATTTGTTCTTTTAGGTAATATAATTTTATCTTCGCCCCCCGAAAAAAAAAATTGCTCCTTTTTTATTCTTAATTAGGACAAATTCTCTTTAACTTTCAATAAATTAAACAAGTAAGTAAGCAAAATTATAGTGGATTAAATTTTTTCTTACTTATCCTATTCTATAAAGTAGTAAGGTTTTATGTCTAATGCAGCTTAGGATTTTGATAATCTGTAAAGGAGGTAGATTGCTGTTGTTTTTGCACCAAAAGCCCATTTTAACGGGGAAGCTTCGCAATGCTTTAGAAAGAATTAAAAAACAATTGTTTATTTCTGTATTTAATTCCTTATAATAAACTAACACGATGTTTGTTTGTCTGTACAGAAGGATCTCTTTAACTACTGAACCGGCATGGATCTCCTTTTCAGGGGAGCTTCTCACAGGTCCTGGGAAGTTTCATACCTATTTAGGGGGAGGATACCACCAACCTTTCAAGAGAAATTACCAAAATAAAAAAAATTAAAAACGCCGTTTGCGGATAATTTGGCAAACACATGTTCTTAGCATACATTGAAAATAAAACATCTTCTGGTCCCCTAAGCCTCTAGGGACATAGCCGCTAGTTATTAACAAATACATACCTTGGGCGGGAAGTTCTTTCTGTTCTCTGAAACCGCTACCAGCTCCGACAGGAGGGCCACGGGGTGCACCATAATCGTCAGCTGCCTGGCTGGCGGCTACAGGGTCAGCCTGGGGCGAGCCGTACGAGTCTTCGGCGGCTGCAGCTGCGGCAGCGATAGGTGCAGCCTGATGGGGAATTAAATATCATAGTTTTTATTAAGTCAATTGTTAAAATAAAGAAACAGGATGTTTGTCTCTTTGTACCGAAGGATCTCGCTAACTTCTGAACCGATAGGGTTCTCCTTCACATGGTAGCTTCTCATAGACCATGGAAAGTTTAATAACTATTTTGGGGGAGGGTACCAACACCCACCAAAATAAATCGCCCATAGAAATCCCCCTCCAAAAAAAATTATGAAATAAAAACTTTACAAAACAGGTTGACTTAGAATCGATGGCTATTTTACAAACTGTTTTTGCAATTTTAATATCGCGATGCAAAAAAATATGGATATAGAATATACGTGGATACTATGACAGAGGGAAAATTGTCGTCAATTTAGGTTGCTAACATGGGCTTAATTCATTGGTCAGTTCGTTCATCTAGTAGGATTGAAGTAGAGGGGGTAAAGGGGTGGATGGGGTTATCGCTATTTTAGCCAGCTACATGTCCCACTTTTGTTAGATCCAGGTAATGATAAATCCATTTGCAAAAAAAATCTTTAATAAGCGTAAATTTTACTAAGGTATTGTTTGTAAAATGACTATGATATATTTTCCTGAGGTGCGCCATAATCGTCAGCAGCTGGGGAAGCGACAGGGTCAGCCTGGGGAGATCCGTAACTGTCAATAGGGGCAGCCTACAAGTAAGAAATTTAAATATTTATATGTACATATGTTGCCTAGAGGCAGGATGAAATATTAGAGTAAATATTAGTAGCAGAAAACAATTTGCTAGCAGACAAAATTGGTCATTGAAACAGGGGGGTGGGGGGTAATATATCTATTAAACTAACTAAATACCTGAGGGGCACCGTACTCATCGACGGGGTCAGCCTGGGGGGCGCCGTACGAGTCGATGGGGTCAGCCTGGGGGGCTCCGTACGAGTCAATGGGGTCAGCTTGAGGGGCGCCATACTCATCAATGGGGGCAGCCTGAGGGGCACCATATGAATCAATAGGGGCAGCTTCGGGGGCACCGTAAGAATCAAGAGCCTGAAATAAAATATATATTTTTAGAGGTAAATCTTTGGATTTTTATACGATTAAAATTACTAAATGTTATTAATTCCTCTGCTAGTAGCTGCTTAAAAAAATCAAAACGCAGTCATTTGATTTTTTAAATGTACTTAAATGATTTTCTTCAAAATTTGTATATTTTCAATTGCAACCACGTTTTGACTAATTTTTTCTCTCGCTCTTATTCGCTTCCACATTTGATGTTACTATAAAACAACGAGAAATATGTTAAGCTAAAGGTACGTGGACTAAGTGACTCAAAAATCAGCAATCTGACGTCATAAATATAAGGGAGATGAGAGGAGAAGTAGGAAAGAAAATCCCTAAAAAAAAATGGTTAATCCCTCGTTTTTATGACGCCACGTGGATGATTTTTGAGTCCCCCTTCTTTTTAAAAACATAAAGAATTTTTTTTTTGAGTTATAACATTTTTTCGGATGGAAACCTCTCACTTACTGCCACCCCCCCCCCCCTCATTTGATTAGAATATTTTCTATAACTAATATGAAACTTTCCTGAATATTAAAATATATTCGCAAGATTCTTTTTAAAAATTTAATCCCTTGGCTAAAAAACTATTTTAAATTTGGCAGTATTGTAAAAACATGAATAGTTCAAACTTTTTTTCGCACTTTTTTTTGAGGCTTCGTTTACCTATGTTTCGCATTTTTAGGGTCAGTGGCAATTTTATACTTTTGAGAGGCCGGTTCAACAAAATTGAGAGGAAAATTTAGGGGCTCGGCAGCCGTGCCTCAGCTGCGACTAAGCCTCAAGTTTAAACCCGTTTAAATGCTTTGAAATATGGGTTATTTTTGGACTTCCAGCGGATTTTCAAATTTGCAAAAAGAAGATTCAATGAAAAGAGAGAGAGAGAGAGAGAGAGAGAGAGAGAGAGAGAGAGAGAGAGAGAGAGAGAGAATGTTAAAGATAAAGTATAGAAAAGCTTAAATATATTTTTAAAGTTTAAAACATTTAAAGTATTAAAAAACTGTATACCCTTTAAGAACTATCTTTAAAAGCCCTTTTCAAACCCTATCCTAATCCTCCTATTGTTTCTAAACTGTGATTCAAATTTCAATCAAAAGGATAAACGCACGTAAAATTTACTGATATGGCCGACAAAAAAAAAGCCTATTTTGGCAAAAATGGCCAGAATGAAGACTCTAAGGGTAAAGAAGAATTTATAAACCAACCATTTGATTGGACAACCTTTGTCTAAAAGATTAATTCGAAAAAAAACACAAATCCTATATGCGTTTTAAGCGTTTAAGAAATTGTTATCGTTTTTATAGCAGATCTATGATATAGATGTATATACAGACAACTACCTCTCTTCCTTTTTCAAAGACCTTTTTCGTCGGCTTCTAAATTATTTTCTGCTACTTGGCTGTGTTAATATAAGCGACACCATAGGTTGATTTTCAATGACCCAATAGAACGGTTGCACAAGATGATTCAGTTATTTAACCCTTTCTCCCTCAAGTGTTTTATTGTAATGTCTTTATTATGACGAGATTCTGTTAGTAAAGTATGTTGGGTGTTGATTCTGAATGCTATTTTCCTACTTCCTTATCATGTTTGCCATTTAGACATTTTTTTACTTAGATAACAAGCACAAAAGGAGAGCAGCATTTATATGTATAATATTGTATGTTTACAAATGAGTAGATATTAAAGTAACAGTCTGTTTGTTTGTCAGTCTGTTTGTTTGTACCGAAGGATCTCGCTAATCAATGAACCGAGCGGGTTCTCCTTAACAGGATAACTTCTCATAGGTCCCGGGAAAGTTTATAATTATTTTGAGGGAGGGAACCACCACCCTCCTAAAAGAAATCACTAAAATTCGTAATTTTTAAAATATTCTCGCTTTTGCGTAGAGACTTGAACGCAACATGGATAAATATTTCAAATGAGATATTTTGAAGAAAAAAAAATATTTACAGTGCCACTAGAGGCCTCTATAAATATATCAATAAATGGATAGATAGATATGAAACTGATTAGGCAAAGAGTGAAGTTTATAACCCATAAAACAAATCTCTAGACGCAATCAGAACAATCTTTGAGTCAGGGGCGTGCCCAGGATTAATAAAAAGGGGGAATTATTCCCTATTTCTTAACTTGAATTCCTTATTTTAATAGTTTTATACCCCTGTCTTAATTTTGTAATAATTCTTTTAGCTTTAATAACAGCCAAATCTGCCCAAAAAAGCACTCAGAGGCTAGAGGCACTGCCCTTACTTAATAAATTCCTTTTTATTTTTGTCAAAGTTTTATTCACATGCAAGAAAACAATGTTTAGAATGTTTACATCAGGAATATAAAGGGATAAGACAATGGCCGATAAATTGATGTACATCACCAATGACGATACACAAAATTACAGATTGATTAGTGATTGAAACGTTTGAACACTCATTTTCATAAACAACATATCAAAATTTTATAAAAGTTCCCCAATGTCATGAATCAGAAAACGTTATTTATGGGCACAAGTATAATAAACAGCCCAATGTCCCCTCCCGCCCTGGTTTGTATGCTTAATAGAATAGAAGGGAGATTTATGCTGAAACCCAAGGACACTTTTTTTTAACAGGGATAAAAGATAGGTAAAAAAATCCATGAAAATTGGATATATACAATGTTGACTTAAATAGTACATTTTTGCTATCAACAAGCAGTTTTGAATTGACATTTTTGATATATCGACAATAGGTTATCATTTAAAAGTGTTGATGGCTGAAAAATTGTAGAAAAAGGAATGGCTAAAGATTCAAAATGCAAAAACATGTATGTTTTAACTCCTATTTTTTAACATCTTATTTAGAGCTAATGATCTTTTATATTAGTACTAGCGGCTTCTCCCCTAGCCTCTAGGGGCTATGCCCCAAGAGGTTTAATCAAACCAATTAATCGTATTTTAGATTTATAAGAAAAATGAAATTTATTTTTATTTTTGGGGGTGTATTTTTTATTTTTGGGGGGTTGGGGGTGTCCTACCCCCCCAAAAATAGTTATAAACCTTCCCGGGACCTATGAGAAGCTACCCTGTAAAGGAGAACCCGATCGGTTCAGCGGTTAGCGAGATCCTTCGCTACAAACAAACACACAAACATACAAACAAACAGACAGACATCGTTCTACTTTGTATTATAGATAAAAATTGGATTACATGAATAAAATTAGAAAAAAAGTTGTGTTTCTACTAATTCCTATTTCCGTGACGTTAAGGGCCTCGTTTTTATGTGCATTTTTCGCAGACAACTAGACAGATGGATAGATGCAAACAAACCTGAGGTGGATTCTTAAAAAAATTTGCCCCACTAATCGCTTAGTGGAGCAAAATTGTTAATCCACCAAAATCACATTAAAAATCTACAAAAATTAAACAAAACTATAGAAGGGTTATGATCAAAAGATTTTAATTAATTTTTGTAGATTTTTTATGTGATTTTGGAGGATTTTTTACGAAAAACAACTTTGCCCCACTAAGCGATTAGTGGAACAATTTGTTTTTAAGAATCCACCTCTGCATGGTAATATATTCAGGAAAGCTAAAAGATAGAATTGTTGTAGAATATACGTTGATATTATGTCATTGAATTGTTGTCAATTTATGTTGCTAACATATACATCACATCGTCCATCCAGTAGGAAGGAAGGGGATGGGGTTAAGGTAGTAGACGGAGGGGGGGCGGGTCATTATTTTAGCTAGCTTAATAATCTGGTGAAAAATCAAAGTAATAACCATTGCTAAATAAACTTTAACTTCAAGATGTTTTAATTTAATTGTAAATTCAATATAATCTATTGTTTGTTTCATAAAAAGCTAAAAAAGTAAGTTTAAAAATTAACTATAAAGCCTTGGACCCTTTGCCCAAAAAATTTCATCGTTTTCGCCCAGACAATGCTTAAATATTCACAAGTAGGCCTTTTAGGCATTTTCATGGAGTGTAGTATCCATAGAATTTACTTTGGCTGTAACTTACAGAGCTTGGTAGCCGTGCGTCAGCCGCCTGTAAGCCTCTAGGAGATCAACCGTTTACGATTATAAAAAGTCTATAAAATGGAAAGTCTAAACCTAACCCTAATATGGCAATATCTCTCTTAGAAAAAATGTTTATTTAAACTAAATGTGGATTTTATCATCCTTGTTTTTAAGATGGACTATCCTTTGAAAAAAAGGTATTTTATATATTTAAATAATGACAATCCTCTTATAAAAGTAACAGGATATCAATCTGTTTGTACTGTAGGATCTGCTAAACCGATATGGTTCTCCTTTACAATGTAGCTTCTGATAGGTCCTTGAAACTGAACAACTTTTTTGAGGGAGGTTACCACTAACCTTCCAAGACAAAATGCAACAAGAACCTCCCCCCCCCCCCAAAAAAAAAATCTTTTTCAAAACTCAAATTAAAATAGGTGTCGTCTCCTTAACCATGTATGTAAATTTAAAGTTATGACACTAATAATGCCAAGAATCGAACACATCACCTCTCCAACAGTAATCGCACGCATAAATAACCCCTTAATCCCAGCTAAAAAGGCATTTTATAATCAATCAACATTATGGTTAGCGCCAGAAAAAAAACCCATTAAATTCCAAACTTGTAAGGGACGCGACAAAAATGACATTAATTCAACCTTCGATAAATTGTTTTGTCCTGCGTTTCTTTTTTCTTTTTAACTGCAGACGTGGTGGGACAAAGTGACTAAAAAATCAGCCATGTGACGTCATAAAAATGATGGATTATCAATCTCTTTTTTAGGGATTATCTTTCCAACTTCTTTTCTCATCTCCCTCATTTTTATGACGTCACAAGGCTGATTTTTGAGTCACTTTGTCCCACTACCCTGCAGACATATAACATTTCGATTGCCGCCCAGTCATTGTCTCGAGTGGCGCCTGTATTAGGGCCAATATATTCCCAGCTCATACCAATAACGAAATTAATTCGGAAGAAAATCACGAAACCTATACGTGTTTTTCAGCTGTTGTTGGGGGGCAACACATCGTAAAATTGACGACCTCTCCATTTGCCCCCCAAATATTATTTTAGATTTATTTTGCTTGTTGGTTATACCTTATACCTGATATATTCCCACTAAATCTAACTATTAATGTTACACGATTTTAGATTCTTACTCTGGTTTATTAAACTTTAAAATGGTGATTTCTTGAACAATTCGGCACAATGTGAAGTAACTCCATAGTTCAAATGCAAATTCTATGGAATTATTTGTTTCTGTTTATTAAAGTACTGTCGTCGCTCATAAAAATTATATTTGTATAGCTTTGCTGTTATGAATTTTATTATACTTTTTAAAAGCGAAGCTTTTCTATAATTAGGGTCGGTCCGTCCGTCCGTACGTCTTTAACGGTAAGCTTTTTTCGTTAATTTAGGCATGTTAGAATTGTCCTATCGATTTCAAACTTTGCATGGTGATTCCTGTAGTAGTTAGGTACGATTTAGAAAGCGTAGCAACTTTATAATCGTTACTAGAATGTCAGTACGTCCATTTTAAACATGTTGATTTTCAACTTTTTTAACAACATAGTTTTTATCAGATAAAATTATCTAATTGACCTGATTTTTTAATACTGATTCCTATGACAACAAAGTACAATATTATAAGCGAAGAATCTCTATAATCAAGTCCTAAAAATGTAAGTATGTCCATAAACATTATCCTGTATCTAGCAGTTTTTCAACAAATTTACTTTTAATTTTGCTTCGACTCTTATATATTTATATTCTGATTATTCAGTTCTGACACTATACAAGTCTTAATGTCCGTTTGTCCTACTGTTTCAGTGCTTCGCTTTTATGGATATTGTCATCCTTGTTGTATATTATTTCTTTAGTCTGTTGGTCAACACCTTACAAGGGCGAATATTGAAAGGAAATAGTTTATCTTTGTGTGTTCCTTCATCCAGCTAAAAAAATGTCTTTTGCAGAATAGTTATTTATCGCATCGTATTATAGACAGCTTTCTGTAGATATTAAAATAAATAAAAATATAATATTAACATCAGTTTTGTTTACCCCGAGAGGTGGAAGGCTGGTATTAATCTTATGTTTTCTTATTTATTATTTGAAGAAAATCATCTGTAATACGATGATTTACATGATTTTTCAGTATGGCTGAGAACCAGATCAAATCCAGCGGATATTAATCGGTTTCGAAGCCATACTGGAAGGAATAATTCTTGCCTAATGAAAACGAACGTCTATATATTCGAATGGCAAAACAAATATTACAATGTTTACTCTTACTCAAATAAATTCAAATACGGAAATATATTTTGAAACCTTGAATTTAAAAAAAATAAGTCATTAAATAAATAAAAAAAACGTATCGAAGTACGGTCTTAATATTGGTGTTGGAGGATTTTTTGTTTGTTTGTTTTTATAGTAGTGTAAATTTATTTATGGCTTCGCCTTTAGCTTTGAGGAGCTTTACCCTAGAGATGGCTCCATTTTTTTTTTTTGGGGGGGGGGGGGTGTTACAGGGGCAATTTCTCTGGGAAGGGTGAAGGAAGTTATAAACCTTCCCTGGACCTGTAAAGAAACTTCGCTGCAAAGGAGAACCATATATAGGTCCTGCAGTTATTGAGATCTTAAGCTAGAGACAAAAAGAAATAAATAAGGATAAGTGTTTTTCCTTCAGATATTTTTTAGTTAAAAAGAATCTCCTATAAAAACAAACTTAAAAACTGCTGTGGTCCAATAGTAAGCTTTGAGACTAGGGGCGCATTTTTGCAAAGAATATATTCAACATATAAGAAAAAAACTTCACATGTTCTAAAACATCATAATACACCAAAAATGAGACAGAAAAATAAACAAACATACATTGCAATCCAAAAAAGGAAAGGCCTACATTTTTTTACGGGCATAATTCTAGGTTTTATTTTAACGTTGTTGTCTTTGTAAAAAGAACTCTATAAACAACAAATGCATTAAAATAAAGTTAAAATAAATGACAGAGATAAGTAAATTGAAGTAACTTTACCCAAATTAAAAAGTTAATAGCATGATTCAGCAGCCGAAGTCATATTGCAGCGACCGACTGCCAAATTTGCCAATTTGAAGCAGAACTATTATGTCAATCAGCCGTCTTAGATCTCGTTACTTTTTCCCCTTACAAATTTACTTTTTTTTCAAAGTGTATGCCTTTAAGGCCCATTTGGGCCACTGGGAGAGCAATCACTTGTAAGTATAAAAAGAAGTAAACTTTTTCTGTCTGTAGCGAAGGAACTCGCTAACCGCTGAACCGATATGGTTCTCCTGTACAGGGAAGCTTCTTAAAGTTCCTAAGATGGTTTTAGGCTATTTTATTTTTATAATCAAGTCTTGGTATAGTTTTAGGCTATTTTTCAGCCCTTCCATATCCCTTCGAATATAAAAACCCTAGATGCTAGGGGTGCAACCGCTTGTTTATATATATAAACGTATCTTTTACTTATTTACTAAGTATATTTGCGATTAATTTTATTTAATGAAATCTTCCAATTTTTAGCATGTACAAAACGGCCTGCTTAATTGCTTCAAGATCCATGTCAGATCTATATAGGAAATAAATGTCTATAAACGAGCTCAAGTTTTCCAAGGAATATATGATTAAAACTCATAGTTCTCCAATAATCCATAATAAACTCTCATTGCCCAGAACGATAAGACCCATTATTTTACTTTATTAAAAATAAATTCATTTTTTTCATTTCATGTTGCTATTTACCTTATATTGATGTATTTAATTTCTAATCATAAAAAAGAAAATTTAAATTTATAATATGATAAATTTAAGAAAACTATGTTTTAAAAGAATTCGATTGTGGCGACATTTTGTGTGTTCAAATATTAAACTAAAATTGTAATCATCATCATTAACCCTTTGGTGATGGTAATGTAAAGAAAAAAATATAATTTTAAAAAATCTTTTAAAAATCATTTAAATTATTAAATATTTACTTTCTTTTAGATAGTAATGCCGGGTGAGGAAAATAGATTTATTGAGAAATAGATATGCATATAGAAAACTAGCCAATAGGGAGATAATTATATCGAGCCAACTCTAGTATATTATCTATAATACAAAGTAGAACGATGTCTGTCTGTCCGTCTGTCCGTCTGTCTGTCTGTCTGTCCCTTAAGATCTCGGTAACTACTGAAAGGATCGGATTCTACTCTTCTGGGTATATACCTATTGGTCCTGTGGTGGTTTTAAGCTATTTTCTTGGGGGGTGGGACACCCCCAACCCCCCAAAAACAAAAAAATCCCCCCCCATTTTTTTCTTAAGATTTCCTTGGTCCTTTAACGAATTTCGCCTTGATTTTTTTTATCACCTCTTGGGGCAAAGCCCCTAGAGGCTAGGGGCGAAGCCGCTAGTGTATATATTTTTCAACAAAAACTTAATGTATTCGACCAACAACTATTGTTTTAAAATTATTTTAGATGTTATGGGCGTATGTATTGTTTAGTACCAATATACCAATTGTTTTACGCATGTGTGTTTTTATGTTTACGCAGATACTTTTAGTACAACAGGAATTTTGGGGTATAGTCCCTTTCGTGGCAACGCCTCCTAAGGGGCATTTCGTCATATTTTCACATTAGTTTTTTTTTGGTTAGGTGATTTTTTGAGACAGGCGTTTTTGAGAAAGCGTTTTTGAGATGACCCAAAAGGGTTGGGCGATTGGCCGCGCAAAGTTAGAGTCCACTGCAGGAGCTAGAAATAGGGGAAAAGCTACTGTGAAAGTACGACGAAACGCTATTAGCTATTTAGTTACAGTGTAAAATATTATGTATTGTATAAACATATATGTAGGTATTGTCTATGAGCGTATATATTTATTTACGTCTACAAAGGTTAAGTATAAAAAGTTCTTCCTTGCGAAAACAAAGCATTTAAAGATGTGCATATAAACCAGCAATCTGATAATTGTAGCAATGTCCCTTTTTTAGGGGTTTTACGTGGAAAACTTTGTTTTTTTTCTGCTGTTAAAATTCAATTTCTTAACTTTTTAGCAACAAACCCTTTAATTACAGAGTTAAAGTATAAGATTTTTTTAGCTGGAATTAATAAACCTACAAAAATTGTTTAAATCTTTAACAAGACAAGAAATGTTTTAATATTTGATCAAATACTTTTGCTGCGTTTAATGTATCCTTATAATAAAGTAACAGGATGTTTGTTTGTTTGTTTGTACCGATGGATCTTACTAACCACTAAACAGATTGGGTTCTTCTATACAGGGTTGCTTCTCATAGGTTCCGGGAAGGTTTATGACTATTTTGGGGAAGGCTATCACCACCCTCCTAAGAGAAATCACAAAAAAATCTAATTTTTTTTTTACTTGGAGACTTGAACGCAGCAGCGAAAAAAACTAACATTTAAAGTGCCACTTGAGGCTTCTAGGGGCGTAGCCGCTAGTATATAGTTAAAGAAGTGAGAAAAAGTTTTCAACAAATTGAGATTCAAGTGTTTATTAAAGTTTAATTTGATGAAATTTGGAGATTTTGTTGGGGCAATCTTCAGGTTGATTGGAGTTTTGGATATAGCAAATAAAAAAAAATTATTACATCAGTTCCCAAGTTTTATAATAATGTATTCTTATTTGTTAGCTTAACAACTTTGAGACTTCAATTCAATTTATGATTATATTATATTCATAAAAAGCATTTGTCCATTTTTTTTAACAGCTAATTGTCATCAATAGAAGGGGCAGTTTTATGTATCATCATTGATGATGTACATACATTTATTGGCCATTGTCTAATCCCTTTATATATCTAAACTATTTTATCATTTTAAAAACTTTTAACTTTTTGTTATTACTTATAAAGCTGTTTTATTATTATAGAGTAAGAAATTGAAATATTTTGACATGATAAATCATAAGAACTAAACTAAATACACGTAAGTAGCAATCAGGAACTAAAAAGATAAGACAATGGCCGATAAATTGACATACATCCCTAATAATAATACACAAAATTACAATTAGTGGTTGAAACGTTTGGACACTAATAAATTAATCAACCAATCAAAACTCAGCATAAGTCCCCAAATTTTTTGAGCCTATAAGTGAAATTTTAATCTTCTATTGAAATATGCCTGTAACAATGCTTAATATTCAAAAGAGCTTTTGTTTTTCTATTTTATATCGATTAGTCTAAATTTTAAATAAAAATCTAAGAAAATACAAATAAAAATATTTTTATTTTCTAATCTGTTAATTTGTCTATTTTGTATCAACATTTAATATTTAGCATTTTAATAGACATACTTTAAACTCGGTTCTAGAAGCTAAAAGGAATACGAGTAAAAGTAAAAGTTATGATAGTTTTATATCTCATCGTGTTATAGACAGCTTTCTGCGGATATTAAAATATAAAATTATAATATTATAACCAGTTTTGTTAGGTCCAAGGTGCCGAAGGCCCAGGCAAAAAAAAACTGGAATTAATTAATTATTTTATGATTCAAATTTTAATATTTGTAGAAAATTGTCTTAATACGTGATTTTTCAGTATGTCTGAGAACTAGTTCTAATTCAGTGGAAATGAACCGGTTTCGAAGCCATACTGGATGAAAATTAATTTATGAAACTATGAAATTAGACAATCTACCTACATACATCCTTTAATATAAGTAACTAAAAATGGTTAAATAATATTGATGCCCCCCAACGACAGCGGAAAATAATTCGGAATTTTTTCAAATTAATTTCGTTATTGAAATACAATTTTTGGACAATTCTAATGGATTTGTTACTTGGATCTTACACCAGAATTTCATGTACTCTAATAAAGTGAAACTTGTAGATGGCTAAAATAACTATCCCCTCCCCTTCTACTGGATGAACGAACTAAACAGTAAGTGATGTCAATGTTAGCAACCTAAATTGACGAAAACTTTTTCCCTGTCATAATATCCACGTATATTCTACATCCATTATTATTACATTATTAGTTTATCCTGATTCCCAATCCCTTAGAGCCGAATAATAATTCTTTTGAATTCACTGTTGTTAAGATATGTTTGTAAAAAGTGACGTTTTATATCATACATAAACTTTTAGTATCGTTGAATGAGGTAGGGGTATGTGTTCTGAAGAAAATTAAAGAATTATATGAAGAAAAAAATTGTTAATAGTTATTTTAATCTTATGATTGTACATTTTTATATTCGTAGAAAGCTGGATATAATACGATGCTAGACATATTTTTTTTCGTATGGATGAGAACCGGTTCCTATCCACCAGATTCGAATGAATACGAGAAAAAGGTTTAAAAGCAACATGTTTAAAATTGACCTCAGGACTTTTTATTATAGAGTTGCGACGCTTCCTAAATCGTACCTTTTGTATTAAATCGATAGGACAATTCTAACATGTATAAATTAACAAAAAAGCTAACCAAATTAAATGTTTAAAAACTTTTTTTCCCCCAATGTTAGTTGAATATCCACACATTTTCCCAATGGTAGCTGAGTATCCAAAAATGACCCCAATAGTAGCTGAATATCCACGTGAATACTCAGCTGGTATTGTGCCCTCTTTTCTACTTGAGCCTTGAACATGAAGGGAGAATTAAACTAAAAGAAAAACTATGTTGACTTAAATGTAAAAATATATGATTAAAATGCTAGCGGCTGCACCACTAGCATCTAAAGACACGGTAATTATAGGGTTGTCTAAAACCATACCCTGACTTATTTATAATAAATAAAATAGCCTAAAACCATCGCAGGACCTATAAGAAGCTTCACCGAAAAGGCGAACAATTTTGGTTTAGCGGATAGCGAGATCCTTCGGTACAGTACAGACAAAAAAGCTTACTATTTTATATAACAGAATAAAAAAAGCCAAAACCTTTTTTTCACTAGGAATAAAATTATCAATTGTTTTTTAACTACAACATTTTTATTATTATAAGAAATTTAAAAAGCTAGTCTATGCATTAAAACATATAAAACAATAGAACAATAAAATGGCAGCAAAAATTAAGCGAATCGTTAAGAAGAACTACGCCTTTTGGCAGCCCTTGGGTTTTGTTATTGATTTCAAATTATCAGCAAAAAAGTCAGTCTCAAAGAAAGGGTCAGCTATTCTGTTATTTCAAATTTATCTCTAAGTAAAAGTAGCAGGATCACTGTCTGTCCGACTGCTGAACCAATATGTTTTTTCATTACATTGTAGCTTTTCATAGGTCTAGAGAAAGTTTATAACTTTTTTTGGGATACTAAACAAAAATATATTGGGGGTGGATTTTACTTTCTCTTTTTTTAAACTAAAATAAAAATGAGGGGGGGATGGTCGAAGTCAACTACACGCAACCTCTAGTGCCCCTAGAGGCCGCTAGGGGGCCTAGCTAATAATGATTAAGAAAGAAAATGTAATGAATTTTGGGTTAAAGTTAACTATAAGCATAAACATCGTATGAAGCAAATGAATCTAAAAAAATAAAATGTAGATGAACCAAACAAAATTCATAATTATTTCAGAATACTTTTCATTTTTATACATTCTATATAAAAATGACATAGTTTGTCGTAATAATAATCATTTCAGCTGATTTTTTCTATATTCATTGTACAAAAGACTGAAATCTATTCCTAACAATCACAAAAACATTGGCTAAAACTGTCATATCATAAAAACCTTGGCGTTTTTGTCAATAATAGATAGACATATCCTGCTTTGTTTGTCGGTCTGTACATTTGTCGTCCATCGGAAACGATTAAAAAAATGTTTTGAAGATCATATATATAATACAAAGTAGCTTGATGTCTGTACGTCTGTCCGTCCGTCCGTATGTCTGTCCCTTAAGATCTTGGTAACCACTGAACCAATTGGATTCTACTATTTAGGGAATATATCTACTGGTCCTGTGGTGGTTTTAAGCTATTTTCTTAGGGGATTGGAAACCTCCAAACCTCCCAAAAAAGCAAAAGAAAACTTTATTTGTTTAGGCAGTTAGATTTAAAATGTGGTGGTTGCAGCACCAGAGGTACTTTATCTTTTTAAATTACCTCTTGGGGCAAAGCCCCTAGAGGCTTTGGGCGAATCCGCTAGTTTGTTATAAAATAACCAAAACTAAAGAAATAAAAAAGAGTCTAATATTAACTTTCTAAAAAAAGTAAAGATAAAAAACTAGATTAAAGTTGGTTTTAAATAAACTTACAGATAATCAATGAAAAAAAACAGCTACGATTTAAAAAACTATGGAGAGATGGGACATTGAAATATAAATTACACTGATACCCAAAGTTTTATAAATAATGCTGTTTTATCGTTGCATCAAAAACTTTGGGTACCCACCAAATTTAGATTGGTTGGTTTATTAACCAGCAGTGTTCAAACGTTTCAACCAATTATTGAACTATTCAGATAGAGAATTTTATCATCTTTTAAGATTTCTATGACTTTATCGTCCATTGTCTTATCCCTAAAGATTCCAATTAAAAAACTGATTTATTAGAATGTATGAAGTACTCTAGTTCCTTTAATGTTAATATTTTTGAATTAAATATACAGAAACTAGGATGACAGCATCCATAAAAGTAAAGCTCTGAAACGGTAGGACAAACAAAAAATAAACACTCATAGAGTGTCAAAACTTAATAATTAGAATATAAATGCATTAAAGGCGAAAAAAATTGTAAGTAAAGTTGTTAAAAAACTAAATACAGTATAATAATTAAGGACATACTTACATATTTGGGTATTGATTATAGAGATGCTTCGCTTATAACATTGTACTTTGTTGTCTTAGAAATCAGTATTCCAAAAATCAGGTCAATCGGATTATCATGTCAATGAACCCGGTATTAGTGTCTTAGAAATTATCTTAGTGACGTAAAAAAAATAGGATGTGTCGATACTACTAGGATTTTTAAGAATTGTTAATAAAGGCCTGAAATCAAGATTTTTTGTGCTTTTAAAAAATATTAAAAATATTTCTAAAAATTCTTCATTATTTTTGCTCACTTTTAAAAAACAAAATCAACTTTTTTTTTATTTTTTTTTTATAAAATTATCTTTCAAAATTGAAATAAGATCTATCAGCTGATATTGTACTTCTTACATAACTCAAGAGTTGACTTACAATGTGTAAATATTTTATAGATTATTTAGCAAAATAATAAAAAACCTATATGTAATTTCGTGATTAATAATTGGCTTAATCTTACATTAAACATTGAATGATTTTAAATAATTTTCAAATATTTGCTTTTATAATTATACTTATTGTATAAACCCTTCATAAGTTAGCGCAAAATGCTATATATTTTATCACATATGAGCTATTTTTTAAGCCAGCTTTTTAGTCAAAATTTCAAACCAATAACAATTAAATCAAAAGATATTAGGTTAAAACTATATATAAACGAGAGTAAAGAAATAAGATATTGCTATCAACAACAACAAAAAAGGGTTTTGTCTAGTTTTTGGTAAAAATAACGCATATTTATCATTTTAAATTAAAGCTATCTTTTCAAGATTACATCTATAAATTCGTCTGTATTTTCTAACTTATACCTGTTTCCATGAAAAATCAATTGATTTTCCATAATAATTTTATTTCTATATTAAATTTAGAGACAGCTAATTTTTCTTTAAATATAATGAGATGTTTATCAGAAATTTTTAATTAAGCATAATAATGTATATATAAAAAAGACAATTACGAATAAAAACAAAACAATCAATTATTAGATTATTTATATCAATAAATTTAACGGAATTTGAACGTAATTGTTAAAAAGCTAGCTTACACAGTTTTGCCATTAAAAAATAACCTTCTTTATGAATGGTACATTCTAACAAGGGTAATGATATCCAGTAGAGCAACATATTTAACAAATATGTCTTTAAATAATCAGTCTATTTAACAAATATCTTTTTAAAATGCATAAGTTATATTACCTCTCACAAGATTGTTTAGTCCTTTGACACTGTACATAATTATTATTTGATTGATCTATCCTTAATTTTTATTCATATTCAATTTTATTGTTTGTATATAAATATTTAATACCTGTATTATAATACGGTTATTATTTTTTTTTGCTATGTTTTTATAAAATAAATATCTAAGCAAATGTTACCAATTCTTATAATTATCTGGAATTGAAAAGAATTACTTTCATTCGGTTGCTAAAAAGAGGAGAAAAAGAAATGTATTGAGTCAGATAGTAGCCTTAACCTGTACAGCTTTACATTTATTTCATAGATAAATTGAAATTGAAATTAGATAAAATTATTAATTGATTTTAGATTATTAAACAAGACATGTTAGAATTATCCTATCAATTTCAAACTCTTCATGATGATTCCTATGACAGTTAGGTATAATTTAGAAAGCAACTCTATCATTGTTAACAGAAAGTCAGTACGTCCATTTAAAACATGCTTTGTGTGTTTTTTTGGCTGCTTTTGAAGAAAGACAACTGAAATTTTTAGTGAAAATGTCTTTTAAGGGGTGTTTTAATGTATTTTTTTTACAGTAGCTTTTGATGGATTATTTTAGGTTAGGTTAGGTGATTGCCCTGCAGGGTTAGGAAAATGGCCCCGCATGGATAGAGCCCCCCCCCCCTGCAGTGGCTAGAAATAGGATAAAATCTACTGTGAAAATACCAAGAAACGTCCCTTAAGAGGCATTGTCATGAAAGGGACTATACCCAAGATATATGTGCATCTACTTAACGACTTCCAAAATTTGAGGGTGCCCTCAAGTAATCACCCCTTCCCCCCCCCCTGCATCTACTCTATACATTATTTTGTCTGTCTGACTGTCGGTCATGCTTAAAAAACCTTATTGTTGGAGAAATGTTATTTTCACGACTGCTTTTTTAGATAGCCAGCTGTAAGTTTTAGTCAAGATACCTTATATTTATACAGATCTGCTCCATATATTTATTGTCTGTCTGTCTGACAGATATACTTAAAAGGACAATTTAGTTTTAAAAGAAAAAAATTTAAAAAATGTTGGTGGTTTTTTTTCTAAGCGCGTGAGGGTGCAGGTACCCTATCCTAAAATAGTTATAAACCTTCCCATGACCTATGACCTATGTCCCTGCAAAGGAGAAGCATATTAGTTAGGAAGATCCTTCCATATAAATAGACACACACACACAAACATTCTTTTACTTTGATATAAGGATTAGCATTTTGTTACTGTATCCTATTACTAGCGGCTACGCCTTAGAGGCCTCTTGGGGCACTTGAGGAGGAGAGAGTCCAATTTAATAAACCAATTTATTTTTCTAGATTTTAAAAGAAAAAGACAAACAAACAAACAAAGAGACAGACAAACAGACATCCTGTTACTTTATTATATCCTATTATATAAATTAGTAAGCTAAGCTTTTTTTGACTGTAGCAACGGATCTTGTTAACCGCTGAACCTAAAGGGTTCTTCTTTACAGTGAAGCTTATTATAGGTATAGAGAAGTTTATAACTATTTAGGAAGAGGGCTCTCCACTCTCAAAAAAAAATAACACTTAGAAAAAAAGTACCATCTCCGCAATTTTACTTCTTTGTTTTAAAACTTAAATTGAAAATTGGAAGAATGAACTTTCCCCCTTACCACCCTAAAAGCTTCTAGTGATGTTACTGCTAGTGATAATATATTATAGTTTTTATCAACATAATATGCGGATTTTAAGAAAAATTTAATCAAATATGCGGACTTTTTTCAACCTTTTTTTGACAACATTTATTAGACATATTAGAATTATACTATTGATTTCAAATTTTGCACGGAAGTATGTCCTTTTACTGTATGCTATATTTACGCAATTTTGCAACAAATTTATGTGCAATTTCATTTAGACTTCAAAATTAATATTCTGCTTATTAAGTTCTGACACTCTAGCTATTGTGCGTTTGTTCTACCTTCTGATTTTTGTGCTTCGTTTTTATGGATGTTGTCATCCTTGTCTAGAAAATACAAATTTATTAATCTATGGTAGAAAGTACAGAGAATATAAATTATTTCCTACATTTTCTTTATCAATTATCAATTATCAATCACCTCTATTATCCATCTCTTTTTTAGGGGTTACCTTTCCCACCTCCCCTCTAATCCCTCGTTTTTAGTTACGTCACTAAGATAATTTCTAAGACACTAATACCGGGTTCATGTCAATTAAAAATTTGTTGTTAAAATAGTTAAAAATTAACATGTTAAAAATAAACGTACGGACATTCTGGTAATGAGTTGCTACGATTACTAAATCGTACCGAACTACTTCAGAAATCACCATGCAAAGTTTGAAATTAATAGGACAGTTCTAACATGCCTAAATCAACGAAAAAAGCTATCCGTTCCAGACGTAAGGACGGACCGACCCTAATTATAGAAGAGCTTCGCTTTTAATAATGATATAGGAAGAAAATAGAGAGATAGAGAGAGAGAGGTAGGGCAACTGTCTCCAAAAATAAAATAAAAATACATCAAATATAATTAAAGAAGTAGAAAAAAAGCATAAACATTTTAAATGTCTGTTTTGAAAATTAAAATGAGCCTTAAAAATGTGTAAAATGAATTAGGATGTAGAAAATGAACTATCGCGACAACTTTACAATATTTTGTACGTATGTCTTCTACTTTTCAATTTAAAAAAAAAGCTGAATGGTCTAGGACAGAAAAACCGTAGGGGGACAAAGTGACTAAAAAATCAGCCATGTGACGTCATAAAAATGTGGGAGATGAGAGTGAAAAAAAACCTAAAAAAGAGATGGATAATCCCTTATTTTTTATGACGTCACATGGCTGATTTTTGAGCTACTTTGTCCCACCACCAGAAAACCAAATAAACTGTTGGCCTTTATGTCGAAGGCTTTAAGAAAAAGTGGCAAAATCTTACATAATATCAAAATGCATTAAAAGTGAACCCAACTTACAAAAAATACAGATAAGCTAAATAAAAAAGGTTATAATTTTGAATTGTTAACTACTTTGTAATCTATGGACATAATTATTCTTGTTTTCCTAATTTTTTCCGCAATGAAAAAATCATCTTCTCTGTTTTTTCCTCTCCCCATTAAATGCAGGGATGGAACAGTATTTTATGAAAAATAATGTTAATACATTAAATGGTTACATAGGTTAAAAAAGGCATTGCTGTTAGTGAGCTAATCGGTTCGAGTTAATTACATCACATCGCATCATACTAGAGACGTTAACTATTGGGTATAGAAAGCGTATAGAATTTTGACCACTAATAAACTTTCGAAATTATTTTTTAGGTTAGGTTAAGTAAGTGTGTTTGAAGGGATAACACTGTAGCAGAAGGGATAAGTATTTCTAAGGGGGCTACAAAATGCTTTTACAAAAATGGAAAAAAAGAGGGGAGGGGGTGGGATAAGTGGTCCATTTATAGTTATGAGTGAAAACACCAGTTATTTGTAATGTTAAAGACGAAGAAAGTCGCTCCAAAAAATCTGACGTCATAAAAATGAGGGATGAGAAGAGGAGAAGTGGGAAAGAAAAGCCTTAAAAAAGAAATGGATAATCCCTCATTTCTATGACGTCACATAGAGCCACTTTCTTCGTCTTCTGTAATTTTCTATTTATTTTAAAGAATGTTAGTCTTGCCCCCATTGGTTTGATGTGGGTAAAGGAAACAATTTAATGATTCACGCATCCTGTCTCAAATTTTCTTCCTACTTTTTTTACATGGAAACAAACGACAATCAAGAAAAGTGTTTGTTTGAATTCTGTTTATCTAGACTAAAACCTGCCGCATCAAAAGGACCTTGTAGCAACATATCGATTATAGATATGTTAGTTTTATAAAATTGCGCCTAATCATCCAATAAATCATTATTCCAAAAATTAAATGAATAATTATACAAAATTGTTAGGGAAAAATGGATTTATGTAAAGATTATAGAGCCATTATTGTACCTAACTCTTACAGGAATCACAATGCCAAGATAAAAAAAGATAGGATTATTCAATCATGTATAGCAATCGAAGCTATAAATACTCAATTGAAAAACATTTTTATAGAAAAAAAGTATCATGTGTTTTTTTATTCTTCCTTTTTTACTAAAACTTTTTCCTCTTCTATCGTTTTTGAGCCACATTACACGGATTAATTATGTTTATACAAAAAAGACAAAATACTACATTTTAGCAATTTGTTACAAAAAAAAAACATTAGAGTAAAACACTAGAGGGAGAAAGGGTTAAGTATCTGTATCTCCCCATCGCAACCGCCTTGTGCAACCTTTCTATAGGGTCATTGAAAATCAACTAATAGTGTCGCTTATATTTACACAGCCAAGTAACAGAAAATAATTTAGAACCAGACGAAAGATGTCTTTGAAAAAGGAAGGGAGGTAGTTGTCCGTATATACATCTATACTATAGATCTGCTATCATGACACTAAAGCTCATAAATTATGCTTTACGTGTATTTCTTTTAATATATTCATTAAACTATAAGATAATTCAAATAATCTAATTATCCTACCTGATTTCTAGGTTTAGTTTAGATGCCAAAATGATGACAAAACAAAAAAGTTTCACACTCATTAGGTTTCTTAGTGATAAAAAATAAGAAAATTTTAAAAAATCGCTAGTTTTTTAAAACCACATAAAAGCAACACTACAACACACAAAGTATGTGTGTGTGTGTGTGTGTGAATTTGTGAATGTGTGTGTGTCTGTGTGTGTGGATGTGTAAGTTTGATTATGTGTAGCCTAAGTATGATTAGGTTTCTGTGTGTGCTTTAGTGTTATTTTGAGTACTTGAGTTCTGGGGGGGGGGGGGAGAAGGAGTGATTTACCCCAATATAAAAGAGCCTAAAACCTGACCGAGGCCAAAAAATTGGAACTCGCGATTTTTTTTGTATGGATTGTTTTGAAAATTAGTCAATTTGTGCCTTTTTGTATATTAGATTTCTTGTAACTGCTAAAATATTATAAATTAAAATATCTTTACTATAAGCCATAGGATGCCTTCTTGCTACTAGCTGTCTTTGTAAACATAAAGTACTACTGTTGGAGCCAATCAAATATTTTTACCAGAAATCTAAAGGGATAAGACAATGGCTGATTAATTGATTTACATCCCCAATGATAATACATAAAGTTATCCCTTTTGTAATTACAACTAGTAATAAAAATGTTTGGACACTTAATTTAATTAAAAAACTAATCAAAATTCAATAAAAGTCACCAAAGGTGCTAAGCCAACAAATAAGAAAATGTTATTATAAAATTGGGGACTATTGTAATTAACAGCCCAATGTCCCCTCCCTCTCCGATTTTACTCTCTTTTTTTCTCCCCAAGCCTCTAACATAAAGGAAAAGGGTAAGGCTTTCAAGAATTCCCAAACAAAATTAAAAAAAAAAATAATTTGGCAGGTATTAAAGATAAATCCCTAAATATGACTAATTTTTAGTTTGTTTTTAAATTGTAAGAAAAAGGGTTTTAAAATATGTCAATGAAATGAAAAATTGGTAAACTTCCTGATTTACTTGGACCCAAGTTATACAGTAGGAGCTCTACCTAAACTAAATACTTATATAAGCAGGTTTAATGATAGAATACATCAAAAACAAAAAATACTAAAAATTATTGAATATTTATGCCTCTCCATGTGAAGGATGAAGTCTTAGATAATTAGATAAGATCTTAGAAGATGTTTTTTGGGCTTTAATTACCACACATAAGATGCTTAATAGTGTACACAAAAAAGAGCTAAAAATTAAATAAAATTAGCTAAGATACCTAAATATTTAATTGCTTAAATATGAAACATAAAGTAATAGTTATTTATTGCATCATATTATAGACAGCTTTCCATGGGTATTAAAAACGTAATTATATGATTAAAACCCGGGTTATCAAAACTGTTACTGATTTTATGATTTTTATTTTTATAATTGTGAAAAATTATCTCTAATACAATGCTATAAATGATTCTTAGTTCTAATCCAGCGGATATTAATTGGTTTTTAAAACCATAAAGGAAAAAGCTTTCTCGCATCGTATTAAAAACAGCTTTCCGCGAATATAAAATTTACAATTTGTAGAAAACTGGATATAATACGATGCTAGACATAATTTTTTCATATGGATGAGAACCGATTTTAATCCACTACATATTAACCAGTTTCAAACCAAAAAAAATTGGCTTTTTATAATTTTTTAAATTTTTGTATGCACATGGAAAGCGGATGTTAAAAACATATTTTTTCATACACATGAGCTTTTTATTCATATTACGTCTCTTCCGCAGTTTTTAAGCTAGCTAAGTTGTAAGGCTAGGCAAGTATTAAATAATATGTATTATATTAGTGTACTAGCGGCTTCGCCCCTAGCCTCTAGGGGCTTTGCCCCAAGAGGTTTTATCAAACTAACTTTTCGTGTTTTAGATTTTAAAGAAAATTAAAAAGAATATTTTCTACTTTGTATTATAGATAAGAGGTACACGTTAAAAAGTGTTTAACATGTTTTCCTAAAAACATATCCTAATATATAAAGTAGTAAGCTTTTTTTTGTCTGTAGCGAAGGTTCTCACTAACCGCCGAACCAATAAAATTCATCTTTACAATAAAGCTTCTTTCATTTCCGGGGAAGGTTTTTAACTATTTTTGAGAGGGTATCTTAACCCTTTAAATAAGAAATGACCCCCTCCGCCAAAAATATTATTTAAAAAAAACTTAATTGCCCCTAGAGGCTTCTGAAGTGCGTATCCGCTAGTGCTTTTAAAAAGAACAGTCAAACCGTGTAAAGACTTATAAAATCTAAAAAGACATCCGTTAATATATGACATTTTTTTATGTACCTGGTTAGCTTGACCGCCAAATCCGCCGCCGTTATTGAAACCGTTACCGCCGTTGTTTGCCCCGCCGTTATAACCGGATCCACCGCCGAAACCAGCCTGAAACAAAAGGCAAATAATGATCACCTAAATCTGCGAAAGTTGAAAGCAAAATAAACCGATTAATATCCGGTGGAATAGAACCGGTTCTTATGAATACGAAAAATCAATGTCTAGCATCGTTTTATATCCAGTTTTGTACGAATTGTACATTATAATAATTGTACATTCTATATCCGCAGAAAGCTGTTTTAATAACTTTTAATGTATTAAAGCAGAATTAAACAAAACAGTTTAGTATTTAGACTTCAACGAATTAAAAGGTAAACATCGTAAATTAAATAATAGCATTTTTAAAAAGTAAGTACGTCCGTGCGTCTATTTGTCAGAAATTGTGTGGAGGAACGAGAATTTCTCGGATGCTATTGAAGATGAACGGCTGAAATTTTACTATTATTCTTTTTTGAGATTTATATTCTGTTTGGAATGGGAAAAATAATTTATCATCTGCTATTTATGTTTCCAATTATGTATAAGAGCTGCGATACTTATGGATGTTGTTATCCTTGTTTTATGGTACATCTATATAATTTATAGCAATAATTCATTTATATTAATGGTCATATAATATAAGCCTATAAGGTATGTTTATAAGAGAGGACGTCTTAATATGAAAAAAAAACAGAAAAAAAGACTCGATTATAAGGGAAAGAGAGAGGGGGGGGGGCCATTGTTTTGTTTTTTACAATTTATTTTTAAATCACCTCTTGGGACAAAGCCCCGAGAGGCTAGAGGCTAGAGGCGAGGCCGCTAGTATAATTTATAGCAATGATTCATTTATATAATATTATAGTCTTTAAGGTATATTTAGATGAGAGGACGTCTTAATATTAAAATAAAAACAGAAAAAAGAATATGATTATCAATGGGGTTATTTATACTGGTCCCCAAAGTTTTATAATACCATATTTTTATTCGTTTGCTTAACAACTTTGGGGACTTTAGTGAATTGTGATTGGTTGGTTCATTGAGTTGAGTGTTCAAACGTTTCAACTACTAATTTTAATTTACAGAAGCTGTAATTTTTTGTATCATCATTGGTGATGTACATTAATTTATCGGCCATTGTCAAACAGATAGACATCCAGTTACTTTACTATAAGGATATTCGGCTAATTGTTTTTTTTGATTGGTTTTCCCTGCCCCTTGAGGTGGGGGAAAAATATTCATTACAATTTAATTTCACGGCATTTATGGCAACATTTTCGGTTGGCTAGAATTATTTGTCTCTTTTGTACAGTCGCTAATAAAATTCTCAGTTTTTTTAATAAACGCGAAAAGACGTCTTAGTAACAGATCTATAGTATAGATGTACACACAGACAACTACCTCCCTCCCTTTTTCAAAGACCTGTTTCGTCTACTTCTAAATTATTTTCTGCTACTTGCCTGTGTTAATCAATGACCCAATAGAAGGGTTGCTAAAGGTGGTTGCGATGGGGAGATACAGTTATTCAACCCTTTCTCCCTCTAATGTTTTACTCTAATGTCTTAGTTATATCAAAGCATATTTATGTTAAAATTGTAATGATCTTTTAGATTTAGAAACATGATTTTGACTATTAATTTTTAGGTACATATTAAGAGCTGTACAAATTTTGAAAAAATACGCTTATGAATAGGCAGGCCCGATTTTCAACATTTGTTATGCCTATTTTGGATGAACTGAATTTTAATTGCCGAAGGTGTACACAGTTTTCTCGGTGTTTCCTGATCCTATCTCAATATTTACTACCTTCTAGCTAAAAAAGCTTCAAACTTCCAAAATAAAATCAAACTTTTGAAAGTTTGAAGCTTTTTTAGCTAGAAGGTAGTAAATATTGAGTTAGAATGAGGAAACACCGAGGAAACAGTGTACACATTCGGCAATTAAAATTCAAATGACCTATTTTGACCTATGTTATGGTCATTCAAAACGACTGTTTCACACATCAGCAATTTTAAGGTCATATATTTTTCGAGTACATACATATCAAAATGATACACGCATTTTAACTATTATTTTAAAATAAATTAAAATCATTAAATATATTTTATTTCATATTTAGCCAAAGTTAATGATGTAATTAAGCTTTTACTGTTGGCTACTTTTTATAAATGTGTAATATTGTAAAAATATTTGACCTATTTCAAGCGTGGTGAAGTTAAGCAGTGGAAGATTTTAGCATAGCCGTCTAAGTAAAGCTTTATCTGAAGAAATACGACGGTTTATTGCTGATACATTTGGCGAATAAAATTTTAAAAAGTAACGGAACAAAGTGTCTAAAAAGTCAGCCATGTGACGTAATAAAAATACCGGATTATCCATCTCTTTTTTAGTGGTTTTCTTTCCCACTTCTCCTCTCATCTCCCTCATTTTTATGACGTCACATGGCTGATTTTGAGACACTTTGTCCCACTACAAAAAAAAATAACTGCCCTTATGTACTTAATTCTATACACTTTACACATTAATTCTGTACACTTTAAAACTAATAATATGGACGGATTGTTCCTCCCGGTTGTCCCATTGGTATTTTTATCTAGACCCTTTAGATACATTATCCGCAATTTCATTTGTACAACTGACCCCATTTTTCGTCAAAATTAAAAAGGGAATTTTTGCAGACAGAACTGTTGTTTACATTCTGTAATATACTAGATAAGGGCGGCCTAATTTGAGACGAATTTATTTGACGATATAATTTTTAGAAAGCTAACTTTATTAAAAGAATTTCATAATTAAATTTTTATATGTTTTGTCATATGCTTCACATTGTACGAGGGAAGAATTTTTACACGAATTTATTTACCCAGGAAAATCTTAATCCTAAAATATGCGACAATATACAGCTGACTCAAATACGAACAAAATGAAAAAATTTTGCCAATGCGTAACAAAATGTGTACAAAATTTCAACCAATGAGATCTCGTGTATGTTCCTTTAGTATTCTCCTATTGGTTGAATCAGACGATAATATGTTTCTTGAGTAACTCTATTGATGTTAGATAAAACTAATACAATAATATTTCATGCTCATTTTTCTAGGTACAAATTTAATTTAAATTTCAACACAGAAACTTTACTAAAATACAATCAAGAAAAGTGGTGTAAAAGTCTGAACACTGCTAGTTTTAGCCAACTAATCAAGTATCAAGAAGAAGTGAATAAGATACAGCCATAACAGGTCCTGTGGTTAACGAGATCTTTTAGTACTATACAAACAAACAAACAGAACTACAGAAATACATCATGTTACTTTAAATAGGACTAGCGGATTCGCCCCTAGCCTTTAGAGGCGATGCTCAAGAGGTACTTAAAAAAATTAAGTACCACTGGTGCTGCAACCAACACATTTAAAAAAAGGGGGTTGGGTTGGGTTGGTTGTGAGTGTCCCACCCCAAAAGAAAATAGCCTAAAACCCCCACAGGACCAATAGGCATATTCCCTGAAGAGTATAATCCAATCGGTTCAGTGGTTACCGAGATCTTAAGGGACGGACAGAAATCATTCTACTTTGTATTATAGATAGATAATAAGATTCATACTTCAATTTAAAGACTATACCGTTATTCTATTAAAGATACCAAACATATTTTGAATATACTAAACATCCCCCAAAACTTGACACATATCGCAAACTTCATGAATATAGGAATAGTTATTTTGTGCATGGTATTATAAACAGCTTTCCGTGGATACAAAATGTACAATTATAAAATGCTCCTAAATGCCAAAAGCACTGACTAAAAAACGATTTTAATCTTATAATTGTACATTTTATATTGGTAGAAAACTGAGGTGGATTTTAAAAAAAATTTGCCCTACTAATCGCTTAGTGATTTTAGGGGATTTTTCACGAAAACAATTTTGCCCCACTAATCGATAAGTGGGGCAAATTTTAAGAATCCACCTCTGGATATAATACGATGATAGACATAGTTTTTTCGTATGGATGAGAACCGGTTTAAAGCCATTGGATATTAATCGGTTTCTAATGAATACGAGAATAATAATTCTTATTCCGGAGGGATAGGATACTGAGCTGTAAATCACAATGGTGGTCCCAAAATTATGACAACCAGAATCTCTTATTAGTTGGCTTTAAAACTTATTTACTCTTGATTGGGTTTTACCAGGGAGGAAGGAGACAGCTTAAAGTGCCGCCAAAAAAAGAACGTTATAGAATAAAATGACCAATGAGAGGCTAGTATAAATCTTACTATTGGTCAATTACATTGTATACTGGCCTATCATTGGTCATTATTTTTTTGGAGGCACTTTACGCTGCTTCGGGAGGAAGTGGACATTAAGCTATAAAAATTGGAAAGAATCCTTAAAATTTTATGCAGATTTCAAATCTATTATATTCATTAAAATTCTTTCCAATTTTTATAGCTTAGTGGAAATTGAGCTGTTTATTACACAAGTCCTTACAGACAAACAGACTCTTAAATATCATGTTACTTTTATATATGTATTTATCAAGGTAATATTAGAATAGTTATTTCTCGCATCTTATTATAAACAGCTTTCCGCGGATATAGACTGTACAATTATAAGATTAAAACCAGTTGTTTTATCCCCGAGGTGCTAAAGGCACCGGCTAAAAAACTGGTTTTAATCTTATTATTGTACATTTTTATATTCGTAGAAAGCTGGATATAATACGATGCTAGACATAGTTTTTTCGTATGGATGAGAACCGGTTCCTGTCCACCGGATTCGAATGAATACGAGAAAGCATATTCTTATGTTTAATTCAACCCAAACATTACAAAAATTAAATTGTTTGAATCAGATGAATCCTAAAATCTGTTAAAAGGGGGGAAGTAAGGGGATATTGAACTGTAAAGGTAACCAAATTTATCTTATTCCTTGGCTTAAAAAACTTTGGGTACAATGTCAATTACCAAAGAGGATGTGTATCAATTTATCGTCTATTGACTTATCCATTAAGAGGTAGGTAGGTATATTCATAATTGTTCCAGTCAAATCAAAAGTTTATCAATAAAGTTATACATTATAGAGTTTCAATTGGATAGCGAGAAAAAGGAGATAGATAAAATGATAGGCAGTTAAATAGATAGACAGAGATTAATCGATAGAATGGTAGGAAGCAAAAGAAAAAGAGAGAGTTAGAAGGGGTAGAGAGAGAGAGAGAGAGAGAGAGAGAGAGAGAGAGAGAGAGAGAGAGAGGGAGAGAAAGAGTTAGAAGGGGTAGAGAGAGAGAGAGAGAGAGAGAGAGAGAGAGAGAGAGAGAAAGAGATTTTAGGATTGAAATGAGATAACTGTATTGTTAATATATAAATATCATGGAGAAGGACTATCAAAATTGTAGAGTAGATTCGCCTTTAAACCTTTACAAGCAAAGGTGCTTAATATTAAATTTGCAAATCTATGACTTATACCTTGATTAGCTCTAGTACTCTTATATCGTGCAGACTAGAGTTCTGTTTTATGTCAAAATATTTGGTGCTAATTCATTACTACCAAATTATCCCTTTGTTAAAGAGGTGGGATGTAGGGGACCAATAATGGACGCTATTCTAATAATGAAGTTAATGACTATAGTCTAAAGACAGTCTATCGCAAAATCATCAAAAGTTCACTTAGTACTTAAAAATAAATTAGGTGAATAATCAAGTAAAATATTCGAAACAAAATTGAAAATAAATTTGTTGAAAAACTGCTAACATGCAGGATATTTTTTTAAGGACATACTTACATTTTTAGGACTTGATTATTGAGATGAATCGCTTACAACATTGTTCATTGTTGTCCTGGGAATCAGTTATAAAAATCAGATCAATCGGATATTTAAAAAGTTAAAAATCAACATGTTTAAAATGGATGTACGGACATACTGGTAATTATATATAGTTGCTACGCCTTCTAAATCGTACCTAACTACTACAGGAATCACCATGCAAAGTTTGAAATCAATAGGACAATTCTAACATGCAAAATTAACGAAAAGAGCGAATTTTTACGTATACACGTACGTACAGACATAGACGTCCAAGGGGGGGGGGTAATGGGGCGATTACCCCCCCTCCCCCACATAAAATTTACCCCTACCTTGGGGGTGCCGTAGGCACCCCCAACCATTTAGGAGGGGGTATTTACCCCCCCCAAACAATTTTGGGGGGGTAAATACCCCCCCAAAATAAAAAATCCCTTTAAAAAAATTTTTTGGCGCGCTTCGCGCGCATTTTTAATACTAAATATTTAATAAAGTTTAAATTAGTTGGCTAAATCTGCATTGTTTAGCCTGGGTAAAAATTAATAATAGGTGAACATTTTATTTTTGCGATTCAGTTGTCTAAGTTAATATTCTATAATTAATGTTTTATATTTGCTGTATTGTATAAATGCTACATATACATATGATTTACTTCCCCAAAATTCGTAACGTTTAACTTCATATATTTTCATTTTCCTGATAGAATATTTAATGATTTTCGAGAGAAAAAATATTAGACATTATTGCTGTTATTAAACTTTGATTGGTTGGTTCTTTAAGTTGAGTGTCCAAATGTTTCCATCCACTAATTGTAATCTACTCAAGGGGTAATTTTGTCATCATGGAGATGCACATCAATTTATCGGCCATTGTCCCTTTAGGTCATATTTTAGGAGCAAAAAACATTTAGATTTTTAAATGTAAAATTTTATAATACAGGATTTATAAAATCTTTTCTTTCATCGTATTATAAACCGCTTTCCGCGGATATAGAATGTACAATTATAAGATTAAAACCAAATTTTTTAGCCCCGAGGTGCCGAAGGCACGGGCTAAAAAACTGGTTTTAATCTTATAATTGTACATTTTTATATTCGTAGAAAGCTGGTTATAATACGATGCTAGACATAGTTTTTTCGTATGGATGAGAACCGGTTCCTATCAACCGGATTCGAATAAATACGAGAAATAACTATTCTCAAATTCATTCAAAACCGATGAATATCCGGTGGAATACAACCGGTTCTCATTCACACAAAAAATATTATGTCTAGCATCGTATTATATCCAGTTTTCTACGAATATAAAGAACTGGGTTTAATCACATAGTTGTACATTATATATCCGCGGAAAGCTGTTTATAACACAATGCGATAAATAACTAGTAACTGTTTAAAAATGGTTAATTTTAGTTGACTTTATTTTAAAATATTTATTCAAACAATGAATAAAAATACGTTAAAACAAAAGTGTAATAAAATTAACACCTTGTTGTAAAGAAACAAGGATGACAACATTTTACAAAACACGAAGGCTTTCCAATTATTAAAAATCAACAAATATCTTTTCGGAAAACTTATTTCCCCCAATTATGATTGTCAAAAGTCTTCTTTTAAATCATAAAGGGACAAACTGTATGATTGATATTGATGGCAATATAGCTATCTATTAAAGCCTACTACTATCCTAGCATTTTAAGCTATCAAAGTAAGAAACCCGTTTTTAAAAATGTAAAAAGGGGGGTGGTACAGGTACTCATAGTCAAATTTAATCTATAAAACATATCTATAATTGTCTGTATCCTTATAATAAAGTAACAGGATATGTGTTTGTCTGTCTGTCTGTCTAGGATCTCGCTAACCGTTGAACCGAGCTTAACAGGGTAGCTTTTCATAGGTCCCGGGAAGGTTTATAACTATTTAGGGGAGGGTACCACCACCCTCCCAAGAGAAATCACTACAAAATCGATTTTTTTACCTAAAGAGACTTGAACGTAACAATGCAAGGTATCGTAGAGACTTTAAAACAACATTGCTTTCGTAGAGTTAAAAAAAATCTTAAAGTGCCACTATAGGCCTCTAGGGGGGCGTAGCCGCTAGTTGATTACAGAGTAGCTAAGCACGAAGAATAACAACACATAATTGTTAAAAAAATAAAAGTGTTTGTTAATGACCAGTTTTTTGAATGAATTTAACACATTGTTAAATACACCCCATACATTTTTTTATACACAAGAACATCACAATCCAAAAAGGCGAAGCCTTTATACTAAAATCATGAAATTGCAAGCAGGGAGGAGACATTGGACTTTCAATTATGAAAATGATACACTACATAATGGCTATTTTCGTTCATTATCATTGGGGGTGTACATATACTTATTAGGGTGGGTTCATATTGGAATTAGACAAAGAGGGGATATGCAACAGATAAAATTAACCTTAAAAACATTTCTGACCAAAAAAAGATTTTTAAAAATTGAGTTTTAGAACACGACCACTTAAAAATATAATTCATTACTTATTAGTATGCAAAGACGACATTCAAAAAATTTTTTGAATCAGAACTATGGCTTCATGGTGCTCCCTCGAAAGGCCTTGAGGAGCTGAATCAGGAACTTTTGTCCGTTTCAAAATATCTCGTTCCTAGCCTTAGAAATCACTAAAAAACCAAAAAATTTTAAGGTTTATTCAGAATTGTCCAATTTGTAGAGGTTTTTTAGATTTTCTCAGGCTAGGAACGAGATTTTTTGAAACGGACAAAAGTTCCTGACTCAGCTCCTCAAGGCATTTCCAGGGAGCACCATGAAGCCATAGTTCTGATTCAAAAATTTTTTACTCCCATTTACAAATAGCTATACAATTGAATGTCTGGTCGTCAGCGGTTTTAAGACTTAGGATAAATTTTAAATCATCCAGAGGTGTATTATATCTATATAAATTGAGTGCAGATCCCCGCTTTGGCCTCAGAAAAAAAATGTCCAAAATCGACCCACCCTAATACTTATTGACCATTGTCTTATCCCCTAAGATCCCTGATAGTTATATAAAAAGCTTCAAACTTCCAAACTTTCAAAATTTTGAACGTATCAACGATTTATACATTCAAAACTTTAATTTTCAAAAAAAAAATTTCTTTTGAAGTTTGAAGCTTTTTTAGCTAGCAGTAAATATTAAAATAGGATGAGGAAACACCGCGGAAACTGCGTACACATTTGGAAATTAAAATTCAGCACAGTTTTATGAAAGCTTCATTCTTAACATAATAGGCAGTAAAACTATTTCAAGCATTTAAAACATATAAAAATATTTTTGGAATTTGTTTAATTTTTTCATATAATACAGGTAATATTAAACATTAGTTAAAATATTCAAATTCAATATTATAAAGTGCTTTGTTTTCAGTTTATTTGTGCTTTTTAAGATCTCTCAACGGCTGCTTTAATATAACTTTTCTCTAGTGTAAGCTATCTGAGCTCTTAATTGGTGTCTTTAAAATCACTAAAACGGCTAGATCAAAAGAGCTTTACCTTCACGGAGAGCTTTTTTTTATTTATAAAGATTAATTCAATATTTTTAATTTCATTATAACGTCACGAGATAAGGATTCAAATATTAAAACTGTGGAAATTTTTGAAGGAATTCAAAAGAGAACTTTAGATTTACTTAAATGCGCAATATTTATTCAACGCATCGTATTTTAGACAGCTTTCCGCGGATATTAAAATCAAAAGATTTATACCAGTTTTGTTAACCCCAAGAGGCCAGAGAGGCCGTGCGAATAGAACTGGTAGTAATTTTAGGATTCTAATTTAAAATTGGTGTAAAATTATCTGTAATGCGATGCTATACATGATTTTTCAGTATGGATGAGAACATGTTCCAATTCAGCGGATATAAATCAGTTTCGAAGTCAAAAAAAAGTTTAAGCTGCGTAACTCGAAACGTGAAAAGCGCATATACACTTTTAATTCAATTGCTACGAGTTTTTATGAAAAAAAGTTGCTTTGAAGTTTTGACACTAGGAACGGAGTATTATTCTAAAAAATCATTTTCGCTGATTTTCTTAGCCAAACTGAAAAATCATGTATAGCATCGTATTACAGAAAATTTTCCTCGAATATTGAAATAAAAAATCATAAAAGTAATACAAGTTTTGTTAGCCCCGAGGATTTTAATCTAATTATTTATTTTTATTTTTATATTCGCGGATAGCTGTCTATAATATGTTACGATAAATAGCAATTAAGCCAAGCCAAAGTAATGGCAATGATCTATGATTTGAAAAATACGGTATAGTCCCTTTCGTGGCAACGCCTCTTAAGGGGCGTTTCGTCGCATTTTCACAGTAGCTTTTAAAAGGTTATTTTAGGTAAGGTTAGGTTAAGTTGGGTTACGTGATTGCCCCGCAGGGTTAGGCATTTGGCCTCGCAGGTTTAAAGGGCCTCTAGAAATAGGGTAAAAGCTACTGTAATAATACGACTAAACGCCCCTTAAGAGGCGTTGCCACGAAAAGGACTATATCCGAAAAATTGTCCCCATCCATACCTCACACTTAATCGTAATGAAATGGAAATTAAATACGAAGATGAAAATTGAAAACTTTTTTTACTCAAATATCTTTTTGAACCTTTGAAAAGCCGCGGCGTAGTGTTCGACGCTCTAGGCTTTGAAATTGCTGAAGTTTTTACACGATCGTTCAGGCATTAGGCAGATAAAAAGGATTTGAATATTTGCCATGTCTGTAAGAAAAAAATAATGTACGGCATTTATTGGTTGACCTCTAAAGTCTTTATATATTTAAGTAACATCCTTTCGTCTGACTGTAACGTATAGATCTTATCATTACATGAGGATTATTAAAACAATGTGGTATTAATCATTAACAGAAAGTCCATTATAAATCGATTTTCAATGATTCAAAAGAAAAATTGTATTTCTTGAACAATAAAGTATACTGTCTTAAATTAGAGTACATACATACTAAGCATTACGTAGTCAAGTGATATAGAAAAAAATTTTCATCAGGATTTTACTAGTTATTTATTGCATCGTATTATAGACAGCTTTCCGCGGATATAAAATGAAAAATTATTAGATTAAAACCGGGTTTGTTACCCCAGGTCATCGGCATTAATTATAAGATTTATATTTTAATACTGTAAAATTGTCTATCAAGTTTTATCCCATTTTCCCTGGATGTCTATGCATATAATTGTAAAAAAATATTGCTCATTTTTTAATGATTATGTTTTCTAGCACGCCGAGGGCCTTTGTAAATTACTTTTTTCATTTATCTTTTTAACTAGCTGCTGCGCCCTTAAAATCTAGGGGCTCTATATTCGAAGGGATATGAAAAGGCAGAAAATAACCGAATCGGTTCAGTTTTCAACGGACAAAAAAACTCTAAACTAAGTCAGCGGCTATATTCTTTGAGTCCTTAAGAAGGGTTGTAATCGACCCTCTATCTAAAATTTTTGTTTTGAGAATAATAATGTTAAAATGTATTTTTGGGAGGGCAGAGGTATGAACATTCCTTGGACCAATAAAAAACTTCACTACGAAGGAGAACAATATCAGTAAGATCCTTAACAGTAGATATACATCTCGATACTTTTACTTAAGAATTAACGGGTCATGAAAAGAAAACGAAAGTTCGTTTTCTTTTCATGATCTGAATTAACTCTTTATTAACCTAATTATCTTTAACATTTAAATAAAGAAAACTAATAGCTTTTTTATATTGTTTTCGTTTGTTTGAAACCAATTTTATTTCGTTTCTACAACAATCTACTTAGACCAATTCTTAAACAATAGTTAACCAAGTGAAAATATGTTTTTTGTTTTGTTTTTGTTTTTAACCCTTTCAAGCTCCCATTCTACCATGGACATAATTTTATTTTCAATTTGAAAATTTTGAGATTTTTAATGTTTTATCCCTTTTTAAAGACCCGACTTCCAGATGCTTAAAAGTTGAAGTTCAAGACTCAAGGTTACCAGCGGGTTCTAAATATTTGTCAAAGTTACAATAACAGCAGAAATTTGACCTCTTTTAGCATTTTAATGTTTAGTGATTTGTTGTATATTTTGGACGTTAGTATTGACATAAAATTTTCAGATCTTCTTTTTTTCTCTCTCTCTCTCCCTTTCTAATTTTCTTTTTTTCGCTTCTCTATAATGTTTAATGTTCTTCCTATTTCTTTATCTCTCTTCTTTCTCTCTTTCTTTCTCTCTTTCTTTCTTTCTTTCTTTCTTTCTCTCTATCTTTCTCTCTTTCTTTCTTTCTTTCTTTCTTTCTTTCTTTCTTTCTTTCTTTCTTTCTTTCTTTCTTTCTTTCTTTCTTTCTTTCTTTCTTTCTCTCTTTCTTTCTTTATCTCTTTCTTTCTCTCTTTACTTTTTCTCTTTCTTTCTTTCTTTCTTTCTTTCTTTCTTTCTTTCTTTCTTTCTTTCTTTCTTTCTCTCTTTCTTTCTTTCTTTCTTTCTCTCTTTCTCTCTTTCTTTCTTTATCTCTCTTCTTTCTCTCTTTCTTTCTTTCTTTCTTTCTTTCTTTCTTTCTTTCTTTCTTTTTTCTTTCTTTCTTTCTCTCTTTCTTTCTTTATCTCTTTCTTTCTCTCTTTACTTTTTCTCTTTCTTTCTTTCTTTCTTTCTTTCTTTCTTTCTTTCTTTCTTTCTTTCTTTCTTTCTTTCTTTCTTTCTTTCTTTCTTTCTTTCTTTCTCTCTTTCTTTCTTTCTTTCTTTCTCTCTTTCTTTCTTTATCTCTCTTCTTTCTCTCTTTCTTTCTTTCTTTCTTTCTTTCTTTCTTTCTTTCTTTCTTTCCCTCTTTCTTTCCTTATCTCTTTCTTTCTCTCTTTACTTTTTCTCTTTCTTTCTTTCTTTCTTTCTTTCTTTCTTTCTTTCTCTCTTTCTTTCTCTCTCTTTCTTTCTCTATTTCTTTCTATCTGTAAGAACATGTTAAATCTGGATAAATACTGATAGAAAGCCAGCAAGTTCATTAAAAAAAAATGAAATATTGATTAAGTAATAAGACAATGGACGATATTTTGATGTACTCCCGATCATAATAAACAGGATTACCCCTTCTGTAGATTAAGTAGATCAAGTGTGTTGATGCAAAGGTATGTGCCAACTAATGAGAGACCTCAATATTTTTGAGCAGACGGATAAAACTTTGGGTACCTGTGTCACCCCCTTCCTTGATGTCACTTGAAGCATTTGTTAAAAAAATACTAAAATTTCTCAATGGTTAAAGAATAAAAAAAAAGTATTTTAATAGATTTAAAAATTGCACAAAATACATCAAAATTTTGATTTACAGACCAATTAAAGGGTTGGTTGTCCGCAGTTATTGAAATTAATAGTGCCATAGAACAAGTTCTTTGACAAAACGTTGCTTTTTAATCCTAAATGCTAAAATTGTTACTAATAAAGAAAAAATTACGATTTCTTTTAGTTTAGAAGCCAAATGTATTTTCTTCTTCATTTACCCTACCCCGATACATGTAAAAAAAACATGTAAGCAGTTGATTTTAACTGACGGAAGAACACGTGAATTTGGCAGGGAATTCTTAAACATTGCTACGCTTTCAAGTTTATCATGTGATACATACAGTAACAAGGATGACAAGATCCATAAAAACAAAGCTCTGAAATCAAACGGAAGAACAAACGAATATTAATACTTGTAGAGTGTCAAAACATTTTAGTTAAAATTTTGTAAATACAGTTTCTGTTTAAGACATACATACTTTTTTTTTATCATTTTAGAGCAGCTATGCTTTTTTAACACAAGGTTTATATTAAACTCTGTGTAAAAGTCTGTTGATGACCATTTTAAAGCCCCTTTTTATAGACATTTTTAGAATTTTTATGCGCTTAATACATCAACTGTTTACGGTTGCATGAATCTTAAATTTAAAGGATTTTTTATTAACTGCCGCGTGCATTAGTAGGCTGTAAAATACCCATTTTTGGTGCAAAATTATTATGTAAGTAGCGTAGCAACTTTAAATAACACGGTTAACGACGTCATTCTAATAGCCCAAAAAAAAACATTTTCAATGCCCTTATGTATTTTGCATTTATAATGACTTGTAAAAACTATTTATAACTACAATTGCTGTATAACAATTCGATATTCTTTTTTACTTATAACAGATAAAGTTGTACTTTCATCAAAAATATTATTAATCAGTAGTTTTTGACGATTTTCTCATATTTTCTGTATCGTATAAACGTCAAAAAAGATTAACAATGCTTTTTTTGGTGTTTCGTTGGAATTTAAAATGCATTTTTGTCGGCTTTTTCAGTAATAATTCTTTGAAATGGACAATTATTAGAATAAAAGTTGTTTAATAAAGATACAAAGTTGCAAAATACACCACGATAAAAAATAAATAAAATTAGTATAGTTTGAAATCAAAAGAACAATTCTTACATCCATTAAGCGTTTAAAAATTATTATGTATTTCTTGTAGATCTTATAAGCGGCTTTGATAACAAAAGGTTGTTAACATAAATCACTGAAAATTATCAAAAAAGATATCAGACAGCATATTTTTCGAGTTTTAGAATATTTTAAAATTGTACACTAAACTCCATGTATTATGTTTAATAAAAATCTGTCTATGACTGGCCTGACTGCTAATCTTATTAAATGGTAAAGCATGCCACATATTAACGGAAATCTACGCTAAAAAATCAGACCTCTGTTTGCATCGCTTTAGAAAATCTAATTATTGTTATAAGAAAATATATTGCGTTTCATAAAGGAAGATTAAAAAGTATCTAAATTTCCGTTAGTCAAAGCATTCATTTTAAAGACAGTATATAATAATACTGTAATTACAGAAAAGCTCCGCTTTTGATTATCTATTGACAAATGAATTGAACTATTGGTTACAATTATTATATGCTATTATTAACCCAAATGTTCCTATAAAAACTGACAATATAAAAAAGTAGCAAATTCTTATAATAAAGTAACAGGATGTGTGTTTGTCTGTCTATTTGTTTGTACCGAAGGATCTTGCTAACCACCGAACCGATCGGGTTCTCCTTAACAGGGTAGCTTCTCATAGGTCTCGGGAAGGTTTATAACTATTTTGGGGGAGGGTACCACCACCCTCCCAGGAAAAATCACAAACAATCAATTTTTGGTGTGTTCAACGCAACATAGACAAATTTGAAATATAAAAATATGCACAGGCATTCCCATCTACTCCTACTTTGGATCATGGAAAGAAAACGAAGTAGCGGGTTTCGTCGTACATTCACTGTAGCTTTTCTAACCCTTTCGGAGGGCCTTAACCCTAACCCTTAGGGGCAAGCATTAACAGGTACCTAACCTAAAATAACCAAATCAAAAGCTACTGTGAAAATACGACGATACCCCCTACTTCGTTCTCTTTCCATGATCCACTACTTTTAAATTATTATTATTTAAAATATCAACCCTCGAAAGACAAGCGGATGTTTCTGCGTCTAACTCTTATAATATGTTTACAACAGATTAAAAATGTAAATTTTACTATTATTCTATTTTATTAAGTTTGAATCATCACCTTTTGTTAATAATAGGCCCCGTATAGTATATCGATCCGGTCGGTTACAAATAGGTGTACATACATACATACACATAAGTTTTCAAGTTTTCTGCATTAGAGTAAAACACTAGAGGGAGAAAGGGTTAAATAACTGTACTTCCCTATCGCAATGACCTTGTGCCGACTCTCAATTGGTTCTTTGAAAATCAACCCATGGTAATGGGAATATTAACAAGGCAAAGTAGCAGAAAACAATTTGCTTGCAGACGAAAAAGGTCTTTCATACTAAAGATCTCTTTTTTTGGCCACTCATAAAAAATCATGTTATATCATTTTACTGTACAACGTATTTCATTTTTGTATATAGTATATGCAAAAAAAAGAACGATCATTTAAAATATACCCAAGAAGGGGGGAGACAATGGCCTCCTAATGGTATTGCCCCCAAATGTGTTTAAAAATGGTATGTGTTAATATTGAATTTTTATTAGGAAGTACAAAGTACCACTGTCATATCAATGTTCTGAATTTAAACCAAGAGATATTTTATTATGAATAAGAGCATTACAAAAATTAAGCAAAAAAAATTATGTGACAATGTTTAAACACACCCCATAATAGTAAATTTAGTTTTAATATCTAACATGTTATAATTATTGATTATCTATATCCTTTAGATTTGATATTTACTCTTAGACTTTTATAAGATTCAAAGAAAACTTTTAAGATTTTATTTTCATTTCCAGTAAGGCTTTGTAACCGATTGATATCCGCTAGATAAGAACCGGTTCTACGCCATACTGAAAAATCATGCATAGCATCGTATTACAGAAAATTTTTCACAATATCAACATAAAAATAATAAAATTAATACCAGTTTTGTTAGTCCGGGCCTTCGGCCCCTCTGGGCTAACGAAACTTTTTAAAATTTTATATTTTTATTTTTCATATCCGCGGAAACCTGTCTATAGTAAAATGCTATAAATATCAGACCTATGTATAGATCAATTGAAGATAATTTGATCTTAACCCCAAATTTAGAAAGAGATACGACAATTTAAGATAAATAAATGTACATCCTAGATGATGATAAACAAAATTACTTCTTATGTAAATAAAAATTATCGGTTGAAAAGTTTGAATACTACTAATTTTGAACCAAGTTTTTTAGATAACTTGGTACTTTGGGTACCAGTGTAATTTGCAGTCCAATGTCCCCTACCTACCTGCCAAAACTAAATAATAAACAGCACTTTTTCGTGTTTTTTCATTAAATAGAAACATAATTTGATGTCTTAAATTAATAAAAAGGAAAAAAACAGAAACAGCCTAGAAAGAAAGATGATTAAAACCCTCAGCATATTATGACGTCATACGATAGAATAGCCAATGAAAGGCCAGTATACACTGTAATTGACCAATGGTAATGGCCTCTCATTGGTTATTTTATCGTATGACGTCATAATCTGTTGAGGGACTTTAATCATCTTTCTAGATCGCTATTTTACATATTTATCAATGGTTTAATCGCCCCCTTTATTTGAAACATAAATCAAATTTTGTTTTAGGTCTTACACAATACACCACTCTAAACCTATAATAAAGCCATTTATCTTGTTTTTTAATGTTGTCATCCTTGTTAAAGAACAATTAAACTTAATTATTTTAATTAAATCAGAACCTACAGACAAAGGTCAGAAAGTCAAAGCCTAATGAGTTAAATACTTAAAGGGTTTAATAATGATTACATTCAGTGTTTTTAAAATCGAGGATAACATTGGTTTACATCAACGAAACAAAACTTAGCAATAAAAAAATAGTTGATTATAGTTTTTAAGGTACTAAAATTGTCAAGTTTAATGTTTAAAAGCGAAACTTTTCTTAAGGATCAGTCCTTTGTACGTCCGGAACGGATAGCTTTTTCGTTAATTAAGGCATGTTAGAATTGTCCTATCGATTTCATGGATTGATTTTACGTTTACTCTTATTTTTTTGGGTGTAAACTGCTATTTGCTTTTTGTATTTAAATGCGGAATCGTATAAATATCCAAAACTGAGCCTCGATAGGACATTTCTTTTCATGTGATTAACCATGAACATTAAGATATATAAGTTGGAAAGAATTTTAATGTTTTTTCTTTATAAAATTCGTTTTTTGTATAATTCTTTATCTAAAAGCGGAAATACTATTTAAGTTAATTAATTTTGACATCTGTAATTGGTGGATTGAAAATTATCTTCGCTCTGATAGGAGAAGCTTAAGTGTCTCACATCATTCAACCAATTAAAGCGCAGGTAGTTTCCAATCCACATATCCTTTTGGTCAAAATGTATGAACTTAAATTGTATTTCCGCTTTTAGATAAATAATTATTCAAAAACGATTTTTATAAAAAATCCTTGAAATTTGATGCAGATTTCAAATCTCCCTCTAACATTAAAATTCCTTCCAACTTATATATCCTAATGAACATACCAAAATATTTTCACAATCAAATAGCAGAAAACTAGGATGACAACATCCATAAGTAATAAAAAAAAAAAATAATGGATTGACAATAGAACAGATGTTTAGTGATCATAAAAAGACCGACAAATAGAATCACCTAAATAATATATTGTATGCTTATTGGTCCAGACATCGTCACCAAAATTTCAGCTGTTTATTATAATTAATAGCTGACAAATTAACGTTTCCAGACGGACGGACGGATATACGGATATTTTGAATCATATATTTGCCTCGCTACAAAGAATAAATGTAGATTTACGTAAGAAACTACGAAAATGTAAATAACTCAATCAACAAAAAAAATTTCAAAATGGTTTCCTTTATAGAAATTGTTACCATTTTGAGGAAAAGAAATTTCAAGGTTGCTTTTTGGACTATAGAGTATTAAAGTGGTATAAAACGACTTATTTTTGACATAACGATATTCTAATGACTAGATACCTAATTTGAAAAAATGACTTTAAAGACCTTCAATGGGTAAATAAACTTAAAAGAATTGCTTTGTTAACACTACATTACACTTTACTGTTCCTATTTGATATAGCAACATCTATAAGTAGCGAAGCACAAAAATCATGGAATTGATAAACATACAAAGTAAGTTAAAGAGCAGTTTTCAGTTATCACAGCAATGAAAAAAAGAGAGAGAATGTGATCAGTAAACCTTAAAAATAAAGTTAACATCTTTTGGAGCATGACTGACTGACAGACGGACAAAACAATGTGTACATTAGACCAGGGAGTAAGGGAGGGGACAATGGGCAATTAATTCAATATAAGAGTTATCAAAGAAAGGGCATGAAATCCAGTTTAATCCAATAAATTTGTAGGAAATTATAAAGGGATTGTTAATTGAATAATAGATTTCCATAGCGTCATGTAAAGTGAAATCACAACTTGTTTTTGATGAAATATATTGAGGTTTTTTGGTGTGATTTTTATATTAAAAGATTATTGGACCCGGCAAGCTCCTAGCAAGAATATGACTGCCCCTTTTTATTCTGTTTATTTCCCTTGCCCCTTTCCCCCACCTCCCTTCTCCCTTCTCCCCGTCTGCTACATTCCAAACTAACTCAACGAGTGTTTATTTCCCTTCCCCCCACTTCCCTTATCCCGTCTCCCCGTCTGCAATATTCAAAACATACATAACGAGTAGCGGCATTCTATGCGCAAGTCCCCAAACTCAGTCAGAAACTGCTAAATTCTTGCACATTCCCTTTAAGCCAGTCCCCAAAGTCTGAGACTCCTAAAAATTGAATATTCGATCCATTGTCCCCTCCCTTACTCCCTGACATTAGACGGCAAATGTCATAAAGACCTTAACTAAACAAAAATCAGCTGTTTATCGTTAATAGCAGCAGAGAAAATCACATTTTTATGGCTATTCATTTTTGTTACGCTATTTATGGACAAAATTGTCCTTGTACACAATTAACCAAATAATAAAAGCTCAATTTATGAACTATCAAGGGCGAACTATAATTTAATATTATTAACTCCAGGGCTCGCCAGTCGCCTGTTAGCCTCACGCGAAATCAACCCTTTACACTTTCAAAAGAAGGGTAAGAAGTCACTCAAAAATCAGATACGTGTGACGTCATAAAAAATGAAGGAGATGAGAAGAGAAGTGGGAAAGAAAACCCCTAAAAAAGAGATGGACAAGCCCTCATTTTTATGACGTCACGTGGCTGATTTTTGAGTGACTTTCTTCCTCTTCTTTTAAACCTGATCCATACACAGTATTTCCCTTTATAACTCAACAAACCGGTTTTAATTTGAGGCTTATTTGCGGCTGCCGAGCCTTGATTTAATTTGCTTCCATTTGAAGATGACGAGTTTTTTGACAGACACAAATCTTTATAATACAGCAATAGAATGTCTGTTTTTTTGTTTCAGGGGAAGATTCGTTACACTTACCTATAAAATAAGGTTAAAATAATAAAACAAAATAAAATTCTTAATATCTATCTATCTATCTATCTATCTATCTATCTATCTATCTATCTATCTATCTATCTATCTATCTATCTATCTATCTATCTATCTATCTATCTATCTATCTATCTATCTATCTATCTATCTATCTATCTATCTATCTATCTATCTATCTATCTATCTATCTATCTATCTATCTATCTATCTATCTATCTATCTATCTATCTATCTATCTATCTATCTATCTATCTATCTATCTATCTATCTATCTATCTATCTATCTATCTATCTATCTATCTATCTATCTATGTATCTATCTATCTATCTATCTATCTATCTATCTATCTATCTATCTATCTATCTATCTATCTATCTATCTATCTATCTATCTATCTATCTATCTATCTATCTGTAAACTTGTAAAGGAATGTAAGTATATCCTTGAATCAATCTAGATTCTTTTCCCCCCTAATTCGATCTATCATTCATAATATAAAAGATGTACAAAGTAGACCAGAGGTGGATTCTTGAAAAACTTTTTAGCTCACTGCCTCACTAAAATTAGTGAGCCTCGCTAAAAATTCTCCAAATCGCATAAAAAATAAAAAAAAAATCACAAAAGGGTTAGTAACATAGGATTTTGTTGAACTTTTGTAGATCTTTAATGTGATTTTGAGGATATTTTTACAAAAAATTTTAGCGAGCCTTACTGATTTTAAGAATTTACCTCAGAAAAGGTGCTGTGAAATTTTAGGGGTTTAGGTTAAAGAGAGAAAAAAAGAGTAGAGAGAGGAAAAAAAGAAAATTGAAAAAAAAATATTTTAAAGAAAAAAAAGACTTGAATTTTTAAATCTTTAAAACCCGTCTATTATAACTAACGAAGATAATTAAATTAAATATATGACTATTCAAATTGGAGGAGTAACTATTTACATGCCATTGACCTATATGTTCCATGCTTCTAGTTCTATATAAGGAGAGCATAGACCATTTTGTTATAAATGAACATCTATCTTCTTAAGTAAAGATAAATTTTTCAGGAAGGGAAGGGACCATGGCGTTAAAATGAATATAATACCCTTATAATCCCCCAAAAGAAAAATCCAAAATTGTGTAAAAAATGATCCATGTAACGTCATAAAAATTAAGGGGTATGAGAGGTAAATTGGGAAAGAAAACCCCTTATCAAGAGATGGATAATCCGTCATTTTTATGACGTCACATGGATGATTTTGACACAATTTGGGTTTTGTCCCCCAAAATATTCACAGCTGCTGTCGGTAGAGTGACACAAATAAAAGTTTGAGGAGACATTAATTAATTGGCCATTGTTCCATCCTTGTTTCCCTGTGGACAAAAGGCCACACAACTTGATTTATATAAAGACCATAAAGTTCATATTTACAAAGGAAATATTTTCTTTTAAATAAAGAAGAAATATGAAAGTCAAACTTAAAGTTATCTAAAAGTTATTTCTTTCATCGTATTATAAACGGCTTTCTGCGGATATAGAATGTACAAGCTGGATATAATACGATGCTAGACATAGTTTTTTCGTATGTATGAGAACCGGTTCCTATCCACCGGATTCGAATGAATACGAGAAAATGTTTTTTCATTTAACATACTGCCTAATCGATCTAGAATTCATTATTTGAAAAATCAGACTATGAGGATAATAAAATCATATAAATATTTATTACAGGAATCCTCATGCTAAGTTTGAAATCGTTTTTTAACAGGCCTAAACTAACGTCAAGAGCCTAATTATAAAAAAAATTGCTCTTTAGAGTATTTGTCTATTTTCCTAAGTTTAATCAGACAAAGCGATGAGTACATAAATTCATTTATGCCTGTCTGTCTGTCTATCTATCTGTCTGTCTCTATGTGTGGCTGTCTTATATTTAGTATTGTTTAAAATAGTTATACATTTTTAAAAAATATAAATTAAAAAGGGCTTTCTAGTTTCAAGCATCTCTTATACTTTTAAATCTGCCAGTAAGCAAGACATATAGTGAATTTACAGCACATACAGATTGATATAAATATCACGGAAAAGTCCCTTAACAGATTATGACGTGATACGAAAGAATAGCCAATTAGAGGCCAGTATACACTGTATTTGACCAATGGTAAAATTTATGTGGCCTCTCATTGGTTATTTTTATCGTATGACGTCATAATCTGTTGAGGGAGTTTAATCATCTTCAAGATCAAGGATAAACCATAGTTATAAAGAAGCTTCGCTTTAGATAAAAATAAAAGAGCAATATTTCCAGGGTGGGAGGGGACATAGGCCTGTTAATTATATAAGTACCCAAAGTTTAGTGATAACGTTTTCTTTTCTTTGGCTCAACAACTTTGGGAACTATCATTGAACTTTGATTGGTTGGTTATTTAGATTGAAAATAAAAACTTTTCAAGCACCAATTCTGTGTATCATCATTGGGAATATACATTGATTTATAGGCCATTGTCTTATCCTTTTAGATTCCTTTAGATGTTTCACATATTAAACATCCCACCCTGAGGTTTATTCTTAAAAAAAAGAAATTAGGGTCGCTTATTGAGGCAAAATTATCTCTATGAAAAATCCTCGAAAATCAAATAAAAATCCACAAAAATTAAATAAAATCATAAACGGGATATTAACATAACATTCTGTCTGATTTTTGTAGATTTTTATGTGATTTTGGAGGATTTTTTACAAAAACATTTTTGCCTCACTAAGCGACCCTAATTTGTTTTTAAGAATCCACCTCTGGTCAAAAAAACACCTTAGTCTATAATTATGTCTTTATCAAATTTAAAATATATAATTATCTTTTCAACATGTCACTTTCATTGTTTCTAAACCTTTCATTGAAAGCAAAGATTTTCTACATTTATCTTTTTAATGTTGACATTGCTCCTTACATTTCATGGTGATTCTTGTAACAATAAGATACGATTACAAAACTCTTAAATCATTTAGAACGTCCTTAACTACGTATGTTATATCTATGTTATCTCTATGAATCTAATACTTTATATGTATTAAATCAAAACAACTTACTTAGCCAACATTAGCATTCTAAATTGAAGATAAAAAATTCAATATCCACTTATTCTATATATCCATTCTCTTAAAAGGCAGGACTGATCGTTTTATGTATGTTTATTATGATTCTGGAAAGGTTTAAGGCCATTTGACTTGAGGCCACATAACCCCGTAAGAATAATAACCGCCCAACGTGGTTAGTAATTATTAGGGGTAGGAAAGGCATGTAGAGTAATTTAACCGGCATTGTCCTATCACTCCGTATAGAAGACAATATATTAATTGTATTATATACATACTTTCGGCCACGCCCCCAAGAGGTCTCTATTTGTGTGTTGGGAGGAATTTTTTTAGGGGCGATTTCTCTTGGGAGGGTGGTGGCACCCTCCCCCAAAATAGTTATAAACCTTCCCAGGACCTATGAGAAGCTACCCTGTTAAGGAGAACCCGATCGGTTTAGCGGTTAGTGAGATCTTTCGGTACAGACAAACAGATGGACAAACACACATCCTGTTACTTTATTATAAGAATATGGTTGTATGTAAGAAATGTGTGCCAATATTTCAACTAAAATTAACCCACAGATAGAAACACCCTATCCTATTATATAAAGTAGTATATTTTTGTTGTCTGTATCAAAGATTCTCGCTAACCGCTGAACCGAAATTGTTCTTTAAGATACCTTAATTAATTATCTTTTTTACATCTTTGAGGTTGTTTGAGATTATTAATTATTAATTTATCTTTTCGGCTTGATAAATAACCCGTTCATTGAACGACTTTTTTCTTAATGTCCTTAATACGCATGTTTTGCGCGCTTGTTTTGCGCGCTTGTTTTAGGCCATTGCATTATTCTAATTCAAACTTACTGCCTACATTAGCAATTATTAACGTCTTTCGAACCACAGTCGAAAAGTTACTTGAACGCTACACGTCTTTATACCCAATATCAATATCTTTTTTTTTCAGAATAAGGTTGCCTACAAAAACAAACCAAAAGACTTGACACCAGGAATAGTTAACTCCCACTTTTCAGGGCTAGAAAGCCGTATTTCAGCCGCCATTTAACTGCTTTTAAGCATCTATAAATACTACTAAAGTAATCTATCAAAATGAAATAATGTAGATAGACACGTCCATTTTCTATTGCGAATGTTTAAGCGGTTGTTACGCGGCTTATTTGCGGCTATTGTGCCATGTATTTTTACATTTTGCAGCTGTAACTTATTTTAAAATATACCAATTAAATATCTAAATGTATTTATATTTATGTTTATTATTATTAATATATTTTTCTCATCAGATTTTATTCAGGGCAGGGAGGTGACTTTGGGCTGTTTATTACACTAGTCCTCAAAGTTTTACAATAATATTTTCTTATACGTTGCCTTAACAACTTTGGGGTTTTTGTTGAATTTTGATTGTTTAATTAATTTGAGTGTCCAAAAGTTTCAACCACTATTGTAACTTTGCGTTTGATGCACATCAATTTATCCTAATAAAAGAAGTGAAAAAATAATTTTCAAAAAGTAACTTTAAGCTCTCAAAATAATTTAAAAGATTTTTTAACATATCATTTTTCTAGTGTGATTATAATGATTTGAAGATTTTTTTATTGATACAATTTTGAAATCTTACAATTGAATGGATAGGAATTAAATAAGGAAGAGTATATACCTATAATATATTTACAGTAGTAGGTTTTTATTGTCTGAGGCCTAAAATTTTGATAACTGATGAACTGATTGAGTTCTCCAATTAAGGGAAGCTTCACCTGAGTCCGATCCCAAAAAGGTTTTAGGCTATTCTATTATAAGATATACGTCTTAAAATCATTTGGTCAAAAGCAATTTAATAGCTAAAAAATATTCAAATTTTAAATCTTTTTTAGTAAAATTTTAGTAATTCTACTTTTGGCATGATTCACTTTTCATAGATTTTAGTAAAGTTACTTTAAGTTAATCAAAAATTTGATTTTTAAGTGATAATATTTCAATTTAAAATCAATGGATTGTTTTGTATATCAGATTATTATGAAAATAAACAAGGATAAAAACATTCTAACAAGGATTTATATCAACTCTTTATGAGAGTTATATCTATCCTAAAGAGAGAGGTAATCTACAACCCTTAATCCATAATTTTAACGTAATCAACGTTAAATCAATGTCGTCTACTCTGCTTTGTCAATGTACTGTTTATCATGAATCTAGAGGGGTACGACACTTGAAATGTATTGATTAACTTTCCCATTGATAATAAACAATATTACTCCTACTGTAGGTTAAACTTTGAAAAGTTTGCGCACTACTGTGGAATCAACCAAACAAAATTCAAAAGTACCCAAAGTTTTTTGAGTCAACAAATAACAAAAATTTGGGTACCAGACTACCAGTGTAATTGACTGTGTATGTACCGGAAATATTGTAAGACAGAATAAAAATCCATGTTAACATATTTTAGTTTTGGAGACGAAACTTTTTTTTGGCACCGCCAAGTAGAAGAGACAAATATTAATCAACGCATTTTTAGCTATTATCCCAGCTCAGGGAAGGAAAAGATATTTATACCAAACTTATTATCTTATTCGTTTGCTTAAAACTTTGGGTACTTTTGCTGATTTTTAATTGGATTCCCAGGGAAGTTAATTACACTAGCCCCCAAAGTTTTATGATAACGTTTTCTTATAAATTGGTTTGACAACTTTGGGGACTTTAATTTATTTTTGATTGGTTGAGTGTCTAAACTTTTCAACCACTATTTGTAATCTTCAAAATGGTAATAACATTCTCAGTGCATCTCAGTTAATTTGAGCGAAATGGGTAATTTGCAGGACTTTTACAAATCTAACACCTAAAATAAGCCATCATGTGGAAGTGATATTTCACCCCCCCAAAGATTTGGCTTCAGTTGTGAATATTGAATGTTGATTGAGTGGGGACACTAGCAAGGATAAGACAATGGCCGATAAATTGATGTACATCCCCTATGATGATACACAAAATTACTTCTTCTGTAGATTAAAATTAGTGTTAAAACCTTTGAACCCTTAAGATTAAATATCATAATTATGCAGGGATCTAAAGGGATAAGACAATGGCAAATAAATTGATGTACATCCCCTATGATGATACACAAAATTACTTCTTCTATAGAATAAAATTAATGGTTAAAACGTTTGAACACTTAAGATTTAAATATCATAATTATTCAGGGATCTGAAGGGATAAGACAATGGCCGATAGATTGATGTACATCCCCAATGATACACAAAATTACACCTCCTGTAAACTACTGTTGAAACGTTTGAACACTCAACTAAATGAACCAACTAATCAAAATTCCATAAAAGTCCCAAATGTTGTCAAGCCAACTAATAAGCAAATGTTATTATAAAACTTTGGGGACCAGTGTAATAAACAGCCAATTGACCCCTCTCTTTTTGGGACACTATACTTTAGATTGATTGAATTTTTAGTAATGTAAATGCATGTTTAATTTACATTATTATAATAGCGTTATTGTCTAATAGAAACGTCGACTTTAAAGACATGATTAAGACCTTTAATAATTATTATATGCCTATATGTACAAAATATTAATTAATCTTTTTATTTTATAATGTGTTATACTTTTTGCGATACATTTTTACTTTTCGTTGAAATCACCTAAAAAAGATATTTTATTCTCTTTATTTTGTTAAATGACTTAACATGTAGAGCAGCTATGCTATTGATTAATGCTGAACTAGTTAGCTATAGTAAAGTTAGATAGATAGATAGATAGATATATATATATATATAGATAGATAGATAGATAGATAAATAGATATATATATAGGTAGATAGATAGATATATAGATAGATAGATGAATAGATATATAGATAGATAGATGGATAGATAGATACATAGATAATATGTAATGTTTATCTAAATATTCAAATACATATAGTGATCGATTATACAAATATCACCTAGAGTTATTTATGATATATTACGCACCCTTCATTTTCCTATCAATTAAATGATTATGGCCGTGCCCCTAGCCTCCGGCTAGAAAATTCTTGTACTTCATGGCTCAACAACTTTGGGGACTTCAATTAAAAATTTGATTTGTTGGCTCGATAGGTTGGGTATCCAATGATCCATGCGTTTCAAACTCTATTGTAATCTACAGAAGGGTAAATTTGTGCATCATCATTGGATATGTATATTAATTTAACGGCCATTGTCTTATCTCCAGATTCCTGGATTAAAAAATCCAGGAATGGAGGGGACAATGGAATGTAAATATAACTTTCCCTCAAAGTTTATCAACTTTTTCCTATCATTCGATAGCTAAAATTTTAGGGGCTTAATTATAATTGGGTTGTACAAAATAGAGGTATCCAAAATTTCCACACTTAACATTGATATATTTAACGGGTATAATTGTGCATTGTGTTATCCCTTAAGATCTCTGATTGGAATAACTTATGCCTTCGCCCCTAGAGGCCATTAGGGGCACTTGAGGAGGGGAGAGTTGAATCCAAAAACCCATTTTTTAGAATTTGAATTAAAAAATAGTTAAAAAAAATATTTTCCATGCCATTTTTTTATTTTAGTTTAAAAATTTTATTTTGTTGGGGGGGGGGGGCATTTTTTTCTAGAGGTAATTTATCTTGATAGGGTGGTGTTACCCTCCCCTAAAATGGTTATAAACCTTCCCAGGACCTATGAGAAGCTACCCTGTTAAGAAAAACCCGATCGGTTCAGCGGTTAGTGAGATCCTTCGGTATAAACAGACAGACATCTTGTTACTTTATTATAAGGATAATCCTAATCCTACTATAGGCATGGTTAGAGGCAATACGTTTAACAAAGTGTCATAATTTGTAAGGCGTCAATTATTCAATTTCTCAGTATATATAGAAGGGTAGAAATACCATGAAAAACAACATTGTATTAATACTTAACATATTTGAAAAAAAAAGATGACAACATCCATAAAAGCGAAGCTCTGAAACGGTAGGACATACAAACATTGAGTGTGAGAACTGAATAATCATATTATAAATAAATAAAAGTAAAACAGAATTGTAAGTAAATTTGTTGAAAAAACTACTTATATACAAAATGACGTTTATGGATATCCTGACATTTTTAGGACTTGATTATAGAGATGTTTCGCTTATAACATTGTAATTTGTTGTCCTAGGAATCAGAATTCCAAAAATCAAACCAATCGGATTATTATATCATATGAACTTTAATTGTTCAAAAAGTTAAAAATCAACACGTTTAAAATTGACGTACGGACATTCGGATAACGATTATAGAGTTGCTATGCTTTCTAATTCGTACCTAACTAATACAGGAATCACCATGCAAAGTTTGTAATCGCAAGGACAACTCTAACTTGCCTAAATTAATGATTTATCCTTTCAGGACGGACGGACGGACCGACCATAATTAAAGAAAAGCTTCGGTTTTAAAAAGTTAAATAATTTTAAAGTTCATAACTAAAATAAACATACTAACTATTTCCAGATTATTTGTAGGCATTCTTTTGTTTGTCAAAATTTTGCGCGAGCATAATCTATATGTACCACTGTTTGGCCTTTAGCAGCCTTTAAAGTTCATAGATTTTTGGAGATAATCGTTAACAGTAACATTTCACCGTGAACTGCACTAGATCCGATTTTTTTTATAAAAAAATATTTGGAAAAGCAATAATGTTTTAAATCAACTTTCTGGTAACGCTTTTTTGGGTTAAAGGATTATTATGTATGTCAATTATATATATATTAAGGAATATTGACAAATAATCAGTAATTTAATTAATTTTAGTTGTGTTAGAAATCTTCCAAAGTATATTTTATGTTTGTTGGTTTTTGTAAAATTTTTATGCAATAGATATTCTTTTAGAGGAGAAAAAAAAATAATTTACTATTCTATACCTTTCATGAGAAATTGTACATAAACTTAACATAATTCTGATAAATTAAAACACTAAATAAAATCTTGATTCTTTTAAAACAACTGTATTTTTAGTCTATATTTACGGTTGAGTTAAGTTTAGTAAAAGTTGAAATAACCCCGCAGGGCTATCTCCACCCATTGGTAAAGTTGGCTTATGAATTGGTTTATTATTACTTGGATCTTCTACCAGATCATTATGTACTCTAATAAAGAGAAACTCGTATCTGGCTAAAATAACGATACCCCCAATTCACCCTCTTTACTTACTCCTACTAGATGAACAAACTAACCAATGTCCACGTTAGCAAAATAAATTGACGACAATTTCCCCCCTGTCATAATATCCACTTATATTCTTATCCATTGCTCATACCAAATAATTTTCTATATTAATTTTCCATTTCCTGGAATGTAATTATAATCGTAAACATTAATTTTGTAATTAAGATTTCATACATCACAGAATTAATGAAGAAATTTTAATATTTTCCAGTTCAACTAGTTTCAAATTTATCTTTCAAGTACATGGATACAACAATTAAAGATAGTTTTATCTTCCAAATGAAAATATTGTGGTAAATTATTTGCATATATTACACATAGATCTCAGAATATTACACTATCTTAACCTAACCTAATCTGTATAGAAATACTTCGTATTTTAATACTCCTGCGTTTGTCCATTCCGACGTCTGGGACTCCTCCGTTTGTCCTGGAACCGTCGTAGACAAAAAAAAATAATGGTATTTAATATATTTTTCAGTATGGCTTCGAAACCGAATAAAATCCGCTGGATTATAATCGGTTCTCAGTCATACTAAAAAAATCATGTTTAGCATCATATTACAGAAAATTGTCCACGTAAAATAAATTAAAAATCATTAAAATAATACCAGTTTTATTAGCTCGGGTTCTAGGGCTCACTAAACTGGTTTTAATCTTCTAATTTTTCATTTTAATATCCGCAGATATCTATAATACGACGCGATAAATAACTATTAACTACACATAAATATTAGGGTGGGTCGATTTTGGAATTTCACATTAGTAGACATTTGCAAGGGTTTCTGGGCCAATATAAAACCCTGTAAAACTTGAAAGAGGTTTTTTAATCCAAAAACAACGGGCGCGCGGGGGGTATAAAATTTGCCCGCCCCCTTATAAAACCAAAAATTGAAATTCCTTCAAACACAGGCATGTTGCATATCAAAATGACCGCATTGAAATGCTGATTACAGATCTGAAATTCGTTTTGAAAAATATTGATTCAGTCTGAAATGATTTTCAAATAACCTACTAAAATGAACAATTTTGACAAAATCAGCTGTTTTTAGGTACTTAATGAGATATTATTCAAACTAGGAGCAATATTTTTCAAAACGGTTTTCAGATTCGTAATCAGCATTTCAATACGGTCATTTTGACATGCAACATGCCTGTGTTTGAAGGAATTTAAATTTTTGGTTTTATAAGGGGGTGGGTACTATTTATACCCCCCGCGCGCCGGCAGCCATAAGAGCCAAGTCACTTTTGAAACTTGAAAGGGGCTTATCATACATGTATATGACTTCCACAACTTATGATAACAGTAAAATCTAAAAAAAAAGGTGAAATGGGCCCACCCTAATAAATATATCGTACAAGACATTAAAACAAAATAAAATTACTGGTTTAATTAATCGGCTGAGAAAAACAAACTTACCTAAAAAATAATATCAGTAAATATATTGTTTTTGTAAGTAGGGTCCTAAGGGGTAGTATTATAAACAGTTTTCCGCAAATATAAAAATATACTATTATATTATTAAAACCCGTTTGGTTAGTCCTGAGATGACAAATGCAAGGTTTAACAAAAATGTTTTGAATTACATGATTTTTGTTTTAATATTTGTGGAAGATTGTCTGTAATACGATGCTATACATAATCTTCACTATTGCTGAGAACCGGTTTTAATCCAGCGTACATCATTTGGCTTCGAAGGCATCTATCTATCTTAAAATATTATATTAACGTCCTTACACTATTGACATAATTACAAAGTTGTTACGCTAATATCAATGTGTTTTTTCATCCTAGGAATCTATTATGGACTTAATTTGGTCCATTGTTACAGGAATCACCATACAACGTTTGACTATCGGTAAATGTAAACTTTTATAAATCACTATTTAAAAACTTTTTTTTTGTTAGAGACATACAAACATCCCACAATTAAAATAATCATTCAAATTTCATTTTTTTGTGCATTATCATTTTAATCAACTTCTATTTTTAACAATCTTGTTAAAAATATATGAATGAACTTTTTCTTTAAAATAAATTAGGCGTAAAGGGAGGTCGAATGCAACAGGAATAGAAAGACAGAAAGTGAAAAAAAGATAAAGAAAGAGATAATTTTTATAAAATAACGAAAAATAAAGTTTTCAACAAATGATTTACCTATATAAAGTATATATTATATATACTAATATTTAAATCAAAGTTGTACATTTTTATTGAGCTAAAAAGCTGATTGAACTGTTTGTTTTATCAGGAAACCTTTATGTAGAGGTGGTTTTAGACTATTTTTGTAGAGATAGAGTAGGCTTAGGCTTTATTCAAATATAAAATACTGTTTTTTCCAGCATCGCTTCGAAACCGATCATTATCCGCGATGGGTTAAAACAGGTTAAAAAATTATGCATAGCATCGTATTATATCCATTTTTTTAAAAAGTCCGTAATTGTACAATTATATCCGCGGAAAGCTGTTTATTATACGATGCGATAAACAACTATTCTTGAGACTATACGTCCCTCGTCCCCTGTGGAACCGTATGGGCCAATGAATCGGGTTAACAGGGGTCGTCTTGTTGCAGGGATAGGCCATCCAAAGAAAATTTTATCTACAAATCAAAACGAATAATTTACTACATTTTATCATCTGATTGCACAAATAGAATTTTGTAGTTATCCGTATACAATACATATATTTTTCTGCATGTAACGAAGAATCTCGCTAACCGCTGAACCGATGTAGCTTCTGATACGTCCTAAGGAAGGTTTATAACTATTTTAAGGGAGGGTATAACTACTCTCCCAAGAAAAAAGATACAGCCCTTTAAAAAAAAGCTTAGCCGCTATTTGCAAATAAAATAATAATTCGTCAAACTAAAACTTTTAAAGTAAGTGTTTTTTTGCAGATTATTTTTTCATTTGAAATATCTATGTCCTTGAGGTCGACAGTAAATTTTACAACATACATGTTCGTCGAATGAATACAAGGATGACATCATCCAAAAATAAAAAAAATGGAAAATCTTTCAGTTACAGGTATTGTTAAATTGCAATAGATTTATCTTAAGTTATTAAACGAAAAATAGGTCCTACGACAAACGCAGGAGTCCCAAACGTCGGAGTGGACACTTAACCTAACCTATTTTAGACCATCTTATAGGTTTTTAAATGCCGCACCCCTGCAGGGAGCTTATTTGTTCATTCATATCTTAACCTAACCTAATCTGTATAGAAAAACTTAATAAAATTAATATCTTAACACTCCTGCGTTTGTCTACTCCGACGTTTGGGACTCCTGCGTTTGTCCTGGAACCGAAAAATGTGGTGAATCGAAGATAAAAAATCTAATTTGTAGTCTTGTTAGGTAAGGTATAGTTCTCTTTGGGAAATCTGTTTTAAATAATGAGCCCCGAGGGGCAAAGTTAAGCCAAAAGGGTAAAATATGTATATTATCTATTATCAAAGATAAAATAAAAAGGTATATAACCCAAAAACACTTAATGGAAACAAGATAACTGTTTAAACTAAATATAATTAGATTTAATACATATATGTGTAAGTTTTGTGTCAAATATAAAAGAATATTATAGCATAAAGCCAAATATTAGTATATTTATAAACGCAGTAAACTTTAGAGCAGCTACGCTCTGCTGAAGAAATATGTTCATATGTGTAAAATATAAAAATTTCATGCAAGTTAAGAAAATTTATGCTTTGAATAAACTAATGTTTCAACATTGTAGCTAATTTACACAAAAACACAGCCAAAAACCCGCCAAGGGCCTTCTTTAAAAAAAAACTATTATTTATGATTCTGTTACTTTTTTCGAATCTTAAATGTGCTTTTAAATACGAAGAATCATCAGAGGGGTATGAAACCATTAGCAAGTAAAAAAAGGGGAAGGCAGGCATTCTCAATTTTTAATTTTAAGGGGGGTTGTTCTAGCCCCTGTAAGTGGTAAATTTGACATATTAGCTGATTACTTAGTTCTGGTAGCTGTCTATAGTGCCCCAGCAAAATAGGGATAGATGTCACTGCTTTTGGCCTACCCATTCTATTGACGTCAGGAAATACCCTATACTCCATATCTTTTCTAGGAGTTCTACTATGACGCCAATAGAATAGGCAGGCCAAAAGCGGTGACATATATCCCCTTTTACCTAGGGCACTAAACACAGCTATGTAGTTCTGTTATTGTATGAACGCCAAAAATCAACAAACACTGAGTATCTTAGTTGATATCTTTTTGCATATCTTACTTTCCAGGGAGAGAGGAGACATTGGGATGTTTATTACACTTGCCACCAAATTTTCATAAAAACGCTGGATAAACATCTTTGGGGACTTTTATTGAATTTTAATAAGTTGGTTCATTAAGTGTTTAGACGTTTTAACCTGTGATTGTAATATAAAGAAGGGGTAAAGACACAAAGTAAACAAACATCGATCGTTAAGATTAACTTCATATCCTACAAGCATAAGAAAAAAGGATAAGAGGATGAATACTCACCCCTTTTTATTGGTAAAATACTACTTCCCCATCGCTAAATTTAGAAGCAGACGAAAATCAAAAACCGCCCAGGGCTTTTTGTAAGTCAATCATAAATAATAATGTGAATAAAAAGAAAAGCGATATTTAGCAAACAGCCGTGGGCGGTCAGAATCAGCTGAATGTTCATTATGAAAAAAATTTCCCCCTTTTTAGAAATAGAAGGATTTATCTTTCATGAACAAATTTTTTTAAATAAAAATAAATTTTTAATTAAAACATTAATACGAAAATATCTAATCTAATATTCTTGCCCTAAATATGGAAATAGTAAAAAGATTTTTAATCCTCCCATTTGAAAAGTAGTTGAATAGCAATAAATTTTAGCGCGGCAACAGCGCTGAGTAGGCCTCTACGCCCACTGCCTATTTTCGTCTTCTAGTTGCTTCGATTCCTCTCTTTTATTTTTTTCTCTATGCCTACAAGACATTTAATTGTATCATGGCAATTATATTCTACTAGTAGCCTCGCCCCTAGAGGCCTTTAGAGGCACTCGAGGGGAGGAGTTTTAATTTAGAATTTTTAAAGAAAAAGTAACCCAAATTTCTTTTGGTGCGGACTTTTTTATTGAAGGGGGGGGGGGGGTAGTAATCCACACCCCAATTTTAATTTTAGTTTTAAAATGAAAAATTAAAGAAAAGAAAAATTAAGAATAATTTTTTCCAGGGTTGATTTCTCTTGGGAGGGTGGTGTTACACTCCCCCCAAAAAAAGATATAAACCTTCCAAGGAACTATGAGAAGCTACCCTGTGAAGAAGAACTATATTGGTTCTGCGGTTAGCGAGATCCTTCGGTATAGACAAACAGACAGACAAAGATCCTGTTACTTTTATATAAGGATTAGTTATCACGACTGACAAATTAATGACAATTTTTGCAAATTTTTAAAAAGCTGGACTTAATATTGATGATATATTAGAACTTTTGACAAGTCTTGTACTTGTTTTTTTTATTCCTTTTTATAAATTCTTATCATAATTTGTATTCATAAGAGTTAATTGTATGGAAAAGGAAGGGTTTTCAGTAATTTTAATTTATTTGAGTCATGGAAAATACATTTATACACATCTAACTTTACTCACAAGGGATCTAAAGGGATAAAACATACCCAAAAATGATACACAAAATTACCCCTTATGTAGATTACATTTTGTGGTTGAAACGTTTGTACGCTCATCTATAAAAACCAATAATCAAAATTCCATAAAAGTCCCATAGGTTGTTAAACTAACGAATAAGAAAACGCTATTATAAGACTTTGGGGACTAGTATATTAAACAGCTCAGTGGGAAAAAAAACCTTGATTTAATTGAAATAATATTTAAGCAAAGATTTCAGTTGATTGAAATCTATGAATATATGTCCTTGGTCAAGCTGGGTTTGAATGAATTTTTATTCCATTTTTACTTCCCCTTTAACACTCCTTTTTATGCTTATTAGTATCGTAGCTACTCTAAAACTGATTATAATCGTAAATCCTTCGTTGGAAAAAGTCAGTTGGTTCGAAAATGATTTGTTGAAAGATAATCGTCAATCCTAATCTGATTGCTTTATTTGGGTTTTAATCTTCTGTGTTATTCAAAATATGTATGTTAAAGCCAAAATTTTATAGTGCTTTTTAAGAATGACGTCATTCAATATAAATGACCAATGATAGGCCGATAAATTACCAATGACAGGCCATTATACTTTTCAAGTGACCAATAGTGGGTCAGTATGAGGTCATTTTTATATAAGGCACTATATAAAGCTTTCAAATTCCAAAAGCTTCAACTTATTCTTGTTTTAAGTTAAGAACCTTTTTCAAAAAAATGTGCTGCGCTTTTTAGGGTGGTATCATCCTTGTCATACTTAAGGAAGTTGTAATTTTCTTTCTATGAATTAAAATTGTATAAATCTCTTGTTAGAATAGTCAGTAATATAGGAATAAGGGGACAAAGCCAAAATTGTGTCAAAATTATATAAAAAATGACCGATGTGACGTCATAAAAATGATGGAGATGAGAGGAGAATTGGGAAAAAAAACCTAAAAAGTAGAGGGATAATCACCTCATTTTTTTTTGACGTCACATGGCTGATTTTACGATACTTACCTATTTTCTCTTCCTTAATTCTAACACTTTTAGTTTTTGAATAGTTTTGAATGCTATGCTTACTTAAAAATACGTTTCCTGAGATGGATTCTTAAAAAAGAATTAGGGTTTTTGTAAAAAATCCTCCAAAATCACATAAAAAATATACAAAAAATAAAGAAAATCTTATGTTAATAATCCTTTTATGATTTTTAAAATTTTTTTTGTAGATTTTTATGCGATTTTGGAGGATTTGTCACAAAAATAATTTTGCCTCACCCGCCGCGAGCAGCGACCCTAATTTTTTTTAAAGAATAGACCTCTGTTTATTTAGGATGTGCTGAAAATGGATTGCCTATTTCTTCCCTAATTTCCAAAGTTGTACAGCAGATAACCCAATTATTGCAAACGCTATTTTCAGCTGCTCTGGTCAACGGGAAAAGTGGTATAATGTATAAATGATTTATACATTATACATTAAAAATTTTAATTTTTAAAATTTTGATTTTTTGGGAAGTTTGAAGCTTTTTTAGCTAGTAGTAAATATTGAGATAGGACGCGGAAGCTAGGTACACTTTCGGAAACTAAAATTCAGTATATAATATTTAGATAAGGTCCAGGGAATTAGGGTAAAAAGTACCACCCAAAGTTTTATATCTTATTTGTTAGCCCAAAAAGCGTGAATACTTTATTACCCATGGTGTTTTTCATTATTGGGGACACATATCAATTTATCTTTAGTTGTCTTATCCCTTAAAACCTAAATTGTAAAAATACATTTTTGTGGAGCCGTTTCAGAGTTCTTATTTGGCAAACCCATCATACAGCATGCTGCATTTATGATTATGAATAAAAAATGTTTTCTGAATAATTAAAATGAAATAATTTACGCTTACATTTAAATTAAATTGCAGGGAAAATTTTTTTACTAACTTCATGGTATGAAATGGTTAAATTTTCATCTATTATATATCATTAAAGGGCAACTCTGATTTCTAAGAAAAACTCTAGGTTTGCCCGTCATTCTGTCCGTAAGAAACATTATATAGCCTTTGGTAGGTTACTTTAGGTTGGGTATATGTTAATGATTGCCCCGCAGGGGCTGGAAAGAGGAGAAAAAAACGACGAAACCCGCTACTTCGTTTTCTTTCCAAGATACAAATTTTGTGTGAGGATTTCTTATCCAAAGAATCAGTATATAATTTACCCAAGTATATTTTACTAAACATCACATATATATTTTGATAGGTATTAATGGGGAATTATTCACCTAAAACACAAATTTTGCATTGTCCTTTATTTCTTTAAAACAAAACAAAAAGTAAGAGTATCCTTTGATATTTATCTATCATTAAATTAGATAATTAAGCCATCACTCTCTAACAAACACAGATCCAAGATTTAAGGAAAAAACGTTCTCACGAAGTAATTATTAAAAATATTAAAAAGGATTCCTGTAACAAATATGTATAAACTGCTACAAATATGATTAAACTAAATAAAATAAGAATGATTAAGGTTTGGATTCCTAGGACGATAAAGGGTGTTGAATGCATCTCTATAATTACATTAAAAGGAGGGAGGGGACATTGGGCTGTTTAGTGTTTATCCCACTAGACCCCAAAATTTCATAATAACGTTTCTCGTATTCATTCGAATCCGGTGGATAGGAACCGGTTCCATCCATACGAAAAAACTATGTCTAGCATCGTATTATATCCAGCTTTCTAAGAATATAAAAATGTACAATCATAAGATTAAAACCAGTTTTTTAGCCCGTGCTTTCGGCACCTCGGGGCTAACAAAACTGGTTTTAATCTTATAATTGTACATTCTATATCCGCGGAAAGCTGTTTATAATACGATGCAAGAAATAACTATTCCTTGTTGGTTTAACATCTTTGGGGACTATTATTGCATTATGATTGGTTGGTTCATTATTAGGTTGAGTGAACAAATGTTTTAACCACTTATTTTATTCTAAAAGGGGGCAATTTTGTGTTTTATTCATTCCTCGGCCATTGTCTTATCCCTTTAGATCCCTGATATGGTCATTCTTGATTTATATAAAGTATTATGTATCTGTGTCTCTGAGCAAAATCTCTAAGATTTAAGCAAATTATGAATCGACAAAAATCATTTAAATGCCTCCTATCTATTTTTTTTCTTTTCAGGGCAAAGATACTCAAAAGTAAAGACATTAATAGCTATTTATCGTATCGTATTATAGACAGCTTTGTTAGAACCGAGGAGCCAAATACCAAGGCTAGAACAAAACTTGTATTAATTTAAAGATTTTTCATTTTAATATTTGTAGGAAACTGTCTGTAATATTTCATTCCATTTGCTTTGCTGTTCTTAGATTGCTTGCTTTTAGATTAAAGAAATTTTCTAATAATGGATGTTGTCATTCTTGTTATGTACATCAAATATTAAAAACATTTCATTTACTTATTCAAAATAGCTAATAACCTTAGATAACACTTGCTTTTTTACTCGACACTAGTCGCCGGAAGGAAAAAGCAGTTTTTTGAAACAGGCTCTCTGAGATTATTACAGATTCTGATATATACATATATAGACTAATGAAAAATGCAAAAAACGAAATCAAAAGCGTTCCTTCTTGGGAGAAAATCCGGGAAAAAGATTTTAGCTATTTTTAACCTAAAATTCACATTGGCAAGCCTGCAAAAAATATACAGACATTTTAAACATGTCATTGCTCAGAACATAGAAGTGATAGAAAAATACTATGCATACCATTGGAAAGCTTATAACCTCTAGTTTTCATATTGGTATATAACGTTTTTGTACTATTAACAGTATTTGAGCTGTTTTCTGAAGTATGCACAAGTTTTGAAAATGCAGTTTTTCCTTGAATTTTAAGTTTAATACTTGTTACACAAACCTTTTAAAAATTAATATTGCTTAGCACCTAGAGTTATATAATTATTTTATATAGATATATTTGTATATTTTAGGTACTTTGGGTACTTTCAATTTTTGATTAATTAAAATTGTCTTTGAAATGTGTATAGTTTGTAAGTAAGGGAAAGGGAAAATTTATACACTTTTAGGCAATGAAATTCAGTATAAAATTTTGCCCTGGATGTTTTTGGGCTTGTTGTTATAGCCAATAATTCTTTTTGTAAAATCTCTTATATGATTAAATATACCAGTAAACCTAATGTTTGGTATTTTCCTTCAAGTGGTTAGTGGGGTAAAACTGCACCCAAAATTACTAAAACTTTAAGTTCTGGGCTTATTTTTAGAGATATCAAGCTGATTTTATTAAAGTATACTTTTTTTTGCATAATTAAGCCAAGTAGCCACTTTTTGCCATTTTAGCACTTTCCTCCTTGGGGCTAGTGGGGTAGAACACTCCCCAAAACACTAAAATTTAAGCCTTTAAGGCTTGAGCTTATTTACAGAGATATCAAGCTGATTTTTTAATGTAAACTTTTTCACATAATTGAGCTAAATAGCAACTAAAGATTTCATTTTAACACTTTCTTTTTAGGGGGTAGTGGGGTGAATGACCCCCCAATAATTAGGTTATGAGATCCAATGGGATGGAAATTTGGTACAAAATTTTGCTCTAGATGTTTGGGCTTGTTGTTATAGTTATCAACCTGATTATTTTTGTAAAATCTCTTATATCCTATTATATTAAGTAGTAAGCTTATTTGTCTGTAGCAAAGGATCTCTGTAACCGCTGGACAAATATGGTCCTTCTATACAGTGAAGCTTCTCATAGGTTCTGGTACAATCACCCTCCCAAGGGAAATCACCCTAAAAAAATGAACCCTTCCCATTTTTAAAAACTTTTCTTTTAATAAGTACAATTGAAAGGAGAGGGGTCACACTCACCACAAGGGCCTCTAGAGTCCTCTAGGGGCGTAACTGCTAGTGATTAAATATATCAGAAAGTCTTAAGTTTTGGCACTTTCCTTTGAAGAGTTAGTGGGGTAAAACTGACCCCAAAACTACTAAAACTTTAAGTTCTAGGCTTATTTTTAAAAATGTTGGGCTGATTTAGTTAATGAAAACTTTTTTCAAATAACTGAACTAAATAATCATTAGATTTCAATTAGGAACTTTCTTTCAAGGACCATATCATTTTTTTCAATTATATGAAATATGTTTTCATCAAAGTTCAACATGATATCTTTGAAAATAAGCTCAGAACTCATAATTTTTGTATTTGGATGTGTTTTACCCCACTAGACTCAAGCAGGAAAGTGCTAAAATGAAATCTGTAATAGCTACTAATTCAATTATGTAAAATATGTTTACAATAAAAAAATTAGTTTAATATCTTCAAAAATAATCTCATAGCTTATAATTTTAGTGTTTTAGAGGCTTTTTTACCCCACAAGCCCCTAGAAGGAAAGTGCCAAAATTCAATTTTTTAAGTTTTTAAAATTTTAAAAAAGAATCATTTAATAACTACAACAACAAGTCCAATCAGCCAGGGCAAAATCTGGTACTGACTTATGATTTTAATGTTTTAGGGAGTGTTTTACCCCACTAGTCCCAAGAAGGAAAGTGCCAATATGAAAAAAAAACTTAAATAAAAAAAATCATCATGACATCTTTAAAAATAGGCTCATAACTTATAGTTTTAGTGTTTTTTTAGGGGGCGGGTGTTATAACCCACTAGCATCAAGGAGGAAAGTACCAAATGAAATCTTTATTGACTACTTAGCTTGATTATGTAAAATAAGTTTACATTAAAAAATCAGCTTGATATCTCTAAAACTAAGCTCAGACTTTAGATTTTAACGTTTTTTAAGCTGTTTTACCCCACTAGCCCATAGAAGGAAAGTGCCAAAATTCAATTTTCAAAGATTTGCTGGCAGATTATATCATATAAGAGATTTTACAAAAAGAATCAGGTTAATGACAACAAGCCCAAAAACATTCAAGGCAAAATATTATACTGAATTTCATTGCCTATAAGTATATAAACTCCCCCCCCCCTTCCCCTAAAATATACAAATATCTATAATGAAAAAGTAGCTTGATGTCTGTCCGTCTGTCTGTCTTGTCTATCCGTCCCTTAAGATCTCGGTAACCACTGAACTGATCGGATTCTACTCTTCAGGGTATATACCTATTGGTCCTGTGGTGGTTTTAAGCTATTTTCTTAGGGGGGAGGGACAAAAAATGAAAATCCCCCCCCCCCAAATTTTTTTTTTTTTTAAACTTGTGTATACTTCAGAGGATAGCTCAAAAACTGTTAATAGTACAAAAACGTTATATACCAATATAAAAACTAGAGGTTATAAGCTTTCCAATGGTATGCATAGTATTTTTCTATCACTTCTATGTTCTGAGCAATGACATGTTTAAAATGTCTATATTTTTTGCAGGCTTGCCAATGTGAATTTTAGGTTAAAAATAGCTAAAATCTTTTTCCCGGATTTTCTCCCAAGAAGGAACGCTTTTGATTTCGTTTTTTGCATTTTTCATTAGTCTATATATGTATATATCAGAATCTGTAATAATCTCAGAGAGCCTGTTTCAAAAAACTGCTTTTTCCTTCCGGCGACTAGTGTCGAACTAAAAATCATTATAATAAAGTAACAGGATGTCCGTTTGTCTGTATGTTTGTGTGTATGTTTGTACCAAAGGATCTCGCTAACCGCTGAAAACCGATCGGGTTCTCTGTAACAGGGTAGCTTCTTATAGTTCCCGGGAAGGTTTATAACTATTTTGGGGTAGGGGACCACCACCCTACCAAGAGAAATCACAAAAAAATCTAAAAGAATTTAAATTTAAACGCAAGTTCCTTTCATGTATAAAAATGCCTTTTTTATAGGCTTACAGACCCATATAATAGCCTTGAAAATACAAATAATAATATAAAAATCATTAAAAATCAACAAATCTATCATAATTTTATAAATCCGTTAAACTTTTTAAAAAATGAACAAAAAAATATAAATGAAGACAAATCATGAAATCCAAAGAAAATAGTTTTCTTTATATTTTGCAAATCAACATGCGAAATGCACAAGGAAGACTTTGTCGATAAGTAGCGAAGCTAAGTATTGAAAATTGCTTGATTTACCCATTTTATAGAATGTAAATATATTATGTATATCTTTTATAAACAGATATTCATATATATCCTATGATATAAAGTAGTAAGCATTTTTTGTCTGTAGCTTAAGGTTTTGATTATTACTAAACTGATAGGTTCTCCATTTTAGGGTGGCTTCACATAGGCCTTGGGATGGTTTTATGCTATTTTTCACCCGTTGCCCCTAGATGGTGTGAGCTCAGCTGCTAACATGTTATTTAGGGAATAGATATCTGTTATTTTGTATGAATTATAATTAATATTCTTGTAGATTGGCTTTGCTACGTCTAAAGAACGGTAACTAACATCTTGGTGAAGTTTTAATTGTTTTGCTAAAATTTATAAAAACATAATCATTATTAACTTAAGCATTAATTGCATGTAAAATCTAACTTTTTAATTGCAAATTACTGTCAGAAAAATAAATAGATAAAAGCAAACGAGAAACAGTGATAGCTATTCTCATAAAAATATTCATTTTCAAACGTCAAGCTTTTCTGAAAAGCAAATTTCACGTAGTGACTTCGATTAACAAAGTCAAAATCAAATTTGGAATAATGAGGACATTTTCATCATATATAATGAGAATGCCTCAAAATTAATACATAAATATAGTTATTAGCCAATAGAAGAAAATTAAATCCGCCAAAAAATATAAAAAAATAAACCAATTCAAACACGTTACACTACTTTGAATTTAATATTAGTCGAATAGACCAATAGTTGAGAATTCTTAGGATTTTTAAGGCATTTGTCTAATAACCATTCAGTTCAGATATATTCAAAATTATATATGTATGCTTCCAAACAGTAACGTGCACAGGGTTTTGCTGATTTGTGGGGGGGGGGGGAGGTGGTTACACCCCCCTTCTGCAGGCTTCTGCTTTTATGGATTATTTATTTGTGGAAGCTTTTTGTTATATAAAAGTTTAACAAGTTTGCATGATATAAAATTTATTACATATTGGTTTTCTGATAAAATTGTTGAAAATTTAATAAATCTATTAGCGATAAAGAAAAACAGATCAACTGCAAATTTTAGTATTGAAAACCAAAAAAATGAGATATACTGATAAAAAAAAATATTTTAAAATATTAATTGATTTAAATCGATTTAGATTACTAAATAATCATTTTTTTGCTTTATACCGACATGTTTTTTTTTTTAAATAAAATGAATTATTGGTTGTTTTGTATATACATTTCTTGTATAACTCATCACTTACCAAATAAACTTTACATGAAAATTAGATCATATGAAAAAGACTTTACTAAAATATACTAAATAAACTTACGATGAAACTAAACCCACTAATTAAAATGCATTGAAGAAATCACAGGTGGATTCTTAAAAACGTTTTGGCTCACTGCCTCGTTAAAATAAGTGAGGCTAGCTAAAAACAATTATGAAAAATCATTTAAAATAGCATAAAAAATCTACAAAAATTAAATAAAATAATAAAAAGGTTTTAACACAAGATTTGGTTTAATTTTTGTAGATTTTTTTTGTAATTTTGGAGGATTTTTACGTGGGGCTCTAATCCTGCGGGGCCAATTGCCTAACCCTGCGGGGAAATTACCTAACCTTACCTAAAATAACCTCTCAAAAGCTACTGTGAAAATAAGACATATCGCCCCTTAAGAGGCGTTGCCACTAAATGTACTGTACCTGGAGATTCAATTAGATCCAGCGGTTAGCTGAAATAAACACACACACACACACACAGACATCATGCCTTTTGTCGAATTAGGACACAACGTATAAAGAGCTAAGAATCGAACCCAAATTTTCGCAAAATAACAATTCACGTCCAGGCTAAATTAGTAAAGTTAGCATCTGACCATCAGCCTACATGTGTGTAAAATAAAATCAGTTGCAATCAATCATTTACAACATTTTAAAAGGAAACTACTAGCCATTTTTTTTCTTCATGAAAATAATGATTGTATGTAAATAAATTCAGTATCAGAGGTTTTAAGAAATTTGACAATAGACAGCAGATTTTTTTCTAGGGTTGAGTTGTGTGTGGTACCAACTCCCATAATTGGTATCAAACCTTCCAAGGACCTATTAGAAGTTAAAAGTTACAAGTCTATCTGACAGACAGACACACATCCTGTTACTTTTATATAAGGATTACGCTAAAACATATTACAACACAAAGACTGTCCCTTTAAGTACAGATTTAGTTGTAATCTGTTTGTATGAGCTGTATCCATGCAAGCTATCTATATTGTGGTGGCTACATTTACATTTACTTAATATGTTCAATAACAACAACTTGATAATAAGAAAAGGTTAGATTTTTTTTGTAACTATAGCTTTAATAAAACACTCTTTTTACAAAAATTAAGAAATTTAAATCATTTAATGTTCAGAAATACTGTTAAGGAATATTTTCTAGTAAGTCTTTGAAACCAATTAATATCCGCTGCATTAGAACCGTTTCTCAGCCTTGGTTAAAAATCATTTATAGTATCGTATCACAGACAATTTTCCACGAATATTTATATAAAATTAACCATTTTTGTTTACCCTGAGGGGCCTACAGTAGTTTTAATCTGATATTTCCTCATATTTTCTAATTTTAACATCCGCGGAAAGCTGTCTATAATACGATTCGATTAAAGACTATTATGCGGGTGTTTAAATTTTGAACAATAAAGTAAAGTCTGAATGAGACGACCATTTACTGAAACAGCTTTAATGACGGATGGTGAGAATCTTAAAGTCTTTCAACAAATAAAACTGTTATTTTAGTACTTCTCATCATGCAATAAATATTCTTCAATGATTCGTTCCTCTTAATTTATGTTTTTTTTTATTATTATAAAAATAGGAGAATGTCTATCTGTTGGATTTCTTTTATAGAGAAGCTTCTCAGAGGTCTCTTAAGGGGCGTTTCGTCGAAATTCTATAGTAGCTTTCGATAGGTTATTTTAGGTTAGGTAAGGTTATCTTAGGTTATGTGATTGTCCCGCAGGGTTAGAGCCACCGCAGTGGCTAGAAATAGGAGAAAATCTACTGTGAAAATAGGACGAAACGCCCCTTACGAGACGTTATCACGAAAGGGACTAAACCCAAAATTTGCAAAAACAAATAACGAAGATACTCTACAATTCATTTATTTGTCATACATACCTAAAAAGTTTATTAGAATTAATGTTAATTGATGTTTTTCATAAAGTTTTTATTGACAATGTTGAAACAGCGTATAGTGTCCAATAAAAAAAGACGTCATACAATACAAATGACCAATGATAGGCCAATATAAAATTTATCATTGGTCAATTACAATGTATATTGTCCTATCATTGGTCATTTGTATTTTATGACGTCATTTTTATTGGACACTATACGCTGTTTCAGAATGCTTTTTTTATTATTGGTTTTATCCCGTGGAATTGAATTGGATTTGTATACTAGTTTTTTAGCTTTGGTTTTGCATTATTCTTGTTTTATGTAAAAAAAAATTATTTAAATTTAGTATGATAAATTGGCTATAAAGTATATTTTAATTTTGATTTTAATTATTCTGTATAAACCGTATAAATTTTTTTAATTCTAAATAAGTTGTTGTGTTTATATGTGTATGCTTAGTTAAATCTCGTAAACGGCTGGACTAATCAAATCCAGATAGCTGTAAACACAACTTTAAATTTTTCTATGATAATATAAAGTATTCATTAATAAGGCAAATTTAAATGAAAATATTTGAAATATCATTAAACAAAATGTAGCCCAAACGTCACAGACCATTATAAGTCCTTTTATGTTGATGAAAACTAGCAAAAAAACTTCAATAGCTAATAAAGCTGGTTTGTTCTTTTTTCAAAGAATTTTTTTTTAAATGCTAGGATTCGAACCTTAAACAGATAATCCGGTTAACTAATGTTTGGTTTAATCAGCTGCAGCCACACTAATTCAATCAATAAGCTGCAGCCAATCAATCAATATAGCTGCCAGTGTTGTGATTAGATTAAGCTGCAATCACGCGGCTGAAGGCGCAGCTGCCATTATTTGCTTTTATTTTTAGCAAAGAAATTTTTTTCGTAAAACTTTTATTGTAATGGTACTATTAAACCATTGGAAAATCAGCTGTTTTGTATAAACGCTGGGTTTCGAACCATTATCGCCCATATCCTTGTTGTTTGATCAGAAGATAATGGTTTTATTATGTTAATTTATTCAATTCCTATGTTTGTACATAAACACAGGGAAGGAGGGGACATTTGGCTGTTTATCACACCGGTACCCAAAGTTTTATAATAACATTTACTTATTTGTTAGGGACAAAAGTGAATTTTGATTGGTTATATCATTTAGTTGAAATGTATCAACCACTAATTGTAATCTACAAGGAGGGACAATTCATTTTGTGTATCATCATTGGGGATATACATCAATTTATCGGCCATTGTCTTATCCCTACATCCTTAACATAAACGTAATATCAACGTATCATAATTGGACGAAATATCAACGTATATATCAGGCAAAAAATATAATATGATATGTAAGACATTGCCTCTAATATGATTAGCTTTTTAAGCAGAAGACTTAAGGTATAAGACAATGGACTATAAATTAATGTACAACCCAAATTATTCCTCTTTGATTGAAAGCTTTTGACACTGCACGTTTGAACCATCCAATCACGATTCAATAGTAACTAAAGTTTTTAACCAACCAAAGAGATTTGTATGCAGTAGGCATTTTCTAGTATTTATTTTTCAAAATTGTCCTCCCTGTTTGTACTGACGCAGTACAAAGACAGATAGGAACAACCTACATATACCAGACAGAGAGGGGACAATGCGCTGTTTATTACACTAGTCCCTAAAGTTTTATAATAATATTTTCTTATTCGTTGGCTTCACAACTTTTGGAACTTTTGTATGTTTTAATTGGTTGGTTTATTTAGTTGAGTGTTCAAACGTTTCTACCACTATTTTTACGCTAAGGAAGGGGTAATTTTGTGTATCAACATTGGGAATGTACATAAATTTATTGGTAATTGTCTTATCCCTTTAGATCCCTGTTTACATACACAGCAGGGTCAAAATTATCAAATGATCATAATTCAGGAAATGTGAATTTTAAATGGCCATAGTTAATATTCGCAAGTGTTAATGTTCGTTTGTCTTACCGTTTTAGAGCTTCTCTTTTATAGATGCTGTTATCCTTGTTTCTTTTAACTTTTCCTTAATATACATACATCACTAACATAAAAAAATAAGGAAATAAAAAAGAATCAAATAATTTTTCCTATATGATAAATGATAAAAAAATAACAGGAACTTGAGTGGGACCTTAATAATAATTTTTAAAATTATCAAGTTAAGTATTTAAAAGTAAATTATGTTTGTGCATTAAAAACAATTTTTATTAGCATTTTAGAGATTTTCTTATATAACTACTAGCAGCTATGCCCCTAAAGGCTTAAATAAAGTGTGAGGGAGAGGGTTTAAGAGTTAACCCCCTTCCTTCATTTAATTTTAGTTCTTAAAAGAAAGAGTATATTTTATTGGTGTATTTTTTTCTAGTTGCTATTTCTCCCCCAAAATAGTTATAAACCTTCCCAGTACCAATAAAAAGCTGTTTATGCTTTTTTAAAGTATATATTAATAAATCTCACAGAAAAGCTTATTTTTTGGTAGTATTGTATTTCTCCAAAACTACAAACTTTATTAAGACGAAAAAAGTCGTTTACAGTTTATTTAATGACATAAAGATTAAAGACCTGAGTGCTGCCTAATCTAGCAGAGAAATAATTACTTAAACAAATACTTTATCATAGTTTTGATAATAAAATAAAGATGACTCTAGGCTTGAAAACAGATAATTATTTTGAAAAATAATTGCATGCTTAAAACTCTTGCATTGATATTAGACAAGTTTTAGTTAATACATTAGTTAACTGTCCAAAGTTTTTAAGCCAACGAATTGTAAAAATATTCTATTTATTACTGGTTACTGGGTAGAAATTTCAAATATTTGAGTAAAACACTAGAGGGAGAAAGGGTTAAATAACTTTATCTCTCCATCGCAACGGTCCTGTGCAACCTTTCTATTGGGTCATTGAAAATCAACCAATGGTGTCGCTTATATATCCACAACCAAGTAGCAGAAAATAATTTAAAGCAGACGAAAGATTTCCTTGAAAAAGGAAGGTAGATAGTTGTCTGTATAAACATCTTACTATAGATCTGTTTTTCAAATATCCTTTAATTCTACCCTAAGTTTATGAGAATACTTGTGCATGTCTTTTAGTAAATTGATTGATTAATCTTTAAATTACTTAATTCATCTTTTTAAACATTTATTAATTGCCCACAATAAAACAAAAACTTTTTATAATCAGCGGAAAATATAAACAAGGATGACATCACAGAGCAAGGTAGCGAAGCAAAGAAAATAAGGTAAATGAGCTTTAATTAATTTATTCAAGAATATCGTATAATAATTTCAAAAATAAAACTGGTGGTCAGTTGCTAATATGACCCGTAAGATTTCGCAAATGGCTAACTCTATTTCCGGGTTCAAGACGCCCAAGCTTATTTAAGGGGGTAATATGTATGAGGGTTTTAAAGGTTTGAGGGGCAAACTAACTTATTACTAAAAATTTCGAGGGGGTAAATGAGGGGTTTCTAAGTATGAAAGGGGACAAACACCCCATTAACCCCCACCTCCATTGGACGTCTATGTTAGGATAAAAAAAAACAAGCTTTATCTGAAAATGGAGTAAAGTATCCCAAGAAGTTGTCCCAAGAAAAAGGTAGAAAAAAGAAAAGGTATTTATCCTCGTAATATTTAAAAAACTAGCGGTTACGCCTCTAAGGCCACTAGGGGAACTAGAGAACAGGGAAGTTGAATTCCAACGGCCAATTTTAAAAGAAAAAGTTAGAGAAAAATTGTGCGATTTCTATGCGTTCAAGTATCTACGAATATTTTTTCGTTTTTTTGTGATTTCTCTTGCAAGAGCGGTGGTACCCTCCCCCAAAATAATTATAAACCTTCCCAGGATCTATGATATGCTACCCTATTAAGGAGAACCCGATAGGTTCAGCGGTTGGAAAGATCCTTCGGTACAGACACACAGAGAGACAAACATACATCCTGTTACTTTATTATAGGGATAAAGAAACACATACGAATCAAAACTTAAAGTTTCCTTTCATGAAATTTGTCAAGAATAGTTTGAAAAGAAAAGGTTTAATGTTTTTATGCTTGCTTATGAATGTCATGTATTCTTATTATGGAAAGGAGGTTGTTCAAACAATCCAGCACAATTATTCGTTGCTATTGAGAATAATTATGCAAGAGATATTGGAACATTTATATTGTCAGATTTATTTTAATTTATTTTGAAGTCATAGAAGTATGTATATGTGGCAACGCTTCTTAAGGGGCGTTTCTTCGTATTTTCATAGTAACTTTTCTCCTATTTCTAGCCCCTGCGGGGTAATCACCTAACCTAACCTACAATAAAAGCCATTTACAAATACGTCGACACTGTCAAGAGTACACCTTTACTACTGTTATAAACACAGTTTTATTGTCATTTTCACACCCGTGAAATTCAATGAAGCTGTCAAATTTACAGTTTATATGACAAAAATATACCTATTTTTATATAAATATTAAGTATAACTTCTTATAACTTATAACTATTAATGCTTATGTTTAAATTAATTAAAACAACATTTTTGTAAACTTAGCAAACGAAGGTAACAGACGAATATGGGATAATATAGAGTAGTTGATACATTTTAAGAATGTACGTACAAAATATGAAAGCGGCTGTATATCGACCCCATTTGTAGATGTTGTATTCAAATTTGTATGCTTCTTCCTAACACATTCTTTACAGGGAGGAAGGGGACATTGGGATGTTTAGTACACTAGTCCCCAAAGTTTTATAATAAGGTTTTCTTATTCGTTGGATCAACAACTTTAAAAGCTTGCATTGAATATTAATTGGTTGGTTTATTTAGTTGATTGTCCAAACGTATTGTAATCTACAGAAAGGGTAACTTTGTGTATAATAATTGGGGATGTATATGAAATTATCGGCCATTGTCTTATCCCTTTAGACCCCTGCATTCTTTACCTTTTCTAGTACTAAAACATGACAACGAGTGTTCCTACCAATTACGCATTTTAAAACCTACAAAATAGCAAATAGTTAACATAGCTTTAAATATGTTTTGGAGCTTACAAAAAGTAAAATAATATTGTTATCATAAAGTTATCATTATTTCAAGACTAATTATCAACAGATCTATAGTATAGATGTTTATACAGACAACTACCTCCATTCCTTTTTCAAGGACCTCTTTCGTCTGCTTCTAAATTATTGTCTTCTACTTGGTTGTGTTAATATTAGCGACACCATTAGTTGATTTTCAATTACCCAATAGAAAGGTTGCGCAATGTGGTTGCAATGGGGAGATACAGTTATTTAACCCTTTCTCCCTTTAGTGTTTTAATTATCAACCTCTACTCAAATCAATTTTAGTAACTTTATGGGAACACTGTTAAAGGCATGACATAGCTAGGCTAAAGTTTAGAGATGGTTTCCTTTAGCAGAAATCTTTTAAAACAGATTAGAGTTCCTGCAACCCCCCTTTTTCAGCATGCAAAGCGTTTTCTATAAGGCTTCTACCTGTCTTTATGCCTGTAAGTAACAATGATATTATTTTGAACTGAATCTTTGTCTATAACGTTTATATGTATGAATACTTGTCAATCAATATCTCACAAACAGCAAAACCATGTGAGTTATAATTTTCTGTCAGGCTTTATACATGTCCTAAGCAAGTTTCTATATTTTTGAAGGAGAGTATTGTTGTCCCCAATTACAATAAACAAAATTATCCCTTCTGTGGTTTAAAACCATATATATAAAATTTTGACGCTGAAGGTTTGTACAGCTAAATAAAAAAAATGTAAGACAACGAATAAGAAACGAGTTTATTATAATTATTTAAAGCATAGATTGGCAATATAACTGTATGATTTTCTTTTCAACATTTGTGTAAAGTTGTCTGTAATAGAACACTATACATAATTTTTCAGTATGGCGGAGTTTTAATCGAGCGGATATTAATCAGTTTCTAAGCCATACTGGAGAAATATTTTCAGTCCAACGTTTACCCTCTCCAGAATGGAATGTTCTAAAATTTTCTGGTGATTTAAAGAAAGTAACATTTACTCAAGGGCTTACTCATTCTAAAAAAAGCTCCATGTTCGGTGATGATATCCTTTTGTAGAAAATATGTTACAAACTTACAATTGTCCCCCTTGTCTTTTTTCTTTATCTTCCCATTTTAGGTGGGATAGACTAGAAAAATACCCCAGATTCATTAAATAAATATTGCTTCGAAACCGATTAATATCCGCTGGGTTAGAACTGGTTCTCAGTCTTACTAATAAAAATAATGTGTCACAATTTACTACAAATAAATTAATAAAACAAAAATCATGAAATTAATACCAGTTGTATCCTGTTACTTTTGGCTATATTCAAATACTTTTATATAAGGATTAAAAGTCACTGACTTTTGGGAAAAGAAGGGCAATTTAAACCCTTATCTGAAAAGTGCTTTAACTTCGTGCAACTAACATTTTTACACGCTTGCTAGGGACTCCACGAGGCAAAAACAAGATGAAAATTTTGAGATTTTATTATAAACTAGATATTAAGAGTTCAAACAAATTAAAATATGTGGACTACAATTTTTAAAAGCTAAATTTAAACAGGTTATAATTGTTCTATCGATTTCAAACTTTGTATGATGATTTCTATAACAGTAAGGTACGACTTAGAAAGTAACAGAAAGTCCGTACGTCCATTTAAAGCATGCTGATTTTTTACTTTTTTGACAAAAAAATTTTATATGTTGAAATTATCCGATTCATCTGATTTTTGGTATACCGATTCCTATTACGACAAGGTACAATGTTATAAGCGAAACATCTCTATAATCAAGTCCTAAAAATGTAAGTATGTCCTTAAACAGAATTATGTATTTAAGCAGATTTGCAATAAATTCACTTACAATTTTGTTTATACTTATACATTTACATTATGATTATTCAGTTTTGACTTTTGACACTATAAGTGTTAATGTTCGTTTGTCCTACCGTATTATTCCTTCGCTTCTATGTATGTTGCCATCCTTGTTTTGTAAGAATTTACACCCTTTAATATATATCATTTCTATATTTTCCCTACATTTTGTTTTAAAATGGACTTCAAGACTTCTAAAATTACTACTTTTTTAAGATCTTACTGTTAAATGAAAAGTTTGAAATCGATAGGACTATTCTAAAATGCTAAAATTTACTGACCAAAACTATCAGTTACAAACGTACGGACCGATCGTAACTGTAGAAAATCTTTTCTTTTAAAAATGGGTTGGTATTGAAATAGCAACATTTTTTAAATCCGGAAGCTACTAAAAAGATTTATTATGAGAAAGAGAGAGAGAGAGAGAGGGGGGTAGAGAGAGAGAGAGAGAGGGGGGTAGAGAGAGAGAGAGAGAGAGAGAGAGAGAGAGGGGGGGGGGGGTAGAGAGAGAGAGAGAGAGAGAGAGAGAGAGGGGGGGGGGGGTAGAGAGAGAGAGAGAGAGAGAGAGAGAGAGAGAGAGAGAGATTTTCATATTGAAATGAAGATTACATTTAAAGACAAGACAAATAAGGTATCATTAAGGAATACATACAGAAATAGGATCATATACATAAATCCTTATATAAAAGTAAAAGGATGTCTATCTGTGTGTATCGAAGGATCTCGCTAACCACTGACCCAATATGGTTCTCCTTTACATTGAAACTAATTTGGGGAGGACAACACCCCCAAGAAAAACCAACAATTTATTTCTTTTTTGAAATAAAAATTAAAAATAGAGGGTTGGCGAATCCCTCTCTTCCTACACGTTTCCATAAAGGCCTCTAGGGGCGTAGCCGCTAATATACAGATAAAGACAGAAATATATAAAGAAAAAAAGAAAAAATGACAAAAAGATATTTATATTTAGAGGAAGAAATAGAGAGTCACAAAAGGGATTATGCCCCAAAAAGAAGATTCTTTTGTGGTAGACAACTTTGATTTACAGGCCCATAAACATAAACAATGAAAATAGAAGCAAAGTTGTTAATCTGATTAGATACCTATCAATCAATCAATCAATCACACACACACACACAAAATAAAGCAGGACTGAATATATCTAAATTAAATTACAGGTGGACTACTAAATATTTACCTTTTTTTATTAATAAAGGAAAGTTGGAGATCCTTACCCCTACCCTCTAATTTAACTAATTTCATAATAAAAGATTATTTTTGTGAGGGGATGGTTATTTTTTTTCCATTCAAATAGCCTTAAACCTTCCCAGGACCAATATAAAACTTCCAGCTGGCATAACTTGTAAAACGATTGAACAAGCCGTTTATGAGATTTTAACGGATATAAAGACGGATGGACATTAAGTATATTCACCTCTAGCCATTAATGGGGGGGCAGGTGAAGTTATAAATAGCCTAAAACCACCACAAGAATTTTTAAAGCTTTTAAAAGTTTGAAAGTATAACTAATGCGTACCAGTATTTTCTGAGATCTTAAGCTTCAGACAACAAAAAACCTTATTACTTTATATTATAGGATGATTCAAAAAGACATCGATTTGGTTTTAAAGATCTTTCTCGTATTCATTCAAATCTGGTGGTTAGGAACCGGTTCTCATCCATACGAAAAAACTATGTCTAGCACCGAATTATATCCAGCTTTCTACGAATATAAAAATGTACAATCATAAGATTAAAACTAGTTTTTTTAGCTTCGAGGTGGAATATTGCGGAAAGCCGTTTATAATACGATGCGAGAAATAACTATTTTCTCTTTAAATTCTCGTCTGTTAAATTCAACCATTTTTATAGAATTTTAGTCCTTGTCTAAGAATTGTTGTTTACCGACAACGATTGTTTTCCTTTTTAAGGCATCAACTCATCTGATAAAACATTTATAGTAGCACCACATGAGTAACTAGAATAAGAGGAGTAAATAAATAATAATATTTATATGAGCTCTACATGAGTAACCAGTTAAAGAGGAGCATATCTAACAAAACCCCTCAGCTAATAAAAACATTTATAGTAGCATCACATGAGTAAGTAGGTAGAGAGGTGTAAATAAATGTAATTATAATATTTATATTAGCTCTAAATTTATAAACATATAAAGAGGAGTAAAGTTATAAAATGCTCCACTGATAAAAACATTTATAGTAGCACCACATGAGTAACTAGAATAAGAGGAGTAAATCTAATAATAATATTTATATTAACACCACCATGAGTAACCAGTAAAGAGGAGTAAATCTAACAAAACCTCAGCTGATAAAAACATTTATAGTAGCACCTCATGAGTAACTATATAAAGAGGAGTAAATCTAATAATATTTATAACAACCCCACATGAGTAACTATGGTTAGAGAAGTAAAACTCACAAAACTTCAGCTGATAAAAACATTTATAGTAGCACCACATGAGTAAGTAGGTAGAGAGGAGTAAATAAATGTAATTATAATATTTATATTACCTCTAAATTTATAAACATATAAAGAGGAGTAAAGTTATAAATGCTCCTCTGATAAAAACATTTATAGTAGCACCACATGAGTAAGTAGTATAAGAGGAGTAAATCTAATAATAATATTTATATTAGCTCTACATGAGTAACTAGTTAAAGAGGAGCAAATCTAACAAAACCTCAGCTGATAAAAAAATTATAGTATCACCTCATGAGTAACTATATAAAGAGGAGTAAATATAATAATATTTATATTAGCTCTACATGAGTAACTAGGGAATGAGGAGTAAATCTAACAAAACCTCAGCTGATAAAAACATTTATAGAGCACCACATGAGTAACTATATAAAGAGGAGTAAATCTAATAATATTTATATTAGCTCTACATGAGTAACTAGAGAATGAGGAGTAAATCTAACAAAACCTCAGCTGATAAAAACCTTTATAGTAGCACCTCATGAGTAACTATATAAAGAGGAGTAAATCTAATAATATTTATATTAGCTCCACATGAGTAACTAGAGAATGAGGAGTAAATCTAACAAAACCTCAGCTGATAAAAACATTTATAGTAGCACCTCATGAGTAACTATATAAAGAGGAGTAAATCTAATAATATTTATATTAGCTCTACATGAGTAACTAGGGAATGAGGAGTAAATCTGATAAAACATTTATAGTAGCACTACATGCGTTAGTAGTATCAAACTACATCTAACGAAAACATGTATAGTAGCACCACTTGAGTAAGTAGGTAGAGAGGAGTAAATCTAATAATAATATTTATATTAACACTACCATGAGTAACTAGTTGAAGACGAGTAAATCTAGTAATAATATTTATTTTAGCTCCACATGAGTAACTAAGTTAATACGAGTAAATCTAACAAAACCTCAGCTGATAAAAACATTTATAGTAGCACCACATGAGTAAGTAGGTAGAGAGGAGTAAATGTAAAAATATTTATAACAACCCCAAATGAGTAACTATGGTAAGAGAAGTAAAACTAATAAAACCTCAGTAGATAAAACATAAATAGAGAACCACATGAGTAAGTAGGTAGAGAGGAGTAAATCTAATAATAATATTTATGTTAGCTCTAAATGAGTAAGTAGGTAAAGAGGAGTAAAGTTTGCAAAATCTTATATGTTAGAAATTCTTCTCGTTTTGTAACACAAAAGTGGCTAAGTTAAGAGAAGTAAAAGTGTAAAAATAAATATAAAATGCAATGTAGAGGGACAAAATGTCTAACAAATCAGTCATGTGACATCATAAAAATTAATGATTGTCCATCTCTTTTTTAGGGGTTTTCTTTCCCACTTCTTCTCTCATCAACCTCATTTTTATTACGTCTCATGGCTGATTTTTGAGTCACTTTGTCCCTCTACAAATGCAATATCTATTAGTATTCATCACAAGCATAAATATTCTGAATTAATTACTCCATGCAAAGGTAAGTTGCAAAACTAGTTGCAAAATAATTTGCATGAAAATCAGCCTATCTGTTTTTTTAATCGTTGCTGTTAGCTAGACATAAAGTGATTTAAATTTGACATAAATAGTTCAAGAGGGCTGCTTTTTTACAGGCTTTATGACATTTTTACTGTTCTAATAAATTTAAGATAAAAACTAATTTGAATTTTTGCATTGTTCCTCCTCTTTAAGCTTATAAAATTTAGTTTATCAAATAAAATTTTTATACTTGATTGAACTTTTATAAAGAAAAGTTTGGGTATAGTCCCTTTCGTGGCAATACCTCTTAAGGGGCGTTTCGTCGTATTTTCACAGTAGCTTTTGATTTAGCTTATTTTAGGTTAGGTTAGGTTATGTCAGGTGAATGCCCCGCAGAATTTAAGCAATTATCCCCGCAGGGTTAGAGCCCTCGGCAGGGGCTAGAAATAGGAGAAAATCTACTGTGAAAATACGACAAAATGCCCCTTAGGAGGCGTTGTTACGAAGGGGACTATACCCATAAGTTTTTACCTTATTTTCTTTATGTATAAAAAAAACTCCCAATATTAATATTGCTTATAAAACCACTAAGTGTTCTTTAAATGGATATTAAAGAAACCATTGGCGCTTTATTTTTAGTCTTAAGATAGAAAAATACAATCTTTTAACACCAAAAAACCACCCTATAAAAAAATATTCATAGATAAGTGTAGTATGTATTAAAGATAGATTCATACCATTATAGTAAATTATATCGTACCTAAGGTTTCAGGTTCGAGTCTGGCCCACATTGAGTCATTCTAAGGCGTTAAAAATGATATCTACTTCTGCTATGCCTGGCACGTGACACAAATAGTGAGAGGAGGGAGAATGCCATGGACCATAAACAGGCGCAACTCATTACCATGCACAGTTAGGACATACAGACAAAAGTCGTGCAATCAAAGGGTTGATGCTTTGGCTTCTCCAGAACGAAGTATCGCGATATACCTATCCTATGGAAATAGAATCCTAATATTCAAAGTTTGACTTACCTAAAAAAAGTATAAATAAAAGTTAAAACAAAAATTTTTTTATGTCCTTAGCATTGCTTTTAACGACAAATCATCTGAATATTTTGTCCTTATAGTACTAAAACTGTAAATGATTTATGTTTTATTCCCAACAAATGTTAATTTTATACAAATGACTTTGAAAAAAATCAATAAAAACTGAGAGATTATGCAGAATTTGACATCTCAAAAGTTTAAAATATTCATTTCCTTAATTCTTTTTGGACCTTTGCCCAAAATCAGCTGTTTTACAAAAGGGCAAAGACTTAAACATAAAAAATGCACAAAACTGTACAAAAATTTAAAAAATACATAAATTTTAATTAATATTACTAAAATATACAGTACAATTTAAGATAAAATTTGACGTAATATTTGGATTTTATTTCCGGACAAAAAAAGTTACAACAAGTTATATCATGAAAATTTACAGTTTTTTATCTAAATTTTGGTATTAGGGTGTCCCACATTTTAAGAATGATTAAAAATTAGATATCTATAATGCAAAGTAGCTTGATGTCTATCCGTCTGTCTGTCTTAACAATCTCATTGGACCTGTTGGAAAAGGCTCCTAGAGGCTGGGGGCGTAACCGCTAGTGTATAAAAAAGCAAAGGATCTTAGTAATGAATATAATTTATTTATGTAACTTGTACCTAGGGACGTCCAAGCTTTTTATTGCTAGGGGGAGTAAAATGACGGGTTTTTAAGGTTTCAGGGGGGTAATCTAATGTATTTTTTTTATTTTTGATGTGGGTAAAATAAAAAATTATGTCGATAATGTTACATATAACAATTATTGTTTAAAACTTTCCAGGAAATGTTTTAAAAGTTATTTCTCCCTTTAGTCGTTTCAGATAGCTTGGGCTTGGCCATACGTTTTGTTTAATCTTTTAAAAACAGATCTATAGTACAGATGTATATACAGACAACTACCTCCCTTCTATTTTCAATGACCTTTTTCGTCTGCTTCTAAAATATTTTCTGCTACATGGCTGTGTTATTATAAGCGACACCATTGGTTGATTTTCAATGACCCAATAGAAAGGTTGCACAAGGTTGTTGCGATGGGAAGATACAGTTATTTAACTCTATCTCCCTCTAGTGTTTTTCTCTAATCTTTTATATACGCTTTCATGGTGATTTTAGACCAGGCTAATAACTAAAAATGTATGTATGCATGTGTTTAAATCTAGGTGGGAACATAACTGGACGTTTTCTGGACATCCTTATATATATGTGTGTGTGTGTGTGTGTGTGAGTGTGTATGTGTGTGTGTGAAGATTCTTCTTATTGCACTAGAGTGGCGACAACTCGACAACTTGGAGGATTTTTTTTCTCAATCTTTTTGAGCTTGAAGACTTTTTTCTCAATGTTTTTGTAAAACTTTAAAAGAGCTTTGAATTTTTTTTAAACATTAGGAGATAAATTATAAACATTTATGAAATTCCAAGAACATTTAACATTTCAGAAACCTTATCATCTAAAACCTTATCATTTAAAAACTTATCATTTAAATTTGGTTTTGTAGAAGGTGTAAATGAAAGTATTTTCTAAAAATGTTGCTAAAAATCAGCCACACTTGCTGATTTGTCAAATGTCCACACATCCATGGAAAATAATAAGGTGTTCCCTACAACAAGCAGAAAATCTACAATAATTTAAGAAAGCATATAAGTTTTTGTTTGTGAAATTTTTAATATTAAGTTAGGAATCTTATTAAAGTAAATAAAGTCATTTGTTAAGTTTATTTAATAGTTGTAAAATTCAAAACCTTGATAATAAAATGTTTCTATAGTGACCAGTATTTAGATATAGTATAAATGTTTGCTTCTTTTACAAACTTTATATCATTAAAGAAACATTATTATAAAATATCTTAAAATACAGTAAATTCACACAAATCCAAGAACTTATATTAAAATTAGTAAGGGTAATTTTTTTTTCAAAAGTAGGAAGCAGTGGCGTTCACAGAGTTTTGCCGGGGGGGGGGGGGTTGCACTTCTTGTGTCCTTTAAAATTTTAACTTATAATTGGGAGGGGGGGGGGGGGGATGTGTTGACTGACATCCAGAAGCATTAAAGTTCCTTTTAGAAGTAAAACAAGTAAGAAGGTACTCTACAAGTGCTACATAGTTGTCTGTCTATCAGTTGAAAAGTACAAGTGATGTAGAATATACGTGGATATTACGACAGGAGAAAAATTGTCGTCAATTTAGGTTGCAATTTCCCCTTGCATTTATTGATCAAGCCGTTTATCCAGTAGAAGGGTAAAGGAGGGGGAAGGGGGAGATCGTTATTTTAGCCCGCTAAAGAGAACACTTTATCAAAGAACATGAAAATCTGGTGTAAGATCCAAGTAATAATAAATCTATTAGTACATACAGTATTCTAAATGGTTTGATTTTGTTCCAATAAACATTATTTCTACGGTATTATTTCCACTGATGTAAATATTATGCAAGTTTTTTTTATAGTTTTTTTTCATATTGTTGAAAGCAACGCTTGCATAGGATGGGTGTTTCTATAAAGCAGTAAGAATTTTTGTTATTAAAAGCGAAACTTTTCTATAATTAGGGTCGGTCCGTCCGTTTTTCAGTCCGTCACGGTTAGCTCTTTTCGCTAATTTAGACATGTTAAAATTATCGATTTAAACTATGCATGGTGTTTCCTGTAGTAACTACTATTATCATCTGACACTCTACTCAATGTTCATTTGTCGCTTTCATGGATGTTGTCATCCTTGTTGTTATCAAATTACAATATGCTAGTTTGATATAGTAGCCTAGGGTTAAGAACATAAGATTGCAGTGACAATATCGATGATATAGGAAAATAGCTTAAAACCACCGTAGGACAAGTATATACATTGAGAAGCACAAGAATGTCTGTTCAGCGTTGACTGAGATATTAAGCTTTAAACAGACGGACAGTTATTGTTCTGCTTTCTATCACAGATCATCAAAGTATAATTATTGAGATAATATAAATCTTAATAAAATTGTCTTAATTGCGTAAACACCTATACGCCATGCGTATATGCATGCGTACGATCAATCAATGCGTTCAATATAATATGTACACACTACGTAAGAGAAGGGACTTGTATTCAGATCTTTTAATCAATTTCACATTTGAAATATTTATACCTATGGAAAAAAACATTTTAAATCAAAGTAAAAAAAAACAGAAGAATTTTTTGAAAAAAACAACAAGGAGAAAAGAATCAAAGCTATCTAAAATTCTTATACTAAAGTAAAATAGTGTTTGTATGTTTATTTGTACCGCTGAACTGATCGGGTTCTCATTAAAAGGGTAGCTTCTCATAAGTCCCGGGAAGGTTGAGATTGAGATAGATAGAGAGAAATGGGGGGAAAAAGGGTAAAAATAGAAAAAAAAATAAAATCTTTCTCCATAATAATAAAGAAATATATTTAAGAATTAGATTTAACTTCCATTGATATAACCCTCTTTTCCTCATTAAAACTAAAATTCATTATATGATAAACCCTATATATAATATATGCCTGCTTTTTAAAAGTCCAATGCTATAGTCTATAGCAAAATAACAGTAAATCATTATACAATTGCAGGTTGTAATTATACTGTCATATTAAGTATTTTATATTTCTAGAAGTATATTCTTGTAAAACATCGCATGTTGCAGTTAAGCCATAGACAAATGAAATTAGAATATTCAAAAATAGAAGTAAAAATTTTAAAATGGTCTTGAGTTACTTTTTAACGACATACTGCTATGATTAAAAGACACAAACTGAAAATCTCAACCCAATTAAACCAAACATAACCATCACTCATAAAAACCTGTATTTCAGGGATAAATATTATATAACAAAATACTATTCTATTAGAGTATAACACTAGAGGGAGAAAGGGTTAAATAACTGTATTTTCCTATCGCAATGACATTGTGTAGACTCTAAATGGGGTCTTTGAAAATCAACCAATGGTAACGGGAATATAACACAGCCAAGTAGCAGGAAATAATTTGCTAGCAGACGAAAATGGGGGAGGAACTAATCTGTATATACAATGATACATCTATACTAAAGATCTGTTGCTATTTTTATAACATAAAATGTTGTTGTGACTAAAGTCCTATAAAACATAAAAATCCTCCAAAATTTGACTAACAAAACGGGTTACTGTTCTATATATTTTTTCCATGGAATAAGAACCGATAAAGGGAGCTAGTGATTGATTGATGGGTAGGGGAAGGGAACATTTTTTTTCCCAAGCTCACACAGGGACAGGCAAAATTTTATTGTTTGATATTCTTCTGTTTTTTGGAATATTGATTGCTAGGACAACAAGGTAAAACAAACTTTAAAGTTGATGGTTTAGAACCTCGATTTTATGGATTTTATCAATTTTAAAAGAAGAAGAATTTAGTAGATATATATTTGAATATGTTACTTATTATCTTGAATCGCTATGGAATTGGGCAGGTTTTATGCTATTTTCACGATGACCAACGTCTAATAAATCAATTCGTAACTTTAGGTAATTTTTTAAAATCTTAATTTGTTGGTTGAAACATTCAACCAATAATTATGATTGACAGAAAGGGTAATTTTGTTTAACTTAATAGCAGATGAACATCAATTTATCATCTATTGTCTTATGCCTTGAAAATTATTCTTCACAATACATTTCCCTGACCGAAACTGCATGGAGCTCTAATTTTGTGTTAAAGTAAAAATTGAAATTCCTGGAAATAGCGCAAATTCGACGATACAATAATAATCAAAATGATAAGATGACATGTATTTGTCAGGGTTGCAGGCATAGGTTAATAAAAGTATAATTTTTTTAGAAATAGTATAAATTACTTAGCAATTTCCCCTTCCTCTTTCATATATTGAATTAGTTTCCATAAAAAAAAATTGTTACTTTACTTGTATTAAGCTTGTTTGATTTAAAGGCTTACCTGAAAAACACAAATAAATAAAAATAAGTATGAGATCTATTCAAATTTTCTAGTAAAAAAGAAATATAAACTTAATTCTTTAAAATAAAGTAATATTCTTATTTTGTCAGATTTTAATAACTACTGAACTAATTGAATTTTCCTTTATAGAGAAGCTTCAAATAGGTCCTGGGATTGTTATTGGCTGTCTTATTTCTAGATTTAAGTCATTGGATGTTTAAGCTCTTTTTGTTCAATCTTTTCAGCCCTAGTTGCTAGGGGCACAACCGCTGGTTAATTATAAAGTTAAATGAAGTGACGTACCGCCTCTAGTTATGGAGTATCTAGGTTAGGATAAGCGTCTCCGATAAAACCCTGCAGGGGTAGTAGAAAGAAGCACCAAATAGTGCTTAATGTAAAGAATATTTTACATTAGAGTAAAACAATAGAGGGAGAAGGGTTAAATAACTGTATTTCCCTATCGCTACCGCCTTGTGCAACCTTTCTATTGGGCCATTGAAAATCAACCAATGGTGTCGTTTATATTAACACAGCCAAGTAGCAGAAAATAATTTAGAAGCAGACGAAAGAGGTCTTTGAAAAAGGAAGGGAGGTAGTAGTCTATAAACTATAGATCTGTTCATTATACAATACAATTTACAATACGTTTATGTTGGTAAAATATATTCTGGCCTATCATTGGTCATTTGTATTGCATGGCGTCATTTTTTATTAGGCACTATTTGCTGCTGACAATTGCGGGAAAAAAGGAATAATCCACCAGCATTTACGATACTTTTATTGTAATCGTTTAAGTCTAATTATATAAATATGTCCTATACTAATATAAAAGTTACAGGACATGATTGGGACTGTCTGTTTATGTGTCTGTTGCTTAAGATCTCGCTAACTGCTCAACTAATATGGTTCTCCTTTAGTGTAAAGCTCCTATAATTGAATAACTGCCCTATTTAAACATTTTATTTTATTTTAAACAAATTGGTTGTTGAACAGTATGAAATACTTATGAATTTAAAATGAAATATGCTTAATTTTATATTTGAAGGCGAATAAGACAATATTATTCCTTATCGTCCACGGATTCGTGGTTATTGATAGGCCAATGAAAGAAAAATATTTTGGATTATATTGAGTAAAATATAAGAAGTGGTGGGTTATTTATTACACTTAGATTCATATACGATATAGCCTATACAAATAATTTAAACAAGGATGACAACATTCATAAGTAGCGAAGCTAAATAATCATTGAATAGACAAACGGCCAAACTTAGTAATAGTACAAATGTTTTGTTCTCATAACAAAGAAAAACGGAGAGAATGCAAAGACTCAAAATCAAGTCTTTTGAAGCATAACATATACCAACAGACGAACAAAAAATTGTATAGATACTCATATGTCATAGGAATCTTCACTTAAAAATCCATCCCTCTATCATTAATAGCAGCTAAGAAGATGTCGGACTGACTGCTGGACGGACAGAATAGGTGAATTATGGTGAAGCTATGCTCCTAGCATTGCAATCACATAATGATTTAACCTTACACATATTACAATAAATATATCTTTAAGTAAAGACCTCCCAAAATATTTATGGCGTTCCTACATTTGGGTCAAGAAAAATACCCAGAAATTTTAACATTCAAAAGATTTATTTTAAACTTTTCTCTTGTTTAGTTTTAGGCTATTTACTAGACAGGATGGTTCGATCCCTGCAAACTTAAAGCCCCTAAAATGATTATTTTTTTGTGTGTTCTTTCCCTAACAATAGGTTAAAACCTTTCCTTTGCAATTATAAACTTTTTTTACACCTTAAATCTCTTACTTTTACATTGCTTTGAAATAACGTATTATCATATACATATATTAATATTATATGTAGGAATAAATTTCAATGATATTCAATAACTAATAACTAATAGCCTATCTGTTAAATCCTTGATTGAGTACCTTTACGTTTATTATAATTCAATTTATAATATCTTCAAAATCCTAATTTCTTCAAATGGACCAAAATTCCCACCCCTCCCTCAACTTTTGAAAACTTACACAGTTGCTGTATGGAAATTGAAAAATCATTAGCTGCATTTAGTGCCCCAGGAAAATGGGGATAGATGTCACAGCATTTGGCCTACCTATTCTATTGACGTCATAATAAAGGGAAGGGGTGAAAGAAACTCCCCCAGAAAAGCGATGGGGTATAGGGTATTTCCTGACGTCAATAAAATAGGTAGTCCATTATAAACTCAATACACACTCTTAATATTAAAATTTTTCTCTTTTTTTTTTTGGGGGGGGGGTCATAGATAAAGTTAGGGGAAATTGACTTGAATCTATCGTACTTCACACTTTTCATTAATATTACGCCTCTCGGCCTATCAGAACCCCCCCCCCCCCCCCCTCCATAATTCGCCTTTGGCATCCAGATAGTGGACCAAATAATTCCATTTCTCGCGGTCGTACGCCGTTATGCGTCATGTTGAAAGGGTGACGCAAATTTCAGATTCAAGATTTCGCGATTTGAGAAAAAATTATCTTTATATTATAGCAAATTAAATGATCTTGCAATCATCGCTTTTATCTTATAGAGAAAAATAGTAAATCAAACAGCGAAAACTGAGCTCTGAAATTAGCGTCATCCTTCTAACATGACGCATTTCTGCGTAAGACCGGAAGAAATGGCATTATTTGGTATACTTTCGGCATCCAAAACCCAATGCCCTAACTTTCAATTTAAATGTTCTTCCTGTACTAATATAAAAGCGAGTTATATATTATTTATTTCCTTTTATATTATTAGCGGCTTCGCTCCTAGAGGTCTATAGGGGAACTTAAGGAGAGGGGAGTTGAATCCAAAAACCCTTCCCTCCCAAACGGTTAGCTCTTATAGTTAATTTAGGCATGTTAGTATCGTCCTATCGATTAAAAATTTGATCTGTAGATTCTTGTTGTAGTTAGGAACGATTTAGAAAGCATAGCAACTCTATAATCGTTATCAGAAAGTTTTTACGTCCATTTCAAACTTGTTCGTATTTTAACTTTTTTAACAGCTAAATTTTATGTGACAAAACAATGGCCGATAAATTGATGTACATTGTGTACATCCTCAATGGTGTTGCACAAATTACCCCTTCTGTAGATTACAATTAGTGGTTGAAACATTTGGACACTCAACTAAATAGGAAAACTAAATTATAAAACTTTTGGGACTAGTGTAATAAACAGCCCCCAACCCCCTTCCTTTCTGCTTAACACGTAATATTAAAGAGTACCTTCGCTACCATAAGAAAAAAAACAATTTAGTTATCGAGGTACTCAAAAGCTCATTTCTGGCACTTAAAAAATAATCTAACATGGGCTGGTAAAACGTACCGCCCTTCCAAAAACAGAGATATGTATTCTCAAAATAGAAAATGGCAGAATAGTTATTTCTCGCATCATATTGTAAACAGATTTCCGCGGATATAAAATGTCAATTATGAGATTAAAGCCAGTTTTTAACCCCTAGAACCCGAAGGCATAGGCAAAAAAAAACTATGATTTTACATTTTTATATTCGTAGAAAAATGGATGTAATATGATGCTAGACATAGTTTTTTTTTGTATGGATGAGAACTGGTTCTAATCCACGAGATATTAATAGTTTTAATTATGAATAGGAATCTACACAAAAAGTATAGGTCAAAGGGCCAAAAAAGTAGCAAGAGCCTGTGTTTGAATACTTATAAATGCCTGCACACAAAAAGAATCTAAAAATACCTTATTTATACATTAATTATAGAGAGAACCCAGAAACGGGAATTTATCATGTCATAGAATGGTTTTATGCCATTTTTTTCTCAAAAACTGGATAATTAAGTCATATATTAAATGGGAGACCTGTCTCTCTCCGTGGTAATGTATAAGTTGTGCGCAGGCAATTTCCTTTCCTTATTCTATTTATACGGCAAAATTCAACCACAAATCTGACAAAGATAAAGGAATGGGCCGAGATAAAAGCACACAGCTGCTTCTGTCTATGTAGCATATTTATGTGTAGCCTTCAAGGCAGTCAGCTGCCAAAAATCTGTTAGCTGTTGTCTAATTGCCTGTAAGGTTTACAGATTTTTGGCTGATAATGCAATTCTTTATGAAAATTTCAAATAGAATGAGAATGCTTTGACAGATGAAATGGCAACACAAACATTGAATTGCAAAGAAATCAGTTTTGAGCAGTTAATATCATGTTATAAAACAAAGGGATAATTAAGTTTTCTTTTATTAAGTATTCCTTTTTTACTGATGATTCTAGAACAAGTGATTTAATACCTTTTTCTCTCAGGGATGGTAGGTATATAGAAATAGAAATTTTTTTATTTTTCACAAGCCATATTTAGGGTTAAATAACTGTTTCTTCGCATCGCACTGTCCTTGTGCCAATTTTCAATCGGGTCATTTAAAATCAACCAATGGTGTTGTGTTTATTAATACAGCCAAGTAGCAGGAAATAATTTGGAAGCAGACGAATAAGGTCTTTGAAAAAGGAAGGGAGGTAATTATCTGTATATACATCTATACTATAGATCTGTTAATCTAACCTAATCATAACCCGATACACATTCAATAAAAAGCCAAATATATACTACATTTCTAAAAGAAATATTCTTATACTTCCAGATTCCTTTATCCAAGGTAGTCATACAATAGTTATAGATAGGTTTGTAAAGAGACGCAGACACATTTTAAACTTATTGATTTATAATTTTAACACCCCCCCCCCCTCTCAAATAAAAAAAAAGCTTGGACGTCCTTGTATTTGTGGATTAAGATTAAAACCAGTTTTGTGAAACCAGAGAGGCCGAAACCTGGTATTATTTTATTTTATTTTTATCTTAATCTTCGTGGAAAATTGTCTTTTCTTTAATACGATGCTATACATTGTTATTCAGTATGGCTGAGAACTGGTTCTAATCCACCGGATGTTAATCGGTTTTACAAAATGTTTTTCTGTCTGTCTGTCTGTGTCTGTGAGGGTTGGTAATGCATTTCCTTAATCTATCATATCAACACTGTATAAAATATTGTTGCCTCGTAAAAGCAGTAGCAACAGGAAGTGTGTCTGTTTGTTGGTTGGTGCGTGATTGGTTAATTCATATTTCAGCTTTTTAGGGTGGCTTGTTTCCTAAAGACTTTTTCATGATAATATTTTACAACCCATAAGGACAAACGAACATTAACACTTGTAGAATGAACTTGATTATTGAGATCCTTCGCGTATAACATTGTACCTTGTTCTAATAGGAATCATTATTTAAAGAATCGGATGAATAGGATAATTTTAACATACAAAAATTTGTTGTAAATGGACGTACGGACTTTCTGGTAGCAAATATAGAGTTACTGCGCTTTCTAAGTATCACCTAACTGTTACAGGAATCAGCATACAAAGTTTGAAATCAATATAATAATTCTAACCTGTTTTAATTAACGAAAAGAGCTAACTGTAACGGACGGACGTACGGATGGACCACCCGACCATAATTATAGAAAAGCTTCTCTTTCCAAAAGCATTATAGATAAACAAGGATGACAACATCCATAAGTAGCGAAGCACAAAAAATCGTCGATTGGAATACGTAGATTTAAAAGGTTTTTACTAAAATCAAGAATAGATTTATTGGATAAAATAAACATGAAACCTTGTTTTATTTTGCATGATGACGATAATCAAAGTATATTATATTAAAGATGCTCATAACAATGGGAAAAATTATTTTGATACAGATATCCCATAAAAGTTTGAAAATTGCATCAAAATATACAAAGATATGGGGAAATATGTAAACATATAAAAATAGCCAAAAACCTGATAAAAGGCAGTCTGGCCGTCATGGTTGTTTTATTAAAACGACAAAAAATTTAATTTTTAAATCCTTAACTTAAAAAAATTGGAAAATCGGACCATATACACTGAAGAAATGGAAAAAAGTGTTAAATATATAAAAATAGCCTAAAACCTGCTAAAAAGGCAGTCTGGCCGTCATGGTTATTTTGTTTAAAAGACGGGAAATTTAATTTTGATATCTATAACTAAAAAATTTTGAAAATCTGACTATAAACACTGAAGATGTGGAGAAATATGTTAAATATATAAAAAAACAGCCTAAAACCTGCTAAAAAGGCAGTCTGGCCGGCATGGTTGTTTTCTTTAAAAGACGGAAAATTTAATTTTGATATCTATAACTGAAAAAATTTTGAAAATCGGACCATAAACACTGAAGATATGGAGAAAAATGTGAAAAATATAAAAATAGCCTAAAACCTGCTGAAAAGGCAGTCTGGCCTTCATGGTTGTTCCTTTAAACGACGGGAAATTTAATTTTGATATCTGTAACTGAAAAAATTTTGAAAATCGGACCATAAACACTGAAGATATGGAGAAAAATGTGAAAAATATAAAAATAGCCTAAAACCTACTAAAAATCGGTCCGAACGCCAATGATGTTTTATAGTCAATTGTGCTCCTTAATGATGGGAATGTTGTCAAAAAATTTCAGCATTCTATCTTATATAGGAGCTGAGTAAATCCCATTTCCCCCATAGCGTTACGGACTGACGGACTGACGGACTGACTGACTGACTGACTGACTGACGGACGGACAAAGTGAATTATAGAGTAGCTTCGCTACTAAAAATTTCTCAAAACGGATATAATTAATAATAGACTGTGCTTTTGAATAAATAAAATGATCATATAAATTTATTATTAGTAAAATCAGATAATAAGTAGCTTGCTTTAATAGGTGAAATTTCTTCTTTTTTAAAATTTAATTTTAGTGATTGTCTTAATGGCCATAAAAAGCATTATATGATAAAAATCGATTTAAATTGCTGAGCTGAATAACCATTTATGTACTTTCTTTTTATTTGTTTTGTTTATTTTCAGAGTTTCTATAATCCAAACAAAATTAATTATTTAAAAAAAGGCTCATTGTAGTATACACTAAAAAAGCTTCTATAGGCATTTATTTAGTAAAATCCTTCAAAAAGACAGCCCCTCTTTATCTTCAGCTATTAAAAGTATTTGAGGCCCTGCAGAAATCGTTTAACATTACGAGGATCTTTTAGCGAAAAAGCGAAAAATATCTAAAATTGACTTTTGCCAGTCTGTGTGTTTGTATGAACGTCTAATATTCAGCCTTCAGACTTTATGATTCATTTAAATTTAAGCAAGCAACCCCAGGACACCCTAGCCAGGCACTTGTGTTCTCATAAACAAATAGTAAACCAGGATGACAACATCCATAAAAGCGAAGCTTTGAAACAGTAGGACAAACTAACATTAACACTTGTAGAGTGTCAGAACTGAATAATCAGAATATGAATGTTTAAAATTCGAAACATACTTGAAAGTAAATTTGTTGAAAAACTGCGTACATGCATGATAATGTTTAAGGACATACTTCCATTTTTAGTACTTGATAATAGAGATGATTCGTTTGTAACAGTGTACATTGTTGTACTAGGAATCATACGAGAATTTTTTTTTTTATTTTTGTCTATGTCCCCGTAAACCAGGGAATAAATTAGGATTAGGTATGGTGTTCCTACAAACATGCTAAAGTTTTAATTAAAAAGGAAAGCAAATCCAAAAGTTAAAGGAACAGATTTTCCTAAAGATGTTTTTAATACGAAAGAAAGGTTTACCTATACTGTAACTTTTGAAAGATTAACTTTTGAAACTGCGTAGAGTGTTCAATAAAAAATTACGCCATACAATACAAATAACCAATGATAGGCCAGTATACATTGTAATTGACCAATGGTAAATTGTATACCGGCCTATTATTAGTCATTTGTATTTGATGACATCATTTTTTTATTAGACAATATACGGCGCGCTGTTTCTTAACTTTTGCAAGAAAAAAAATAAACAACAAATAAATGTTGTAGCATATACAGGGGTAACTTTTATTTCTTTGTAAGTAAAAGGAGAAAGTCACTCAAATATCAAACATGTGACGTCATAAAAATGAGTGTGATTATCCATCTCATTCATAGGGGTTTTCTTTTCCACTTCTCCTCTCATCTCCCTCATTTTTATGATGTTACACGTCTGATTTTTTTTGGGACTTTCTCCATTAATGCTTTGTAATTATATCTTTTAGTTGTACTTTGATTCGATTCCTTCCTTATATAAATTCACCTCCTTTTCCCTAGGGGAAATTTAATGGACGATACATTGATGATGATTGACAAAACTACCCCTTCCATAGATTAAATTTAGTGGTAGTAAAGTTTGAACACTGCAAGTTTGAACAAATCAATCAGTAACCTCTCCGAAAAAGAAGAAAGTCCCTCAATGATGTCATAAAAATGAGGGATGTGGAGAGGAGGAGTGGGAAAGAAACCCATAAAAAAGAGATGGATAATCACACTCATTTTTATGACGTAACATGCTGATTATTTGAGGGACTTTCTTCGTCTTCACCTTTTCCTTCTGGTTCTATCCAAAATATATATTATATGATCAAGCCTAGAAGAAAACCTGTCCCTATCCTAGGGCATGGAAATATTAAATTTGCACCGCCATAAACCTATTCTTCAACGTTTAATTTGATGCGTAGCGAAATTAGCTGTTTTCAGGCATACATGGATTGGGTAATGGGTTTAAAATATTTGATTTGTTACATTGTTATAATCTTAGCTGGTTTTCATCATATTTTGAATGCTTTTTATAGTGCCTATATAAAAATGATGTCATACTGGCCTACCATAGGTCAATACAAATGTATACTGGCCTACTATTGGTAACTTAGTCTGTGTGTTGGCCTATCATTGGTCATTTGTATTGTATGACGTCATTTCCAAATCCCTAGATCCTTAGTAATACCTAACACGAATTATTCTATTATGTTATGTGTGTATGTGTGTGTGTTTGTGTGTGTGTGTGTGTGTTTTATTTACATTTTTATTTTTAGCATTTACATGCGAATATTTTGCACGAATACGTGTACTATAACAATAAAGCTGGTGGGTATATGGTAATGTAGAAAATATTTGGTTTAGTGTTTTAAATTTATACAAGTGCTGGATCTTTAAATCATTTTAGTGGTAAGCCACATTGGGGTGCGCCGAATTTCAGCCAATCACAGCGCGGCATTTCATAAAATGCTTTTCTTTCATTGGTGGAAATGTGTTTCACCCCGATCTGGCTCACCACTAAAATGATTTAAAGATCCAGCTAAGGTCAACTTTTCATAAATATCAAAGCAAAGAACAATAAGATGTAATACAATTAAATATTTTGATATTCAGTAAAAGTAATGCATGAACCAAATTTAAAAAGTAGGTTTTTTGTTTGTCAATTAAAATCCTCCTAACCACTGAACCGACTGACTTCTTCATTTGTGGGAAAAATTTTTATTTAACATCCCCCACCCAATTCTTATTTTGAAATAAATTGAAAGGAAGGGGGTAATTTTTTATTTTTTACTTAATGTCTGGTTAGGTAAGATCATATTGAGTTCTGGGCCACCCTGCAGGGCCCCCCGCCTAAAAAAAATAATTACTTTCAAGATTTATTATTTAAAGGGGATAAATGAAGGGTTTCAAAGGTTTGAGAGGGGGGGGTAAATGTATTTTGAAAATCTTAAGGTGAGTAAACTCTCCTTTACATCCCACCTTGGATGTCTAAGCTTAATCAACCCTCCCCCCTCCCCTAACTTTTTAATTAATTTCAATAGATTTGGGGGGGGGGGGGTTCATATAAACATGAATTGATGGATGGACAGACAGACATTAGAGTAAAACACTAGAGGGAGAAAGGGTTAAATAACTTTATCTCCCAATCACAACCGTCTTGTGCAACCCTTCTATTATTTCATTGAAAATCAACCAATGGTATCGCTTGTATTACACAGCCAAGTAGCAGAAGGAAGGTAGTTGTCTGTATATACATCTATACCACAGATCTGTTAGACATACAAACATTAAGATACCGTTTAAGACAAAATAAAGAAGTTGAAAATATAATGATAATGTTTGTTAAATTTTGAGAAGAGATATATATAATTAAGTCATTAATTAAAAGGATATATTTACAAGATACCATTGTTAGTTTTTACTGTTATTTCTTTCTTTTTAAACTGAAATAAAATACAAATGGATCTTTAAATTGATTTCACGTAAATAAAAATCATTTGAATTAATTGATATAATTAGCTAAAAATATGAATGGCTTTGTATATTGTTTTAATTTTAAATTTTTACTCCCCCCCCCCCAAAAAAAAAAATGAAAAAGCTTGAACGTCCTTTAGGGAATTTTGTGCTCAAAAAGTACATTAAGGGAAAACGCCCAATGTCTTTAATAAGCATGGTAGTGTACTAAAAAATAAAATGCGGGCAAATAATTTTTGAGAATCCACGAATCTAACATAAAACTTGGATTTTGTCGTTGATAAATATGTAAAGGAACGGGAAATAAAAGACTGTCTAACAATTTTCATGACAACTGTCAAAACAATAACTCATTCTTTATACAGACGATGTTAATGTTATATAACTGTCGTCAAAAAAATAAGGCCAAACGGATATATTATACTTGGATGTTGCACCAGGTTTTCATGTACTCTGAGCTGGATCTTTAAATCATTTCAATGGTGCGCTAAATCACCCTGCGCAGAATTTCAGCTAATCACAGCGTCCCATTTCGTAAAATGCGCCGCTGTGATTGGCTGAAATTGTGCGCGGGGTGATTTAGCGCGCCATTGAAATGATTTAAAGATCCAGCGCTGATAAAGTGATGCTCGCAGCTGGCTAAGATAACGATACATATCCACCACTTTTTACCCCACTCTCTTCCCTTTTTCTGGATGAACGAATTGACCAATACATGTGATCCATATTAGCAAGCTAAATTGACGGCAAAGTTTCCCCTGTCAATATATCCATTTAAATCCTCTGTCTTATAAATATATCTTGTAGAAGAATTATACAAATTTCGACTACAACTTAAAAAAATTTTATTATTGATTCTAATCATGTTCTTAAAGCCCTAATTAACTACAACTTTTAAACCCTATTGGCAATTGCTTGTTTTTCGAGTCTTCATTATAAATTTAAATCATGAAAATTGAGAATTAATAATTGCTGCTGTGCTTAAAATCAGACTGACAAACAAGAATAGCATTACATAGAGTAGCGGAGCTACAAATTATATTAAAAACCTACCGGAGGGCGACCAGTTGCTAGGTTAGGGGCAGGCAGCATCTTGATGGCGTTGGACGGACCGAAATCGTTGGGGTTAGGCTGTCTGGGGGGTCCCTGTGGGAATCCACCGCCATTGTTATATCCCTGTTGGTTAGACGTGGGGGCAGCATAGTTTTGATTCACTGTCGGGGCGTTGAATCCTCCCTGGTTGCCGCTTGGGGCGCCATAACCTTGGCTGGGGGCGTTGTAGCTGGGATTGCCGGCGGGGGCGTTGTAGCTGGGGCGGGAGGGGGCATTGTAACCGCCGCCGTTATTATTGTTGTTGCCCTTGTCGCCGCCTTTGAAGGCGTTAAACAGGCCCTTGAGAGGGAGGCGGGGCAGTTTAAATCCACTTCCACCCTTGTTGTTGTTTGCATTACTGTTGGGCCTAGTTGCATATTTTAATCATTTAGCTGTTTTGGAAATTTTAATGAAAAAAGTTTTAATGTTAAAATCATATGTGTTTTTATCAATATGTTGATCGATTTAGAAGGAGGTAGGGAAAAAAATCAAAAGAAAATACTATTCTCTGAAGATGATAAAAATCCCTCCACAGATTATGACGTCATACGATATAATTGCGAATGAGAGGCCAGTATACACTGTAATTGACCAATGGTAAAAATTATGCTGGCCTCTCATTAGTTATTATATCGTATGACGTCATAATCTGTGGAGGGACTTTAATCATCTTCTGATTTTTTTTGCAAAATCAGACAAATAGACTTTCATAGATAATATTAAAAAGATAGATATTTCTACGTATTAAAAGTGTACTTAATTTTGAGACTCTTTTTTTCATTTGTTATCAACCCAAAGTAAGCGTCGTAAAAAACATCTTATTTGTGTCTTAGAACAATCATTCATACATGGATAACAGCACAGTTATAAGCTATGAGAGGTTATAATTATACTGTAATAGTACTGTAAAGAAAACACCAAGGAAATCTGCCTCGTGAGAAAAAAGTAAAAAAAAGTTAATTAGTTGTATCTCAGTGCTTCAGTGATAGATAAATAGAAGATAAATTACAATTCGTCAAAAAAAGCTACAAAATTATAGAATTATTACGTGTTAAGAATCAAATTTATACTTTATATCAGTGTATTTCTATACTGAAAAAGGCCATAATTGAAAGAAAATTATGTTTTAAAGAAGAATAAATCTAGATAAGTTTTCTTTACTTTTGAAACCCATCATCTATAATACAAAGTAGAATGATGACTGTCCATCCGTCCGTCTGTCCCTTAATATCTCAGTAACCGCTGAACCGATTGGATTGTACTCTTTAGGGAATTTACCTACTGGTCCTGTGGTAGTTTTAGGCCATTTGTCCTGGTTTATTTAAACAATTACAATTACAATCAGTGGTTCAAACGTTTAGACGCTCAACCTAATAAACCAACCAATCAAAATTCAATAAAAGTCCCAAAAGTTGTTATGCCAACAAATAAGAAATTGTCATTATAAAACTTTAGGGACTAGATTCATAAAAAGCTCAATGCCCCCTCCCTCCCTACAATTACTAATTAGTAATACTCACGGACAAAGACAGATTTTCTAATTGAATCTTGTTTATTTTTGTCAAAACTTATCTATAAAGAAAGTTTCCTAACTTTTGTGATTTAAAAAAAAACTAGTCGGTGTTTTTAGTAAGTAGTAGATGTAAAATGATCAATAGAATTTAGATATGCATTAGGTTTTTTTTGTAGACCTCTAATTTTTAAAGTAATTTATTTTTTTAAAATTAAGTTGGTTTTAAGATACTAAAACGAAACAAAAAAATGCCATTGTGAACAACTAAGATCTTTAATTTGACACCTTACTTTTTGAATTATGTTGAGCAATTATTGAAAAAATCTATTTTGTTGAACCCCGGTAAATCAAAACTTTAAACTTTGGGAGCTCGTCAAGAATGGGTTAAATAAAAATCACAAAAGTTTGGACATGTTCTTTAAAAATTAGGGATTTCATAAAAAAAATACAATGAATGAGATTACTTGGATTTAAAAAGGATATTGATATCTATACACAAGCACAACATCTCCGAAAATCTGTACCAATCCAACCTACACCCCCCCCCCCCCACCTAAAAAAAGGTTTGTGTTAATTAATCGCTAACAAGCTATACTAAAAAGTTACATTATTTCTTTTCTTTTTAACTTCAACCCAATTTTCTAAAGCGTAGTTGATCAATAAGTAGCGTGACAAAGAGCATCAAAGATTAGCCATGTGACGTCATAAAAATGAGGTTTTGGTCATCTCTTTCCCACTTATCCTTTCATCTCCCTCATTTTTATGACGTCACATGGCTGATTTTTGAGACACTTTGTCCCGCTACCTCTATAATACTAAATTAGGTTATGTAGGAAATTTGAATTACAAAAAAAACTTTTAGGTTTAGAAAACATATTTAAAAATAACAATTTAAATAAATAGATATTTTATTAGAATAAAATTATATAACTTTAATCCATCCATCCATCTAAATTTAATTTTCTATTTTTGCACAGTTTGGCACAACATTTATTATTAACGGAACTAGATTTTGCATTATTTAATATTAATTAAACAAGGATGACAACATACATAAAAACGGGGCTCTGAAACAGTAGGACAAAGGAACATTAAAACTTGTAGAGTGTCATAACTGAATAATCAGAATATAAATAAGAATATAATTAAGTAAATTTGTTGAAAAACTGCTAAAATACAGTATAAGGTTTAAGGACATACTAACATTTTTAGGACATGATTACAGAGATGCTTCGCTTGTAACATTGTACTTTGTTGTCCTAGGAATCAGTATTCCAAAAATCAGATCAATCGGACAATAATATCACATAAAAATTTCTTGTTTATAGAGTGAAAAATCAACATGTTCAAAATAGACGTACGGACATTCTGGTAACGATTTTAGAGTTGTTATGCAAAATCGTACCTAACTACTACAGGAATCACTGAACAAAGTTTGAAATCGATAGAACAATAATAACATGCCTAAATTAATGCTTTACAATTGTTAATTGTCTTTTTTAACCAGAGCGGCTGCGTCGCTTGGACCTAGGTGCTCTGTATTCGAATGGGTAGAGAGAAAATACCATAAAACCAACACGATATAGAACTAGGTTTAGGTTTTGCATAATTTTAACAAACAATCCCCTACTACTTTATATAATAGAATGTGTTAATATTGTCAATATTGCTTGTGAGAAAAAAATGTAAATATTGTAATTATATCAAAGGGATCTAAAGGGATAAGACAATAGCCGATAAATTGATGTACATCCAAATTATAATACACAAAATTACCCCTTCTTTGATTTAAATAAGTGGTTAAAACTTTATAAATCAATTAATCAAAATTCACTAAAACCACCAAAGTTTTAAAAAACGAATAAGAAAACGATATCATAAAACTTAGGGGACTAGTGTAATAAACAGCCCATTGTCCCCACTCTCTCTCTGTAATAAATATAATTAGGTAAGGTTCAATCTCAATTTAAGAACAATCTTAATAAATAATTATTATTACAGTTTATATTTCTAAACATAAGCTTTGCATGATCTAAATCAATTTAAATCAAACCTTAACTTTTTACATACATACGAACCCACACACACACATAAACATACACACACACACACACATACACATACACATACACATACACATACACACACACACACACACACACACACACACAGACATAAAATGGAAAGTAAAACGCGGAACTGAACATTATGTATCTACCCAGGCAAAAAAAACTCTGCTTCATAGAATATTATGAAAGACTGGCCAGGTAGCCTATTCTACCAGCTTGTGGCTTCGAAACCGATTAATATCCGACGGATTATGACTGGTTTTCAGCCATACTGAAAAATCATGTATAGAGCCGCCATATTACAGACAATTTACCACGAATATTCAAATAAAGTATATAAATATAATTTTATGATTTTCATTTTTATTATCCGAGGAAAGTTGTCTACAATATGATGCCATAATTAACTATTATCAATTTTCTACTTTTTATTATTGGTGTTGATATTCTAACTTATTCTATGATGTCCACATGTTATTAACAATGCATAAAAAGTGTCGATGGAATATCGCAATTTTTTAGAAGCGCAGCCACTCAAAGTTCCTCTTTTTATGGTTGAAATTGTCTGTAAGTGTTTTAATACTACATAATAATATCACTAGCGGCTACGCCCCTAGAAGTCTCTAGTGACACTAAAGGGGGGGGGGGAGGGGGAGAGACAAACCTACTCTCTAAGTAAAAGGAAAAAATTAGTGGGTGGGGGTACTTTTTTGGAAGGGTTGAGATACTCTACTACCCCAAAATAGTTTAAAACCTTCCCTGGATAAGAAACTTTACTGTAAAGGAGAACCATGTCGGTTCAGCGGTTAGTGAGATCCTTCGCTACACACAATAAAAGCTTTCTACTTTATGTAATAGGATATATTTTTCTAATTACTTATTTAATTTAGTGAAATCGTTTATGAAGTTTTAGTTAAGAAATAAAATAAAAGTGAATTATTTTAAGCTATCTATGTGTTCATTTATGATATTATCGTTCTTGTTTATAAGTAATAATTATGCCTCCATAAAACTAATAAATCTACTAAATTGTGTTGGCTATTTTTTTTACAGACAAAAAGTATAAAAACATTAGTTTATGGCAGACAACAAAAAATTTAAAGTAGTATTATAAACAAGGATGACAACATCCATAAGTAGCGAAGCACAAAAAATCGTCGATGGGAATACGTACAGGTAGATTTAAAAGGTTTTTACTAAAATCAAGAATAGATTTATTGGATAAAATAAACATGAAACCTTGTTTTATTTTGCATGAAGACGATGGTCAAAGTAAATTAATTAAAGATGCTCATAACAATGGGAAAAATTATTTTGATACAGATATCCCATAAAAGTTTGAAAATTGCATCAAAATAAACAAAGATATGGGGAAATATGTAAAACATATAAAAATAGCCAAAAACCTGATAAAAGGCAGTCTGGCCGTCATGGTTGTTTTATTAAAACGACTAAAAATTTAATTTTTAAATCCTTAACTTAAAAAATTTGGAAAATCGGACCATATACACTGAATATATGGAAAAAAGTGTTAAATATATAAAAATATCCTAAAACCTGCTAAAAAGGCAGTCTGGCCGTCATGGTTATTTTGTTTAAAAGACGGGAAATTTAATTTTGATATCTATAACTGAAAAATTTTGAAAATCGGACTATAAACACTGAAGATATGGAGAAAAATGTTGAATATATAAAAAAAACAGCCTAAAACCTGCTAAAAAGGCAGTCTGGCCGTCATGGTTGTTTTCTTTAAAAGACGGGAAATTTAATTTTTGATATCTATAACTGAAAAAATTTTGAAAATCGGACCATAAACACTGAAGATATGGAGAAAAATGTGAAAAATATAAAAATAGCCTAAAACCTGCTGAAAAGGCAGTCTGGCCTTCATGGTTGTTCCTTTAAACGACGGGAAATTTAATTTTGATATCTGTAACTGAAAAAATTTTGAAAATCGGACCATAAACACTGAAGATATGGAGAAAAATGTGAAAAATATAAAAATAGCCTAAAACCTGCTAAAAATCGGTCCGAACGCCAATGATGTTTTATAGTCAATTGTGCTCCTTAATGATGGGAATGTTGTCAAAAAATTTCAGCATTCTATCTTTTATAGGAGCTGAGTAAATCCCATTTCCCCCATAGCGTTACGGACTGACTGACGGACGGACTGACTGACGGACTGACGGACGGACAAAGTGAATTATAGAGTAGCTTCGCTACTAAAAAAGATTTAATTGTGTTTTAGAAATAAGAAAATATAAAAAATATAATATCTTGCATATAATCTATTTTTAAAAGCGAAGCTTTTCTATAATTAGGGTCGGTCCGTCCTTACGCCCGTCCGGAACAGATAGTTCTCTAAATTAATCCAGACATGTTAGATTGTCCTATCCATTTCAAACTTTGTGTAATGATTCCTATAACAGTTAGGTACAATTAAGAAAGCGTAGTGAAGTAAGTCCTTAAATAGAATCCTGTATTAAATCAATTTTGCAATAAGTTTGTTAACTATTATATGTATACCTTTAGATTAATATTCTGCTTAAAGTATTAAAGTTCGTTTGTCTTACCGTTTGATTTCAGGGCTTTGCTTTTATTGATGTTGTCATCCTTGTTTAGTTCAAATTTATGTGTTTCTAGTTCTACGCATAATTTGTTACTTTTAAAAAAATATTTTTGTTTACTTTTTACAATAAAATTGCATAATAAAGGCATAATAAAAAAAATGAAAATTTTCCCCTCTAATTTTATGACATTTTATAGAATTAAATATTACATTATTAACATTGAAGATTTTATAGTTTTTTTTATTTAAATGTAACTTTACAGTAGCAGTCTAGCTCTGACAAAAACTTTACTGTGATGTCAATGTATTAAATAACATAAAAATGCGTAAAAGGTTAAGTTTTCATCAAATTAAATAGAAAATTATAACTTAACCTTCACGTAATACTACGTTTTTTTGTCAATCTTGTAAGACTTGTAAGGACAGGGACATATGTTCAAAGATTTAAAACTATTTTCCTCGTATTCATTCAAAACTGAATAATATCTGGTGGATTAGAACCGGTTCTCATCCATACGAAAAAACTATGTCTAGCCCGTGCCTACGGCACCTCGGGGCTAAAAAAACTGGTTTTAATCTTATAATTGTACATTTTATATCCGCGGAAAGCTGTTTATAATACGATATAAGAAATAACTATTTCTCGTAATCATTCAAAACCGATTAATAACCGGTACTAATCCATACGAAAAAACTATGTGTAGCATCGTATTATATACAGTTTTCTACGAATATAACAATGTACAATCAAAAGATTAAAACCAGTTTCTTTACTTTTCTCAGGGCTAAAAAGACTCGTTTTAATCTTATAATTGTACATTTTATATCCGCGGAAAGCTGTTTATAATACGTTGCGAGAAATAACTATTATTTTCCGAACCACTAAATTGTAATATTCAAATTTCCTCAACTACTGGTATTGTACAGGGATCTTTGGGGATAAGACAACGGGCTATAAACAAATGTACACCCCCCCCCCCCCCAATGATAACAAATAACCATTATTATGTAAATTAAAATTATTGGTTGAAAATTTTGGACCCAACCCTTTTAGGACCAAGGAATCATAATTCCGTAAATTAGAGTTTTAAAAAATCGGTCAATAAAAGAATTTAATTCTAAATGATTGTTTTTAAGAATAATCTTACTTGAACAAAATTTATGATCTTGTATTTGTACTGTTTCCTTTTAAATTTGTTAATACGGATACTCTTAAAGAAATTGAAAATCTGATTCTAAACTTTAGCTGATTACTTTTCAATGAGTAAATTATTTTTTTCCAACACTTCTGTAAATCCAAATTATTTGTAGCTGTACAAAATGTCTCAAAATCAGCCATGTGACGTCATAAAAATGAGGGAGATGAGAGGATAAGTGGGAAAGAAACCCCACAAAAAAAGACGGATAATCCTCCATTTTTATGACGTCACAAGGCAGATTTTTTAAGACACTTATTTCTAGCTACAAATCATTTCTGTTAAATACAAACTGGCTCTAAAACCAAATAGATATGGGTTTAAAACAGAGTAAATAACGTTTTTTTGCCTCAAGACCAAAAAAATATATATGCTAAAGTTTATCATTTATTGTTACTTTGTATGTTAACTTAAATAACAGTAAGGTTTGTCTAAAATTTTTTGAGAGTAATTAAACAGAAAATTTAATGTAAATGAAGTCAGAAGAGAAAGGGACATTTATTATGAAAAACATTATGCGCGTTTTTCATTGTTAGAATATTTATACATGAACTCGGATGGTTTTAGATTACTTCATATCTATATTTTAGATTGATGACCCCCTTTCTATAAAGGCTATAAATTCTATGTGCGCAGCCGCTGGTATTTTAATCTTCTCTAAATAACAGATTTATACAGATATATATACAGACAACTACCTCCCTTCCTTTTTCAATAACTTTTTCGTCTGCTTCTAAATTATTTTCTGCTACTTGGCTGTGTTAATATAAGCGACACAATTGGTTGATTTTCAATGATCCAATAGAAAGGTTGCACAAGGTTGATGCGATTGTGAGATACAGTTATTCAACCCTTTCTCCCTCTAGTGTTTTACTCTAATCTCTAAGTACAGTAAACATATTTTTTTTATAAAATATTAATTATTTTTTCCTATTTTATATTTCCCTGCCTGGGTAAGGTATCCGGGAAATGTATACGTCTTTTCGTCTCTCAGGAGGGAAATTTACTACAGACTAAGCTAGCTAAGTATACGTTGAAATCTAAATCTTGGTTCAGGGTAATTAAAGCGGTGCTTTCCCTTATAGTGCCAAGAGACCACAGAAACACCCCCTAATCTCTACAATAAATCGAAACTATGGATGGGGGTTCTTTATGGATAACCCCTCTGGAGACTTTAACCTTAAAGGGCCTCTAACCATCCAGGGCTACCCTTTACTTAATATAACCTAACCTAACATCAAGTAATACACAAACACTTGAAAACTACCTTCTTTATTTTTAAATAATTTTGAAAAGGGAAAAAGAGGTTTCTGTGTTCGACTAGGAACTTTGAAGTAAACCACCATAATAAGTAGCATTTTTTTAAAATAAACAAACAATTACTACACCTATAATTTTTATACATAAAACTATAATAGAAAAAATTATCATATCAAAAATATAAAGTTCATGACTAGATCAAAGTATCTAACAATCAATCAATCAATGATTAAAAAAAAATAAATCAATAATACTTATTTCATGTAGTTTTCATCATGGCCGTTTATCATGAAATAATAGATTTTATTATTTTATACATTAAAAATTGCAATACATCTCAAATTTAAAATATGTTGTGCCTAAGTATAGTTAACAGTTTGAACAGGTCTAAGCTACGTGTTGAAATTTGAACAGGTCTAATATACGTATGTTGAAATTTGAACAGGTCTAATATATGTAAGTTAAAATTTGAACAGGTCTAATACATATGTTTGTTGAAATTTGAACAGGTCTAATAAATGTATGTTGAAATTTAAACAGGTCTAATATACGTATGTTGAAATTTGAACAGGTCTAATATATGTATGTTGAAATTTGAACAGGTCTAATACATATGTATGTTGATATTTGAACAGGTCTAATACATATGTATGTTGAAAATGAAAATAAATGATCAAGTCTTATCTAAGGGGACAAGGATAATTTTTCAAAATCTTGCGAACTCAAAGTGTTCATAAAAAAAGTTTAATTATACTTAATAGCATGATATAAAAATTTTTGGTAAAGGATGACAGGCGAAGATTAAATTACCTTGTAAATTTGATCTACTTAGTAACAAGCAATTTATGAGGGGGGGGGGAGGGGTATGACTGTAGAACAACACTTTAAAATCAAAAATTGAAGAGGCAAGCTTACTCCATTTATTATCCCCTCCCTTCCTAATAACTATTTGCAGTCCCCTGGTAAGACCCTGTACACGCCTGTACCACTGTTCTACAACGCTATTCTCATAATTATTGTATAAACAGTGAACGACGACACGCGCATGCTAATTTTTCAATCATTATAGTCAGCGCATGGTGTTGTTAACAAGATTAATTATCTAAAATTCTGGACAATATTCACAGAATTCCTCAAGTCAACAAGGATGACAACATCCATTAAAGCGAAGCTCTGAAACGGTAGAACAAAGGAACATTAACACTTGAACGTACAGACATTTCGGTAACGGTTTTAGAGATGCTACGCTACCTTCTATAGAAATCACCCGGTTGGAATCGATAGGACAATTCAAACCTGTTTAAATTAAATAAAAGAGGTAACTGTCTCCTACGGACGGACGTACGGGCGGACGGACTAGCCATAGTTATAGAAAAGCTTCGCTTTTAAAAGTATTAATGTCTAAGCCAAAATACGAATTATAAAATCGAAACCTACAACCGACGAGAAATCCCTTAGACCTAATAACCGTCCAATAACCAAATATGTCTTAGAAAAATTTTTAAAATCCTTCTGTGATAATTTTTTCTATAAAATAAACACATTTCAACTAATAAAGTTATTTTGAAATGACAAAAAATTGCCTCCAAAAAAAACATTTAAAATTGACAAAAACATGTTGGTATATAGTACAATAGGTGAAATGTACCATTCAAAGACGTTTTCCAACTTCCTATCTTCTGAAATTAACAAGAGTGAATATATGTAGCGAAGCAACCCATTTAAAAGTATCAGTTTTTAAATAACCCTCGACCATGGCTCAACACGTAGCACACTCGCTCGTCGTGGAGAAGGTGATAGGTTCGAATCTCAGCTTAACACCGTGTCATAACTAAAGATGTTAAAAAATGTTCCCATACTGCTACTATGTCAGGTGCGCGACATTAATAGTTAGAGTAGGGGGAAGAACATGGTCCAAAACAGGCGCAACTTATTACCATGCACAGTTGGGACTTCTCAGATAATTTTCAGGCCATCTTTTTGTCAGCCATTTTAGCGTTTTTTCAGACATACAAACCAATTCATAGAGTTGCTTTGTCCCCCCCAACTAAAAAGCAACTTTAAAGAAGTGAAAAGGGAAATATAAAAATATTAAATATCATGACTTGAAATTTTCTCATCTCTGTATAGAAATAAATAGGATATAAACAAACAAGGATGATCCGACATATTGAGCGCAGTTAAAACAGCAAAAAAAATATTTTAAAATTTTTTAAAAGGTTCATGAAGTTATTTTGTCTAATCTGTTTTCAGGGAAGCTTCACATAGGTCTCAGGCTATTCTAACTTTAGGTAACTGGACAAAGTGTCTCAAAAATCAGTAATTTGACGTCATAAAAATGAGGGATATAAGAGAAGAAGAGGGAAAGAAAACCCCTAAAAAAGAGATGGATAATTCCTCTTTATTTACGACGTCACATGGCTGATTTTTGAGAACCTTTGTCTAGTTACTAATTTGAGATATAAATCTTAGGATGTTTTTAGGCTATTTCTGCCCCCTTTTTAACTCTTAAAGTTGTTCGCATCAATGATTCCAATTTTAATTAGCTATCCTAACAAAAGCAATTACATATGTTTAGCCGTTAAGTTGATCTTTAACTTGCTGTTATGTAAAATATTGTTCATATTGTATAAACATTTTCCAAAACAGATGTAGTAGTTTTAGATCATAGAAAAAATGGTCTAAAAATAACAAAAAATTTATCCTATTATATAAAAAAGTAGCTTTTAGTTTGTCCGCTAAGAAATATCAAACCACTGTTTATTTTAGGTTTCAAATTTTAGTGCATCTTTCAAGGCTCACAAGATGGTTTTATGCTGTTTAATTTCTGAATTAAAGTAGCTAATTACATTATAATATAGAAAAAGATAAATCATATTTCTGTAAAAAGATTTTTAATTTTTTTAACATTTCTCATTTCCAAACATATATATATCTGAGATATTTTTCTATTAACGCCAATTACGCCAGAGAGAATGGTTTTTTTTACACTAGCCCCCAAAGTTTTATAATAGCGTTTTGTTATTCGTTTGCTTAACAACTTTGGGGACTTTTATTGTATTTTGATTGGTTGATTATTAAGGTTGAGTATTTAAACGTTTTAACCACGAATTGTAATCTACAGAAGGGGTGATTTTGTGTAACATCATTAATGATTTATACCAATTTATTGGCCATTGTCTTATCCCTTTAGATCCCAGCAACTACGCTCCTGTTGATGGCCCGCTATATAAAGGTCATATTTGAGTGTATGTATACGCATTCCAAGAAACTTATTAGCCGCCGCAATAGTATTCTAGGCTAAAAAAAATAGCAAATCAGAAATAAAGCGAAAAGTAAATAAGTTTTTAAAGTGTTAAATAATTTTTATAAAAGTGATTTTGTACCTAGATCTATAAAGTATGTGAATAATAAATAATAATTTGACTATTTTCTTTTATTTGATGAAAACTTCAGAAAATATCTAAATACTTAGAGTTTTCTGGCGATTTTCTTCTAATACACAAATTAAATTCACAAAAAAAATAATTAAACATTCAAACACCTGCATAGTTAAAAATGCCATATAATACTTTTCTTAAAGTATTTTCAGTTCAATGTTTTACTACTTTATCTCTGACAAAGCCGCAATGTACTACATACGCGTATACACAACAAAAAATGGCGCGAACCAGAGAAAATGGCGGGAAACTAGAAACAAAATGGCGGCGAAGTGATGAAATTAGAGGAACAAATTGCATTGTAATAATTTCTTAGGCTTGTGTAATTTTACATTTCTTCTTTTCTTAGGAAAATTTGTGGATTAAGCAACAATTTTATAATTATAATAGTTATTATACCTCGCATCGCATTATAAACAGCTTTCCGCAGATATATAAAGTACAATTACAAGATAAAAAAACAGCTTTTTAGCCCCGAGATGCCGAAGAATTAAAAAAATCCTGATTATTTTTTTTCTCATTTATTTTGATTACAAATATTTATTTGCTATTTATTGAGAGCAAAGTTAAAGAAAAAGATATAATTTAAAACAACTTAAAATCTAATTCATGTAAATTTTTTTTAATAATATGTGTCCCAATTCCAATATGTGAATAGTATATTGTTCTAAAAAAATCAAAGATTTTCATGGATACCGATAAAGGTAAATGAAAAAAAAAAAAAAATTTAAATGCTTTCCTTTTGTGGTTTAGATGATTAATATTTTAAACATCAAATGATCAATTAGACATTTTTTTTTCCATGACTTATCATTGAGTCCCTGTAGATTCTAAAAGCAGACGAGTAGTAGGAAGTACAAATTAAGAAATATGGTGTTCGAACATGACAACCAATAAAAGTTTTGAAATATATTTTAATCAAAGTGAAACACTAGAGGGAGAAAGGGATAAATAACTGTATTTCCCTATAGCAATGACTTTTACCGACTCTCAATTGGGTCTTTGAAAATCAACCAATTGTAACGGAAATATTAACACAGCCAAGCAGCAGAAAACAATTTGGTAGCAGACGAAAAAGTTCTTTGAAAAAGGATGGACGGTAGTTATCTGTATATACATCTATACTATAGATCTGCTGTTGATAACAGTTCGTTCATCCAGTAGGAGGGGAGGGAATGGGAGGGAGGAATCAATATTTTAGCCCGTTGCGAGTTTCAATTTATTAGAGAACATCAACATATGGCTCAAGATCCAAGTAATAATATTTCATTTTGAAAACTTTAACTAAAGTGAAAATAGCTTCTTACTTGTGGAAATAGATTATTATAAAAATTTTATTCAAAGTAAGAAACTGTACTTTTAGATTTTAAAATATTTTTGCTATTAAATTTTTAGCAAGATTCTAAAAAAACTGAAAACAATGGTATAAAGTAGCTACAGCGCCTCGGGTCAGATCAAGATTAAACAATATTTCCATAAAAATGGTTATACACCCCCATAAATAGATTTATACATCTGTTTATGTGGATATCTATCTATCTATCTATCTTTGAGTATCTTCCAACCTATTTATCGTTTGATCTATCTATCCTTATATAAAAGTAACAGGATGAATATATGTCTGTGTGTCTGTTTGTATGATTTCACAAACCGTTAAACCGATATGGTTCTTCTTTAAAAAGTTCTGGGAAGGTTTATTACTATTTTGGGGGGAGGGTACCACCACCTTTTTGTGTCAGTCAGTCAATCCAAAAACTTAATGATAACTAAAATTTAAATTTGACAATTTGATTTTAATTTTGTCTAAGGCAAGTATATAAAAGGAATCTTACACCAGATTTCCCAGTTCTCTAATAAAGTAAAACACGCAAAAGGCTAAAATAATGTTTAACCCCTTCCATCCTTTAGCCCCATCCCCTCCTAACTGGTTACATGTTAGCAAGCTAGATTGACGACAATTTTTCCCCAGTCATAATATCCAAGTATATTCTTAAGTCAATGTATTTGATAATAAGTCACATCAATTTTTGAGAAAAATCCAGCAAACAAAACGTTAGCTGCCCTATAATAATAACTATTAATTTAATCATTTATTTTTTGAAACATGCACTCTAAAAAATATAGATATACCTTCCGAATAATACCGAATGTTTAAAAAAAACATGTTATAGTTTCAAAGCGTTTGGAAATCAAATAATAATGTTAATTTGATATCTATAATACAAAGTAAAACGATGTCTCTCTGTTTGTTTGTGTGATGTCTGTCTGTCTGTTTGTGTGTTTGTATGTCTGTTTGTTTGTCTGTCTGTTTGTTTGTAGCGAAGGATCTCGCTAACCGCTGAACTGATCGGGTTCTCCTTTACAGGGTAGCTTCTCATAGGTCCCAGGAAGGTTTATAACTATTTTCTTGTGGGGTGGGACACCCCCAACCCCCACAAAAAGGGAAAATACCCCCCCCCCCAAAAAAAAAAAAAATTAGGGGCGAAGCCGCTAGTACTTAATGTTAGAGTAAAACACTAGAGGGAGAAAGGGTTAAACAACTGTATCTCCACATCGCAATCGCCTTGTGCAACCTTTCTTTTTGATCATTGAAAATCAACCAATGGTGTCGCTTATATTAACACAGCCAAGTAGCAGAAAATAATTTAGAAGCAGACGAAAGAGGTCTTTGAAAAGGGAAGGGAGGTAGTTGTCTGTATATACATCTATTCTATAGATCTTTTTACTTAATATATGTTTTTAGTGTATTCAGAGTTATTCCAATTTTAATGTCATTTTAAGACATCTTTTAGAGTATATTTTGCTAATTAGTACTGCCATAGCTAAGGTTAAACATATAGTTCATATTTCTACTACTTTTAATTGATATGCTTCTGGTCAGCTGAATTTGAGTTGCCAAATGTGTAAAAAGTTTCCTCGGTGTTTCCTCATTATATCTCAATATTTACTACTAGCTAAAAAAGCTTCAAACTTCCAAAAAAAATCAAAATTTGAAAAAGTTTAAAGCTTTTTTAGCTAGTAGTAAATATTTAGATAGGATGAGGAAACACCGAGGGAACTATGTACACATTCGGCAACTCAAATTCAGTTGACCATGCTTCTACATATGGAAGAGGGATAATCATTTTTAAAAGTAATCAGTACAACCAAACCAAGACATATATGTATGCATTATTCGGAATCAAATATATATTAAAATGATGGGTAAGTTGATTCATATCCCCAGTATTACTTATAAATAGGTCCAGGGAATGATTATAACTATTTTAGGAGAGGGTACAACCCTCCTCCCCAAAAAATCCCTCCCCCCCCCAAAAAAAAAAAAAAAAATTTCGAATTTAACTCCACCCTCTTCAAGTGCCCCTAGAGACCTCTAGGGGGAGTAGCCGCTAGTATATCATATAGTCATATAAATTGAAAATATATTTTTGTGTGTATTTATCTGTGTATCTGGATTTTACCTTGTTTAATTACAGAGTTAGATTCAGTGACCTATTCAAATTTTTTTCAACTAAGGAATAATTTTGCATTTTGGAAGATTTAAAAAAAATATTAATTATACACTTTTTTGTGTTTCTATTTCTATTTACAGCTAAAAACAAATTAAGTTGAATTATAAAAAAAAGTTTTTAGAAATTTAACCATGATAGGAGCTACTTGCCATGATGAGGGGTTAGGAGGATTCCTAGGAATCCTAAAGGATATGACAATTGATAACAAATCCTCAATTATGAATAAGATAACAAACAAAAGGACCCGTCTATAGGTTAAATTATCGGTTGAAAGGTTTGGACACTTCTAGTTTTGAATACAGTAATAAAACTTTGGGTACCAATATAATTTACAGTCCAAACTCCCACGCTGGTGATTTCCGAACATTTGTTTCTTTAGTAATTATCAAAATCGAATAAAATAAGGATGGAGGGATGAATTCATGGCCCGAAATTAGAAGTTAATAATAAAAACGTGAAACCAGGATATTTTCTGACCTCCTAAACTCTAATAAAGGTAAAAATGTTGAATTTTAAAAAACTTAGTACCATTCGAATGAAACAAGGGTTTCAATGGTTCTTCACCTAGAGTTTTTAAAGCAATTCTCCTTTCCCTGCCATCAAAGCCAAAAAATTTGCGGATGTTAACAATTGCGAATTTAATGCGATGATATAATTCCATATTCATGTTTTTGACTCAATTCAAATTTGCAAAAAAAAATATATAATTTGTTCAATTTGAGAGGTGTGAGTTCTGAGTTTTGAGGAAAAAGATAAAGCATTGGATAGATAGATTAATGGATAGATAAATGGATAAATAAATGGATATATAAATTTATAGATAAATGGATAGATAAATGGATAGATAAATGGATAGATAAATAGATAGATAAATGGATGAATAAATGGATGGATAAATAGATGGATAAATGGATGGATAAATTGATGGATAAATAAATGGAAGGATAAATGGATAAATAAATGGATAGATAAATGGATAAATAAATGGATAGATAAATGGATAGATAAATGAATAGATAAATGGATAGATAAATGGATGGATAAATAGATAGATAAAATGGATGGATAAAATGATGGATAAATAGATGGATAAATGCATGGATGAATGGATGGATAAATAAATGGAAGGATAAATGAATAAATAAATGGATAGATAAATGGATAGATAATTGGATAGATAAATGGATGGATAAATGGATAGATAAATGGATGGATAAATGGATGGATAAATGAATGGATAAATGGATGGATAAATGGATGGATAAATGAATGGTTAAATGGATAGAAAAATGGATGGATAAATGGATGGATAAATGGATGGATAAATGGATGGATAAATGGATGGATAAATTAATGGATAAATAGATGGATAATTGGATAGATAAATAGATAGATAAATGGATAGATATATGGATAGATAAATTTATAGATAAATGGATGGATAAATGGATGGATAAATGGATGGATAAATGAAAGGATAAATGGATAAATAAATGGATAGATAAATGGATAGATCAATGGATAGATAAATGGATAGATAAATGGACAGATATATGGATAGATAAATGGATAGATAAATGGATAGATAAATGGATAGATAAATGTTTAGTTAAAAAAAATGGATAAATATGCTAAATAGCCGGATAGAAAAAGAACAAACAAAAAAGAGAAAAATGGTTTGAATTGCAAAAACTTAAATTATATATAAGGAAGTCAATCCTAAAAGTCAAAATTACTGCTAATTTTTAACATTAACTAAATCAACAAAAATTCTTTACAATTATAATTATTATTATAAAAATCTGTATATGTTTACATTTTTTTATGCTTTTTCACTTTTTGTTTAAAACAACGGTAGAACACATTCTGTAACTATTGGTGGGTGGGGGTGTAGTTGAAAACGTTTAAAGCCCCCACAGGGTTAAGATACACCCATTATCCATGTAAATATATATAAAGTTGAAAAATAACAGATTTTATGGCATTACCTACTAAAAAATAAAAATGGTTACATAATAAGGGTTTAGACATTAAGTAATTTTTCCCCATAAAAATGAATTTACTTTTTGGACAATTAAAATTATTAGAGCAAGTTACTTTTTATGATTCAATCCTTTTTTTAGCTAACAAATGTCAGAACGAGTTTTGGGGGAAGGAATATTTATGGTCAATCGACCCCACCCCCTGTCTCTTACTTTGATGAATATTTGGTAAATAATGATTTTTACAACTTTTGTGTAATAAAACCTTTCACCAAGTATGTCCTGTCAATTTGATCATGATCACCCAAACACACACACATACACACACACACACACACACACACACACATACACACACACACACACACACACACACACACACACACACACAAACACACACACACACACCCTGTCATCCCAATTTCCTGTGTACACACACAATTTTGTGCTGTTGAATAGTGTTACTTAATACAAGCATAATGAGGAATCATGGACGATAAGGTCCAATATTAGAAATAGTCGTTTTATTCAGAGAGAGAGATAGAGGGGACAATGGGCTGTTAACTACACTAGTCCCCAAAGTTTTATAATAACTTTTTCTTATTCGTTAGCTTTACAACTTTGGGGACTTGAGTAAATTTTGATTGGATATTTCATTAAGTTGAGTGTTCAAACGTTTCAACCGCTAATTTTAAGTTAAATGGTACACTTGCTTTATTTAAGTAACTCTGGTATTTGGTTCAAGATTTGTCTCTTACAACTTTGAAATCTACCAAATAATTTCATAGTTATTTATCACATCGTAATATAAACAGCTTTCCACGGATATAAAATGTACAATTATAAAATCAAAACAAGTTTTTAAGCCCCGAGATGCCGAAGGCACGGGCTAAAAAACTGATTTTAATCTTATGATTGTATGTACATTTTTATATTCGAAGAAAACTGGATATAATTCGATGCTAGAAATATTTTTTTTCGTATGGATGAGAACCGGTTCATACGAGAAAGTGAATAATAAAAATATTTTATAATGGCAGATAAATCAATCTTTTCCCTATTAAAAAATATATGATAAAATGTTAGCAGCATATTATAGAAAACGTGCATAAAAAGAGTCGTTTTCGCGAATTTATATGAACTGCGAGATAACTGTTAATTATTAAGTATTGGCTGTTCGGGCATAATATGTAAGTTTACAGCAATTCAACCTAGAGGAATTACAAGAGAATCTTGGTTAACCACAAAATTGAAGATTTTATTTCTCTATTTCTCTCTCTCTCTCTCTCTTTCTCTCTCTCTCTCTCTCTCTCACACACACACACACCATTGCATTGGTGATCATCTAATTTTTTATTTAAGCGAAGAGTTAGGTAAGTTTTAAAAAAAGAAAAATAAATATGATAAATAAAAAAGGATTATAAAATTCTTGTTTTTTTTAAATCACGCTTTAAGCAATACTTTTTGCTCTCTCTCTATCTATCTATCTATTTATCTATTCTCTCTCCCTCTCTATTTCTTAAAATTTTCTAATAAATTAAAATATATAAATTATAAATCATAGTACTGTTTAATTCCAAAGAAACAATTTATAACCTATAAATCATGTACAAATATACATTTTATTCAAAAATGCATATTTCAGTACACTTTTACAGTTAAGAAAATTAAGATAATTCAAATTTTAACCACTTAGAATTATTTAGGCATAAAAATTATAATTTTTCTGCATTTTTGGTTTTTAACTGATTCATAAAGCATTTTTTATGATTTAAATCACCGAGTTATCTCTTTTAGGTGAAGGTGTAAAGAATTTACAGATAAATATACAGCGTTTAAGTATTAATATTGTGGTTCTCAGCCATACTGAAAAATCATGTATAGCACCATATTACAGACAATTTTCTACGAATAATAAAATGAAAATCATAAAATTAATACAAGTTTTGTTAGCCCGGACCTTCAGCCCCTCGGGGATAGCTAACACACCTCGTTTTATTCTTTAAATTTTTATTTTAATATCCGCTGTCTAAAATATGATAATTATTTATTAACAATACAATACAAATATGTAGAGCTAGTTTTGTGTCAACCTTAGTGAGAATGTCTCAAAAGGATGTAGTTAAAAACAGGCAGTGCTCTAATTATTCAACAACAAGGCATATTCATTATTAGATTTTCAACAACAAAATATAGAAGTTTCCAATGAGATAATTAGATTAAAATTTGCTGTTTGAATCTATTTATCTAATAGAAATACCAAGTTTATCTTTATTCAAGTTTTATTTCGGGGATCTTAAAATCATTATTCCAGATTAAATGGAGGCTGGGGGGGGGGGGGGAGACTTAATTGCCCCAATTACAGCTAAAAAGCAAAGGAACTAAGAATAAGAAATTAAGAAAATCATAAATGATATTATAAAAGTTTTAAGACGCTTTTTCTATATAATAATAAAAAAGCGTTGCTTTAAAAAAATTTTTATTCTTAAATTGCTCTTCCTTTTTTCTTGTTAATAATTATATACATTTTACCCATCTAAAATACCATCTAAAAAAAACATTCTAGGAAAAATGTCTTAAAATTCTTCTAACAGATTTCATAACAGTTTTAGAAATTAATTACAAGGTTTTTTTTATCTATTTCAATGTAGATAGAGGTTTTCTAATTATATATAATGAGCAATATGAAAAGCAGCCCAAAACCTGATTCAGACATATACAAAGTTGAAGTTGAAAGCGCTGGAAAATGTCATGTGTGACGTCATAAAATACGTCTAAAAAGGAAAGAAAAAATAGAAGGGGGAAAGGAAACCCCTAAAAAGCAAACACATTAAGCTACTTTAAAGGAAATTTGTTTTTATTTTAAGTAGGATAGTTTTTATCTGTTTTAAAAGTGGAATTGTGATGCCTATTTAATTGATTTATAGTAGCCTATCTGAGTCTTGGAAAGAAAACGAAGTTGCGGGTTTTATCATTTTTTCACAGAAGCTTTTGAAGGTTATTTTAGGTTAAATTAAATAAATATTAATGATTGCCCCGCAGGGGCTAGAAATAGGAGAAAAGCTACTGTGAAAATACGTCGAAATCCGCAACTTCGTTTTCTTTCCATTTGAAGCTAACGGTCTCTTAAATTCTTAGACTAAGTCTATACAACGCTAATAACAAACAATAAAGTACAGTCCACATTTTAATGTATTTACCTAGCTGAAGATAATATTTTGAAATAATTTAGACAAATGTCCAAACATTAACTTGTAATTCGCTAAATAAAACTTTGATAGACAACAACATAAATAACAAAAAGTGTTCATATCATATTGTTAACAAATATTTATCTAAAAATGAGTGATTATCCATCTCTTTTTAAAGCTTTTCTTTCACACTTCTCCCCTCATCTCCCTCATTTTTATGACGTCACGTGGCTGATTTTGGAGACACTTTGTCCAGTTACTGGTTTTACTTTTGAGATTGACTTGGTTATTTTGCTATCCATTTCCTAGATTTCAGTGAGTAAAAAATGGACACCTTGAAACATTATACCATATTTGTCTATGTAATAACTAAAAAAAATGGATAAAACGTCTTCAAATTTTTCAAGTCTCAATGGCCGCGCTTTAGACAATTGTAAGTCGCTGTTAGATCAACATGTTATCACTTTAAGAAACGTCTGGATATTTAAACCTTTCTGTAAGGATTTAAATTAGCGCAAAACGATTTTTTAAAAAAAATTATATCTAAATTCCATAACTAAATACTTTTTACGCAATAAATTATTCTAATATTGCATTTGTTTTGTTTTCAAATTATAATTATTAAAAAAGTACAAAAATAAATAATTTGCCTTAAAAAATAATAACTAATGTACTTTAGTTCTTAAAAAGATTATTTTGTTTATAGTTTATGAACGTTTTAAACATATCAAACTATTTTTTTGATTAGTTTAAAAAATAGCAAACTTAATAAGCATGTGACTAAAAATAATTAATAAAAAAATACTGAACTAAAATTAATGTTATTTCCTGGTTTCCAAATCTGCATGTAAGTATGTTTGTACAATATTGAAATATTTAATAATAGCTAAATCAAAATTATATGGACACTATCCCTCACAGTGCCTTGTTGAGCACTGAATACCTTTTTAAAATCAAAAATAATGAAGGACGGGGTAGATTTTGTTTGTTTATTATTTTTGGTCAGGTTAGGTTAGGTTGTGTTGGCACCTAGGTAGACTTCCAGGGTTAAGACCTCCCACAGGGATTAGTCACTTTATTAAAAATTTAATATTCTAAAAAAGGAGATGGTTCAGTGCTTGAAATTAACTTTGTGGAAAAGTACTAACATTTTTTTTTCATTCCAATTTTTTACTGAATTGTAGCAACGTTTATATTGCAGTTTTTGACTATTATATAACCCTAACTATAAATGTAAAAAAAAGATCATATAACAAGAATTTACTAATAATTATTTATCGCAACGTATTGTAGACAGCTTTTTCGCGGGTATTAAAATTGAAGTATAATAAGATTAGAACCAGTTTTGTTAGCCCTGAGAAGCCGAAGGTTCTGGCTTATTTTTCATTTTTTTATATTCGTGGAAAATTGTCTGTAATACGATGTTTTACATGACTTTTCAGTGTGGATTCTAATCGGTTTCGAAGCCATACTGGAAATGTGTTGATTTTTAGTCAACATTTAATTTCAATGTTTTTGTTATTGAAATAACGCTATTCTAATCATTTTTATGTTGATATGATAAATAAAATCTTTTCTTGAAATATAGATTACTTTACATAATTGTATTAATTAGCGCACATACAAAAATAGTAAAGTACATTTGCAATAAATCTGACCAACTTCTATGTATATATATATGTGCCAAAATCAGTAAATTTGCAGTACCAAACTGTCAAAATCTGCGCAAAAAAAACTGCAAATAAAAAAAGGGTGTATGTGTATTTTATGTAAGAGTTGTAACCGAGACCAATATTATTACGAATTTTAAACCTTTTGAATTTACCTTTTCTACAAGTTTTTTTCTTTGAAGTCATATCAAGGAAAATTAGGTATACAAATATAAGTGAGTAAATTAGATGATTTAGTAAATAACCCATCCTACCCTGAATAAGTGATGGACGTACGGAAATAACCTAATTATAAAGCAGCTGCGCTAATTAGAATAAACGGGTCATGTGAAGGAAACGAAGTTGCGGATTTCGTCGTATTTTCACATTAGCTTTTAAAAGGTTATTTTAGGTTAGGTAAGGTTAAATTACTTCAGGTGATTGCCCCGCAAGGTTAGAGCCCCCCACAGGGGCTAGAAATAGGAAATAAATCTACTATGAAAATATGATGAAACCCGCAACTTTGTTTCCTTTACATAACCCGAATAAACATTTATTTGCAAAGGCAGGCCAAGAGCGCAAAATACTATTATGGCAATCATTATGTATGTATGTATATACAATACATATTTTGTTATTACGTGTTACTACAAACTTTTTTATATCCGCTAGTATTATCCATATTTTTTTGGTAGCAAAACTTCTCAATGTTATACCAAGCTCTTAATGCACAATAATGATTTTTAAAAGCGAAGCTTTTCTATAATTAGGGTCGGTCCGTCCGTACGTCCGTCCGTCCGTACGTCCGTCCGTACGTCCGTCCGTCCGTCACGGATAGCTTTTTTCGTTAATTTAGACATGTTAGAATTGTTCTATCGATTTCAAATTTTGCATAGTGATTTCTTTAGTAGTTAGGTACGATTTAGAAAGCGTAGCAACTCTATAATCATTACCAAAATGTCCATACGTCCATTTCAAACATGTTGATTTTTTTACTTTTTAAAAAAGCTTTTTTCGTTAATTTAGGCATGTTAGAATTGTCCTATCGACTTCAAATTTTGCATGGTGATTCCTGTAATAGTTAGGTACGAGATAGAAAGCGTAGCAACTCTATAATCATTACCAGAATGTCCGTACGTCCATTTTAAACATGTGAATTTTTTTTACATTTTTAACAACAAATTTGTATGTGACCTAATTATCCGATTGGTCTGATTTTTGGTATACTGATTCCTGGGACAACAAAGTACAATATTATAAGCGAAGCAACTTTATAATCAAGTCCTAAAAATGTAAGTATGTCCATAATCATTATCCTGTATCAAGCGGTTTTTCAACAAATTTAATTACAATTTTGCTTTGACTCTTATACATTCGCATTCTGATTATTCAGTTCTGACATTATACAAGTGTTAATGTCCGTTTTTCCTACCGTTTCAGAGCTTCGCTTTTATGGATGTTGTCATCCTTGTTAAATCTACAAATTTTGTCCTTTTGAAGCCCTTGCAATCATTATTTTTTACAAAATCATTTTAAGTATGTAGTCCAAATATTATTAGTAAATCTTTATTTTGATTTTATGTCATCTACGACCACTTTTTATTAGAACAGTATTGTCGACAAAAATGGCTTTTGGAAAACAACATGTTTATATTATGTCAGCAATTATGTTTTCTCATTCGTTGGCTTATTAACGTTTGGGTCTTTTAATAAATTTTGATTGGTTGGTTCATTTAGTTGAGTGTCCAATCGTATCAACAAATAATTCTGATTTACAGAATGGGTAATTTTATGTATTATGATTGGAGAAGTACACAAAATTCATAGGACATTGTCTTATCCCTTAAGATACCTTCGACAAAAATATCACATGTAGGAAGATCAATTTATGTTCCATTTGCCTATCTCAAAATTATCTTGAAAGCCTATTGCTACAATGTTGTTTTTAAAAGGGAACCTTTTCTATAGTTAGGGTCTGTCCGTACGTCCGTAACATATAGCTCTTATCGTTAATTTAGGCATGTTAGAATTGTCCTCTCGATTTTAAACTTTGCATTATGATTCCTATAACAGAAAGGTACAATTTAATCAAGTCTTAAAAATATAAGTATGTCATTTAACAGTATCTTGTATTTACGCAGTTTGTCAACAAATTTTGTTTATACTTAAACATTAATATTCTGCTTGTTCAGCTATGACACTATACAAGTGTTAATGTTCGTTTGTCCTTCAATTTCAGAGGTTCGCTTTTATGGATGTTGTCATCCTTGTTTAGTCATCAGTTTAATGAATCTTAAAATCAGACAATTTGTCGCAAAATTTTTAAAAGTCTAACGCCAAGTGTAAAATACAAGACATTTAATTACATATTTAAAAGTAAAATATTACAAAATTCTAACAGGCTGCCTGCTGTTGCGTGCTTCTCATATTTCTGAGCGAGGAACGGCTAAAGGGATAAGACAATCTACGATAAATGATATGTACATCCACAAAGATGGTAAATCAAATAACCCCTTCTGTAGATTGAAATTATTGGTTGAAAAGTTTGGACACTAATAGATTGGAACCAACCAATGAAAAATTCAATAATAGAACCCAAAGTTTGTGGGACAAAATAAGAAATCGTGGTTAAAAAACTTTGGGTACCAGTGTAATTTACTGTCCAAGGTTCACTCCCTCCCTACATTTATGAAAAATTTTTAGCTAACAACGGCAAAATTTTTTTGCTTTTGTAAACAGTTTTTTCGTTGAATGTTTTAAAAGCGAAGCTTTTCTATAATTAGGGGTAGTCTGTCAGTCCGTCCGTTACGGTTAGCTCTTTTCGTTAATTTAAACAGGTTAGAATTGTACTTTCGATTTCAAACTTTGCATGCTGATTCCTATTACAACAAGATAAAATGTGATAAGCGAAGCATCTCCATAATCAATTCCTAAAAACGTCCGTATGTCCTAAACAGTATCATGTATTTAATCAGTTTTGAAACAAATTGTATTAACTGATGCTTTAATATTCAGTTCTGACACTCAACAAATGTTAATGTTCGTTTGACCTTCCATTTCAGAGCTTCGCTTTTATGGATGTTGTCATCCTTGTTCATTAAACTACTAACTTCCTATCTCCAATAATTTTAAAAACACAGCCCAAATATTTAAAAATGAATTAGTGTACACAAGACAGACGAATATTTTGATTATCAAGGATGACAACATCCATAAAAGCGAAACTCTAAAATGGTGAGACAAACGATCATTAACACTTTTAAAGTACCAGAACTCAATAAGCAGATTATAAGCTTTCTAAATTATACCTAACTGTTATAGGAATCATCATGCAAAGTTTGAAGTCGATAGGACAATTCAAACATGTCTAAATCAACAAAAGTGCTAACCGTTTCGGACTGACGTACGGACCTACCCTAATTAAATAAAAGCCTCGACTTTAAAAACCTAATAATTCTTATTTCCCATTTGTTGGTTACGACATTTTTTGAGGGGGGGACTGGGGGGGAGGGGGGATAACTGTAGTTAGGATGTCAGTAAACGTTTTTATAATCCGTATAATAAAGTAAAAGGATGTTTGTCTGTCTGTGTGTCTGTGTATCTGTTTGTACCGAAGGATCTCGCTAACCGCTCAACTGATCGGGTTCTCCTTAACAGGGTAGCTTCTCATAGGTCCCGGGAAGGTTTATAACTATTTTGTGGGAGGGAGCCACCAAACTTCCAAGAGAAAAGCCCCTTAGAAAAAAATTTCACCCCACCCAAAATTTTTTTTATTCTTTTTCTTTTAAAATCTAAACTAAGAAATTGGGTTATCAAATTCGACTTCCCCCTCCTCAAGTGCCCTCTAGAGGCCTCTAGGGGCGTAGCCGCTAGTTATCATATAAAGTAGTAGGATGATTAATTATGTATAAATTGTATAGTTTTATTATGGCGCTTTCTTATTCGTTGGCTCAACAATTTTATGGACTTTTGTTGAATTTCGAATGGTTTTTCATAAAGTTGAGTGGTCCAATGTTTCAACAACTAATTGTAATCTATAGAAGATGTACATTAATTCATCGGCCATTGTCTTATTCCTTTAGACTGATTCGTTTTTATAATCATTACTTATAGTAAATAATTTCAAATAATGAAAAGAATATTTGAGAGAAAAAAATGTACTGAAAACAATAGCTTATCTAATAAAAATTATCGAATTGTAATTAGCATTTTTATAATTAAAGGAAGTTGTAATATAGGATGTAAAATAAAATAACATATTTTTTATGTATTTTCAAATGAAACAAGGATGACAACATCAATAAAAGCGAAGCTCTGAAACGGTTTGACAGACGAATATTAACTCTTGTAGAGTGTCAAAACTGAATATACAAAATACAAATATCTATATAAGTTTTGACAAAATTATACTTAAATTTGTTGCAAAACTTCTAAAATACATATTTCTGTTTAAGGACATACTGACATTTTTAAGATTTGATTATAGAGATGTTTCGCTTATAATATTATACATTATTGTAATAGGAATCATTACTCCAAAAATCAGATCAATCGGATAATTATATCACATAAAAATTTTTGTTAAAAAAATAGCATGTTTAAAATGGACGTACGGACATTCTGGTTTCGTTTATAGAGTTGCTACACTTTTTACGTCGTACTTAACTACTACAGGAATCGATAGGACAATTCTAACAATTCTAACTAGATTAACGAAAAAAGCTATTCGAAACGGACGGACGTACGGACCAATCCTAATTATAGAAAAGCTTCGCTTTTAAAAAAGATAACTACGTGAAATCGAATGTAATAAAACTTTAATGTAAATCTTTGGCTAAATTTCTTACATTTGTAATTGGTAATAACAAGAACAGCAAGGAAGACATTTTCCATTATATAAAAAAAAGTAGCGGCTAAGCCCCTAGAGGCCTCTAGTGGCACTGCAAATATTTGTTGGTTTTTTTTAAAATTCAAATATCATATTTTGAAGAAGAAAAAAATTGTCAATGTTGCGTTCAAGTCTCTACGGAAAAGCGAGAATATTTTTAATTTTTTTATTCTTTTGTGATTTCTCTTGAGAGGTTGGTGGTACCAGGACCTATGAGAAGCTACTATGTAAAAGAGCGCCATATCGGTTCAGCGGTTAGCAATATTCCTGGGTACAGACAAATATACAAACAAACCAAATGATATCCTGTTACTTTATTATAAGGATTTACAAAATACATAAAAACTATTATGCTACAACCAAACTTTAAAGAGATGGTCTGCTTACAATACTGTGTAAATCGCCCCAGAACTCACTATTTCAAAATTCAAATGAATAATTTTTCTACTAAAATTTTTGTGATCCGACATGTAAAAAATCTTTGCTTTAAAAAGTAAAAACAATATCTTCCTGATTTTAAAATCAAAGACAAAAAAACTTGTCTATTGTTTTATTACTCTAAATGTTACATGCTAAGTTACTATAGTCTTTTTATTTAAAACTGAAACAATATTAATCGATATATTATTGCTTGGATGTTGCATCAAATTTTCATGTAATCTCTAATAAAGTAATACTCGCAGCTGGCAAAAATGACGATACCCCTAATCAACCAGCTTTATCCCATTCTATCCCAACCCTCCAACTGTATGAACGATTTTACTAATTTTCCCCTGTTAATATATCCACGTATTATATAACCATTATAACATTTGTAATCAAGAGAGGGGAATCTATTCTAAACATTATTTTTATTTTATTTTGAAAAAATAATCTATTTTGTAAACAAGAATGACAACACCTTCATTGAATTTTAGAGATCTTGTGCTTTAAATATTTAAATAATTTATTTAATATATTAGTCAAACAAATAGCAAATAGTGTTAAAACGATTTAATTGATAATTTAAAAGTATTCCTACCGCTAGTATATAGGAATTATATGTTCTATTATGGCACAACTAGCAGCTTCGCCCCTAGCCTCTAGAAGCTTTGCCTCAAGAGGTAATTTTAAAAAATATAGTATTTCTGGTGCTGCTATTTATTTTGAAGTAGTTTAAGGGACGGACAGACAGACAGACATCAAGCTACTTTGTATTATAGAATAACCTAAACTACAAGCAGTTTTATCTCAGTTCTATTTGGTCAAGAGAAAGATAACAATTTTTATTGAAATCATATAAAACTACTCGACTTTATTGGAACATAAAAGGGTATCGTGTTTTTCTTCTACTACATAAGTATATATAACATTTGTTTTGTATAAGAACAGTAATTAAATTATACATAAAATTGCTTATTCCAGATGGTTGTTCCTTTTAAAGACCCCTTTTCTCTCCATGAAATGATTTTTATTAAATTTTTCGGATCTACTGCAGTTCACGGTAAAATATTGTTGGTAAGCAATATTTCCAAAAAACTATGAATTTTAAAGGCTGCTAGCTGCCAAACGGCTAAACGTACAGATCATACCCGCACACCATTTTAAGCGGAATAAGAAGGCCTACAAATAATCTGGAATAGCCAAGATCCAATTATGCACAAGGAAAACTTCACTGAAGAAAAAACGCACAAAATAGGTTTTTTTTCGCGCATTTTTCTGCACTGCGAGATAATTATGCATTTTTGATTTCTGGCTATTCCAGATTATTTGTAGGCCTTCTTATGCCGCTTAAAACAGTGTGCAGGCATGATCTGTACGTTCAGCCGTTTGGCCGCCAGCAGCCTTTAAAATTCATAGATATTTGGAAATATTGCTTACCAGCAATATTTTACCGTGAACTGCAGTAGATCCAATTTTCTAATACAGTCCCTGAAGTGGCTATCTCATAGAGGCTAATGGGGTAATCCGTGGCTGATTTAAAAAAAACGTATTTGTTAAATTTAAAAGATCTAAAATGGGCAGAAAATTATTTAATTTGAAGCCTAAAACTATGTTATTATATCCCTAATAAACATGATTTTATTTTCAAGCTACCAACTTGTTGTATATTGCCCTGGGGTTTTATGTGTTTGAATCAAATATGTTAATAATTTATTGATATCATGTCAAACTTGAGAATAAAGTTGAACAACTTAATTTCAACTTAGTAATGGATTAGAATAGTTGTTGATCGCATCGTATTATAGACATCTTTCCGCGGATAATAAAATGAAAAAATATAAGATTAGAATATTCGTGGAAATTTGTCTGTAATTAGAAGCTACTTATGATTTTTCAGTATGGCTAAGAAGAGGTTCTAATCCAGTTGTTATAAATCGGTTTTAAAGCCATGCCATAAAAGAAAAATTCTATTTTTTTTGTTAAATTGAAATATACGAAAAAAAGACACCCCTCCAGAAAATTAAAAATATAGAGTTGTAATTTTTTCTTCATAACCTAAACTGAAGAAAATAAAAGAAGGTTCTGTTTGTTGGACATTCTTAGGGAGATTACACTTTTAAAAACATGTTAGATTTTTTTGTCTATATTAGGATATGTATATTTATGTTTTTTTATATTCGAATTTAAAAGATAGTTTTCTAAATGATTAAAATGCCTGTTATAAGACGGCTTTGAAGGAGCATTGTACGACGGCTTTGAAGGAGCATTGTACGACGGCTTTGAGGGAGCATTATACGATGGCTTTTGAGGAGCCCCATAGCTGCTACTGGGCGCTCCGTAGCTGCTGCTAGGAGCTCCATAACTGCTGCTAGGGGAGTTATTATCGCCGCCGCCGCCGAAAAATCCGGTAATACCGTCAAAAATATTCTGCAAAAGGCCTAGCTTCCAGTTGATAATATCGCCGATGGTTCTCTTGGACCGCCTGTGGGGTTTACCGCCTTTCATAACCCGTTTGGCGTCGGTTAGATCCGCCAAAACCAGCAGACAAATCGCCGCCGCCACAACCAAGGATAACTTTAACTTCATTTTCAACCGTTTTTTTTTATTTGACGTTAGAATTTAAAAAAAAGTTTCTATAACTACTAGTTTAAATCACTTAAAATCACTATAGTCTCATATTAAGTAATAGTAACTTTTTAAAAAATCACTATTATCAGGCTTTTAATAAAAGCAACAAGGATTGTTTCTGTGCAAAGGAGGGGAGGTGAGTGAGGAAGGGAGAGGATGTTGCTTGAGGTGTTCAAGCAATATTTCCGCTGTTACTTAGCTGTGCAGCCTTGTAGGGGTAATATCCGACTGTTCACCACATACATACTTCCAACCAAGGGTTGGATAGATAGATAGATATTTGATAGATAGATAGATAGATACCCACACATTCACACATACACAGAATGTAAGGATGCGCAACACTCACACACACATGTATATGCTCAATATCCTCTGAATGAGATGGGGTTCACACACACACACTCACACACACACATCTTATACGCAAAACCATGATTCACACACCCCTTTACACATCCCCCCCCCCTCACCCCAAAATATGCGTCAGTCAACAAAATTGAAATGGGAAGGGGAGAAGTGCAAATACGCATGTTTTTTTTGGGGGGGGGGAGGGGGGGAAATAAAGGATGCGCAACAGAACAACAATTGACGCGACGCAACGTTGCGTCGTCGCCCCCTCCCCAACCCACCCCCCAATCAACGCCGCGAGCTTGGAGAATCTTCTTCATTCGTATATGTGCGTTACACACAGACAAACAGACAAACAGACAGACACAATAAATACTCATCAACATGTACAATATGCCGTGCTGTCTGTCCGTCTGTCTGTCCGTCCGTGACGTTTGGTGTGTGTTGTTCTTGTGTGCTATGATACATTCCATTTGCCGGTATGGTAGAGTCGTGGGGGCTCTGCGATGTTTGAGTTTTATAGGTTCATTCATTCATTACAGACAACTAGATATATTAGCAAAGAAAGAGAATTTATAAAAAAATAAAATGACATTTTCACATATGAAAAAATTTCATGTTGAAAGATCTCTAACAGCTAGGCCAATTTTTTTTTTATTTTTAGATAATATATTTACTGATGATATGCAATTATTTAGAGCTTTTTTCTTTGCGAATGAGATAACCCCCCCTCCCCCCCCCCATTTTTTTTCACAAAAAACTTAGGGACTAACCACCATCCCGTTTTGACGATACATATTTTAATAATACGGTTTTATCATGTAATTTAGTTTTAAAAGATTTTGTTCTTGCGTTTTTTATCTTCTTAACTTTAAGAACACCAACATTGTGAATTTGAGTTTGTGTGAGTATGTGTGTATGTGTGTGTGTGTGTGTGTTTGTTTGTTTTGTAAAAGAGGAAGAAATATTAAGGATGGATGGATGGATGGGTTTGAATATACGGATGGATAGATTGATGGATTTTAACATGATGGTAGATGGATGGATTTAAACATATGGATGGATAGATAGTTTTATAAGGAATAAATCCTTATAATAAAGTAACAGGATGTTTGTCTGTGTGTTTGTATGTTTGTACCGAAGACAAGAATCTCGCTAACTGCTGAACCGATCGGGTTCTCCTTAATAAGGTAGCTTCTCATAGGTCTCGGGAAGGTTTACAACTATTTTGGGGGAGGGTACCACCACCCTCCTAAGAGAAATCACAAAAAATATATAAAAAAATTACGTATAGAGACCTGAACGCAAAAAACATAGGTATTGTAGAGACTTGAACGCAAAATAGGTAGATTTTTATATATAAAAAAAACATTTAAAGTGCTACTAGAGGCCTTTAGGGGCGTAAATTCAGCCATGTTTTGATTGTCCTATCAAAGACGTTGCATGATGATTCCTATAACATTTGTGTACGATTTAAGAAGCGTAGCAACTCAATAAACATTACCATAAAGTCCGTAATTTCATTTTAAACATGTTGTTTATTTTCATTTACTTCTTTTGACCAAATTTTTTATGAGTTAATCATCCTATTAATCTAATTTTTGGAGCAATGAATCCTAGGATGGCACGGTACAATATTTTAAGCGAAGCATCTAAATATCCAAGTCCTAAAATTGTAAGTATGTCCTTAAACAGTAGCCTGTATTTACACAATTTTGCAATAAAATATACAATCTTATTTAGACTCAAAATTTTAAAAATGTAAGTTATATGAACAAATGATATAAATATCCCTATTGAATAGATAGATAGTTTATTTGTCTACAAGAGGCTTATAGTTTATTACTTATGTAACAATTGAAAGAATATAAAATATACAGACTTATAAATACATCAACGAAAGTTCAATCTAAGATTTAAATACAATTTAAGTTTAAATGGAAAAACAGATTGATAGACAAATTAAATGAAACCTTATAATAATAATAATAATAATAATTTATTTGGAAATCAACAAGTAGATACAATATTGCATTGGTTAATAGCCCACTGGCTATGCGGAATTGGTCGACAACTATGACGTTGTTGGCCCTTCCGTTTTACAATGATACTAATTACATTTATTTAAAACAGAATAGATAAACATTTATGTTATATGATTGTATCCAACGATATATCTAGACTTCTTGTTACCATACAGGGGTGTCGTGGGTATGAATGATTCATACCCAATCACTATTGTGATTATAGTCTAAAAGACCGACGAGCTGTTGCGTTAGTTCACATGTCGATGCTGTCCTTATCCTGGGCCTGGCCCATTGAGCCAGGTTCAAGCATCAAAGAGCATGACATGTCCGAGAACCTCATTGACGACCCCGGGGAGATTGGGTCGGGTGGGACATGGGGGAGGGTGTTTCCCTAAATAATGAATCATATTAATAGTTAAATTTATAATAAAAAATTGATTGGTAATATAAAATATGTTGATATGTCATGATTATTCCTGATAATTATAATGCGTAGTACTTCTGAATGTGTGGTGTGGAGTGGAGTTTTGTAAGAACATTAGGTTAATTGTGAGAATTTTTAGAAAATTTTGCCTAAAGATTTGTGTATATTACCATCTTATATTTTCTTATCTCTCATCAAGCTTTGACCAATTTGTTATATTACATACGTTATAAAACGCCATAAGACAGCGAAAAGACTATTGTATTAAAAATAGTAAAATATTAAAATAAGATAAATAAGTATAACAGAATATATAAGACAGTATTAGATAGCACGAATGTTGTAAGATTTTAAATCTATTAAACTATTGAACTAAAGCTTTACCCGAGAAAATTTTTAATTTTTACGTCGTGACCTATTATAGAACATAGAAAAATGTCATATTAAGTATTAAGTATTGGGTTTAAAATTACAATTTATCATTAAAGGCACAAGCCCGTTTGTATAAGTTTATCCTTCTTATTTCGCGTTTATAATCTATTTTAATCCTATCCTTATTGTTTAGAGGCCCCACGTGTTTTTAGACATACCGACAAAGAATTATGCCGACAACCAGGGTTAGACAAACAGAAGAACAAACAAACAGTCTAACAAATAATCAGACACACGCACAGATACATTTCATCATCTTCAAATTTTTGCGGAGGTGTAATTAATATTTTAAGTGTGTGTGTGTGTATGGATGGATGTGTGCTTGCGTGTGTCTGTTAGTGTTAGGGGCTGAGTAGGACTAGGTTGGGGTGGGTGGTCATATGTGGGGATGGGGGTGGGTTGAGGCTGGTGATCTTAGGGGAAAAGTCCCTTTGCGCAATTACCATCATGTGACCACTATTTATTTAAGAGAGAAAAAAGGGGTAGTAATTAAATTTGCGCAAAGAATAAAGATGCATTTTATTGGGGGTGGGGGATATCGATTATGTTATTGGCTTATTATGTTGCTAAGAATTCCTACCGACAAAGATATTGCATTTCCGTTTAATTGTTCTCTGACCGTTGCCAAGTTTACATCCTTCAAGTTAATCCTTAATCTTACGCTCAATTTTACGCTTAATTATACGCTTACTATTGTTGGTTTTTTGCTACTAGTGATGTCTGGGAACATTCACGCGTTGTTGGCTGCAGCCGAGGCCGTAGATGCGGACCCGCATCCTATAGAAGATGGTCCCGCCGCTGCTGCTAATGTCAACAACAATGTTGTCGTCAATGCTATTGACGTCAACAACTTGGTTCCGGCCGCCCCCCATGCATTAGAGTTCATAGCGCAACAACCTGCTTTGAACCCAGACTTAATGCCGGGCTGGTACAGGAGCGGACAAGTTCTGCAGAGTTTTTTCAAGGAGATCTGCAAACTTGTGTACCGGTCTGGCTTCCAGTCTGTCATTAATCACGAAGCCATCCGGCTGTTTAATGAGGGGGTCGGCCTGTTCCAAGTGCTGCAGGAGTCTCTGCCATCCTCCCAGCAAACCCGCGAGGAGAACGAGGAGCAGTTGGAGCTGCTCGAGGCCAGGTGCAATGGCTACAAGGAAAGCGTCATTATGGCGCTGACCGTGTACGACATTGCACTCAACCTCGAGCAGACTGTGGATCTCAGCGACGATGACGAGCCTGCCGCCAATCACGAGGACGATGACCGCTGGTCATACGAGCCCGACTGGTCCATCGACACAAACACATCATCTGGCGGTGTCGATGATTTGACCGATCCAGAGGACGAGTTCCCCGAGGATGATCAAGAGGAGGAAGAGGAGGAGGAGCAGGCTTCGTCGGTCATAGCCATTGACTCTGACTCGGACGTTGAGGTCGCCATCGAGGAGGCTCACAATATGAGCGTCGAAATCCTCGATTAGTTAATTTACTTGCCAGCTTATATTATTATTACTATGTCTACCTCTACTAATATTAAACACTAGTTTATAGTCAAAAATGCAACAATATTTTTATCATTACTATGAAAATTCCTACAATGTGTGACGCAGTATGCAATTACAAATATATGTACCGTATCAATCTGAATAATTTGTTTTTTATTATAGTTATATAATTGCAACGTTGCTCTATAATTCGTTGAAGTCTGTTCGTGCTTATTGGAAAAAATTGATTGAATATCGAATTGCGAAGAATTATTAAGAATATAGGTAGAGTAGTAATAAAATATTTTGATAATTTTCCATGTTATAAATGAGAATAGTGTGAATAGCATAAAATCGATATTTTTTTATCCACTTGTGTAAAAATTTTGTGAATAATATAAATATGTGTAAAATTGCGACGTTGCTCTATAATTCGCTAGAGTCTGTCCGTGTGTATTATTAAGAATATTAATTAATTGACCAGATTAACAAGAATAACGCTTAAATAAGATAATGAAAATAGTATGAAAGTTCGCGTAATTATCATCGATCCGGATTCTTAATTATCATGAATAGCTACCTAGTTAATACTAATATTCTTATTCCGATAGAAATAATATTAAGGTATAATTAGTCTGATAGTAGGATTTGTAAAAAAAGTTTCCTATTGAAAAGGTTTTTGTCTTGTAAAGACTTAATGTCTGCCAGTAAGTTATTCCATATGTTAGGAAAAGAAAAGAGTGGGAGGGATTTGATATACTGTTTGTTCGTAAATTGAATACTGAAATCATTATCGTTCCTTAGCCCTCGAGTTCGCGTGTCCCTGTTTAATTTCCAAGTGTTGTCAAATGTTGCGGGTACCTTTTTGTTCATGTAAAGAAACATAAATCTGGCCGTGTTAAATAATACAAGTTTTTTAAAAGGTAGTATGCCTAATTCAATGAATAGATCCTTGGTATGTGCTCTACTATTGGTTCTGCTGATTATCCTAACTGCTTTCTTTTGTAAATTCATTATAGGTTTGGTACGCGCGTTAGGTAAATCAACAAATAGGGGGGAACAATAGTCCAACAAACTTTTCAAATAAGAATTATATATTAATATAAGATGTTGTTTATGTAAAAGATTTTTCATCATTTTCATTGTGAATATAATTTTACTGATTCTAATTCTTAAATTATCAAAGTGAAATTTATATGAGAGTTTATTATCAAAGAGAACTCCTAAATGCCTGCAAAACTTTTCGTTTTCGTTGGGGGTAAGTGTTAATTTAGTTATTTTACTTGGGTCACTCTGTCCTTCATCATTCATGTCGAAATATACTGGGAATTCCCTTAGTAAACCTAAATTAATATTGTCTAAAAAACCTTCATTCCTTGCTAATCCAAAGATAAGGACTTTAGTTTTCTTCGGATGTAATAGCAATTTGTTACTGCTATACCATGCTAATAATTTTGGTAATTCAATGTTTGCTAGATTAATAAGGTTGGCCAGGGTGTCGCTTTCTAAAAATGCGCAGTTATCATCCGCAAATAAATAGCTTAATAGAGTGTCCGAGCATGAATCTATATCATTAATATAAATGAGGAAGAGCAAAACGCCCAGAATCGATCCTTGAAGCACCCCCCAGTCTATCAACTCAGTTCTGCTAGAATTAACTCCTTTGTAAAAAACTCTTTGTCGTCTGTCTTTGAAGTAACTTTTAAACCAATTAAGTGCATGTCCTCTTACCCCTAAATTCTCCAGCTTTTTTAGTAAAATAGACCTATCTAACATGTCAAAGCATTTCCTTACTTCCAGCAGAACGACCATTGCGACTCTGCCGGATGCAAGGCATGCAGTGATCTTGTTGACTAGGTGTAATATTGCATGGAAAGTTGATCTACCAGGTCGGAATCCATATTGAAGTTTATTAAAGTATCTTTGTTGCTGTAAGAATTCCATTAATTGGATGTAAAGGCATTTTACTTGAATTTTGGAAAAGCTATTTATAAGAGATACTCCTCGATAATTATCCAAGTAATAAAATGGTCCGCTTTTATGGATTAAGATTGTCCTTGTTATTTTCTGTCCGTCTGGCATTGTCCCCGTTGCAAAACTTAAATTTATTATGTGTAGTAAAGGCTTAATTATTGTTATTCTTACAAAGTTGACTAGATATAAACTTATATCATTATCGTCACTGCTTTTCTTGTGTTTCATGTTGCCTAGTAATTCTAGTAAAAATCTCTCTGTTATTGGTCTTATGAAAAATGTGCTTTCTGCCGGGGGGGGGGAGGTAATGTTGAAATGTACTGCTGTTAATTTTAGGTAGAAGTGGTGTTAAGCTCCGACCTATGTTAGCTAAGTATTCATTAAATTTATTGGCAATTTCAGTGTCATCATATATTTTTTCGTTGCCTACTTCTATGTATTCTATCCGTGTGTCCTTCTTACTGGTTCCCATAGTGTCTTTCAAAATGTCCCAAAGTTTTTTAGAATTACCTCCAGCGTCTAATATTCTCTCTCTGTAATGAAGTTTTTTGGTTGCTCTGTTAGCCTTATTGAAATTGTTTCTAAAATTCTTAAATTCATTTTATAAAAATTGTGAACAAAAAGCCATTTTCATAGACATATAGCATATATATCAAGGAAGAAAAAACTAAAAATATATCATTTTATTTTCATTAAATGATAAATTCGAAGAAAGGGTGGATAGATAGATAGCTAGGAAGAAAGAACCAGAGATGTCTTATTTTCATTCCATTAATTGGATCACTCCATACATTTTTTTAAAATTTGATTTTCTAACATCAAATACAATAGTAGATATTTCTTAAATCGTGTTTAAACAGCTTTCTGCAGATAAAAATGTACAATTATAAGATTAAAACCAGTTTTATATTCGTAGAAAGCTGGATATAATACGATGCATATATAGTTTTTTCGTATGGCTGAGAACCGGTTCTAATCCACCGGATATAAATCGGTTTCGAATGAATACGAGAAAAAATTTAAAAAAAAATAATTCTTATTTAAAATATATGTGTTTCAATGCAATTAAAAAGGTTTTTAGTAATTAAATTTACGAAGTTGCGTGAATTTTAAATTTATTTTTAAAAGCGAAGCTTTTCTTTAAGTAGGGTCGGTCCGTACGTCCTTAACGGATAGCTAATTTAGGCATGTTATAATTGTCTATAATCAAGACCTAAAAATGTCAGTTCTGTATTTAAGAAGATTTGCAATAGATTTACGTATAATTTTGACAAACTTATATATTTATATCATGTATATTCAGTTCTGACACTACAAAAGCTAATGTTCGTCTTTCATACCGTTTTAGAGCTTTGCTTTTATGGATGTTGTCATCCTTGTTTTAAGGAAATGGATAATATAATGAAGAAAAGGAATTTTCTCGTATTCATTCGAATCCGGTGGATAGGAACCGGTTCTCGTCCATACGAAAAAACTATGTCTAGCATCGTATTATATCCAGCTTTCCGCGGATATAGAATGTAAATAGCTTAGTTTAATTGAATGTTAATTATTTGTAGATATAGATAGATACAACATTCTTAATTATTTACGGGGGCGTGTTGGCTGAACAAAATTAATTAATTTGTTGACTAGGCTAAATAATTATCCATTTAAAATAAATCATCCCACAACCACTTTACTGAACATAAATTTTTCCAGTGTATGTTAAAACTGGGTCTCAGCCATACTGAAAAATCATGTATCGTATCGATTTCTTAATCGTTGGCTTTGGGGACAATTATTTATTTTTGATTGGTTGGTTTTCCAGTGAGTGTCCAAACATTTCAACGACTAATTGTAAACTACAGATGGGGTTATTTTGTGGAGCATCATTATGGATGTATGTACATCATTTTATTGACCATTGTCTTATCCCTTTATATATACTTGCAAGTAATCGTGTGTTAACCAAATTATCTAATAACTCAACTTATACACATATAACACAAATTTACCCTTTGGCTAGAATTTATATAAAATTAATTTTAGCTTAACACTTAGCATCATAATGGATATAAAATTCGTGGATAATATGACAGAGAATTGTTTATGTTAATATAGGTTGCTATTATAGTCCTCACATATTGGTCAATATGTTGCTATCAGATCATGGGAGGGGATGGGGTAAAGTCATAACGGGGGGGGAGGGTCGTTATATTAGCCAGCTATTAGAAACATTTTATCAAAGTATGGGATAATCTTACACAATATCCACATTTTATATTCCATTATCATCAGGCTATCCTAGTGTAATTAGAAATCGTGTAAGAACTTAATACAGTTTATCGAAAAGAAGAATTTTTGTATATTATTTTAAAAATTCATAGCAATAATATATCTTTATTTCTATATAGTCAAGAACAAAAGTAAAATGATTAAAAAGCCATGATCGATTTCTATTTCGTTGTCTTACTTCTTGTGTACTTAACTTTTGATTGGTTGGTTTGAGCTATATAGCAGTGTATAATTTTTTTCATCTTTTTGGGATTAATTAAATCATATTTTACAGACATATATTAATAGGGGGGAATTTTTCTTCTGTTAACCTACTTTTATTGGCGGTTGGACGTGTAAACATAATGTCATAGACAGAGTAGTTGTGCTGTAAAAATATCTAGGAAGGGTCATACGTTTGATAAACTAGGTTGACAACATCCATAAAAGCGAAGCTCTGAAATGGTAGGACACACATTATAACATTATGAGTGTCGTAACTGAATAATTAGAATATAAATGTATCAAAGTCGATACAAAATTTAAATTAAATTCATGGAAAAACTGCTTCAGGACATACTTACATTTTTAGGTCTCTATTATTGAGATGCTTCTCGTATAACATTGTACTTTATTGTCCTAGAAACCAGTAATCCAAAAATCAGACCAATCGGATAGTTTTACCACATAAAAATTTGTTGTTAAAAGAGTTAAAATTCAACATGTTTAAAATGGACTTACGGACATTCTAGTAACGATTATAGAGCTGCTACACTTTCTAAATCATACCTAACTCCTACAGGAATCACCATGCAAAGTTTGAAATCGATAAGACAATTATAACAGGCCTAAATTAACGGAAAAAGCTATCCGTTCTAGACGGACGTACGGAAGGACGGACGGAACGACCCTGATTGTAGAAAATCTTCGCTATTAAAAATACCATGTTAAAATACAATAAATTGTTCAGTTGCGATTAAAAAGATTTTAATCATAGATATGATTCCTTCTAATATTAACTGCACATAAACTATGTTATATACTGCTTAGAATTTCTAACTTTTACTTTTTCTTTATACTTTTGACCAGAGATATCTCTAGTTCAAAACTAATATAATATTTGAAGACGTTGGACTCAAATTTCACACATGGTCAATTATTTCTAGATTTCCGTATATTTTGAGACGGGGGCAATTGTTCTATAGAAAGGGGTTAAGGATAATAAACTTTAACTGTATTATTACTGGACATTAACCTATCGTTCTGATATATTAAATCCCTACATTATATTCCAAGCCTAGCGTTCCATTTTATTGTGACCCAAAAAAAAAAAGAATAAATAATAATTTGATGGAATACCTTTACTTCTTGATAAATCACGAAACCTTATACAATCTTTTTTATTTTCATAATTTTTTTTTAGTTACTAGCGGCTTCGTGCACCCCAAGCATCTAGGGGCTATATATATTCAAAGGCATATGGAAGGGCAAAAATAGCCTAAAACCACCTCAGGACCTTTAAGAAGCGTCACTGTAAAGGAGAACCATATCAGTTCAGTAGTTAGCGAGATCCTTCGCTACAGATAGAAAAAAGCTTACTACTTTATATAAAACTAGTGGCTACGCCCCCTAGAAGCCTCTAGGGGCACTGGCACTGGTAGGAGGAGGAAAAGTCGACCTCATCCCATTTTAGATTTGAGTTTCAAAAGAGTTAAACAAATACTTTTTTGGGGTTCAAAAATAGTTTAAAACCTTCCCAGGACCTTTAAGAAGCTTCACTGTAAAGGAGAACATTATCGGTTCAGCGGTTAGCGAGATCTACACACCCCACCCACCCCACAACCCTCACTTTCCAAAAGAGAGCAATAGAGATTTGTTGTTTCAGCATATCTTCTCTATAATTCATATGTCTGCCTCAGATCTGGTCTGCCTTAATAATTTAAAGAAGTGGACCTTTGTCTGTAGGCCTTAGTACTTTAATAAAAAATTTTCTCGTCTAGCATCGTATTATATTTAGTTTTCTACGAAAATATCCGCATAAAGCCGTTAATAATACGATGAAAGAAAAAACTATTATAAGAATTTATCTTAGGAGTGGACATGTTTGTCCTTTTTCTGTAAGATCTCATGTTACATGAATGATAAGTTGACCCTTCCCCTACCCATGAGTACAAACAACAAATGGAACAAGGTTGACTAGATCCAAAATCGTTGATATAGATATACATTCAACAAAAATATTTGTATATAGTTATACTGTATTGTAGTTTGAGTTATTTAATCTAGAAGGTGATTTTGTGTATCATACAACATCCATAAAAGTGAGCACTAGAAACGGTAGGACAAATGGATATTAATTAACACTTAAATAGTGTCAGAAGAGTCGAAGCAAAATTGTAAGTAAATTTGTTGAAAAACATGCCTAAATTACCAAAAAAAGCTATCCGTTTTTGTCGGACGGACGGACTGACCCTAATGTATTTAAAATGTATTATCAATTATGGCCCAGGATATAATCCCCCTCCCCCCCCCCCCCAAAAAAAAAAACCCAATGGAAGGGCATCGTGTTATATTACATGTAAAACTTGAAAGAGATTTAACTAGATTTCTTAAACACAGAAAAAAACAAACTCACTATATATTTTTCCACGGATATTAAAATAAAAATCCAATGACTGTTTTCTACAAATATAGAAATGTACATACAATCATAAGATTTAAAAATAATAAAAATAACCTTACGATGCTATATATAATTTAACATGCGATTTTTGGACAGCTTTCCACAGATTTTTAAAGCAATTTAATAACAAACCGGAAAGAAAATCTAAGTATGTTACATAATAATCATTAAGAATCCGAACAATTTTTTTGATGGACTATTGATGCATCCTTGCATAAAAGATGTTCCGGTTTGTTATTAGCTTAAATTTCTTTTTAAAAAGTATTGAAAACAAAACAAAAAACAAAATTATAAGTGAATATTATAGAGTTGCTATGCTTTCTAAATTGTACAATAGAACAATACTAACATGCCTAAATTCTAAAAAATCTATCTGTTCCAGATGTACAGACGGACGGACGTGCAACCAATTCCAATTATAGAAAAGAAAATTATGATAAGAGATATCAGTAAAGGACGGAGCGGCCTTGATTATAGAAAAGCTTCGCTTTTAAAAATTGGTCCTTAGAAACACATTCTTACAAAGGTATATCTAACATTGTCTCACATAAAAGTTAATTTTAAAAGCAAAGCTTTTCTATAATTAGGGTCCGTCCGTCCATACGTCCGTCCGTCACTCCGTACGTCCGTCCGTAACGGATACCTTTTTTTGTTAATTTAGGCATGTTAGAATTGTCCTATCGATTTCAAACTTTGCATGGTGATTCCTGCAGTAATTAGGTAAGATTTAGAAAGCGTAGCAACTCTATAATCAATTTTGCATCGACTCTTATACATTTAAAATCTGATTATTCAATTTTGACACTATACAAGTGTTAATGTCCGTTTGTCCTACCAGTTCAGCGCTTCGCTTTTATGGATGTTGTCATCCTTGTTGTTTCTATAAATGCTCATATTTAAACTTCCTATTGTATAGGATTATGGGGGGTGGGGTGTGTTCCCCCCATATTCAATTGAATATGATTTACTTTACAAGGCATAGGAAAAAAAACAAGCCGTTCTTATTTTCTCTGATCCCTTCCTGAACTACAAATGAATTCTTAAGAGCAACTTTTTTTATGGGGGGGGGGGAGGGAGATTAGAATATATAATTAGTTTTCTTCGGCACCTCGGGGCTTAAAAACTGGTTTTAATCTTATAATTGTACATTCTATATCCGCGGAAAGCCGTTTATAATACAATGAAAGAAATAACAATTATTGTCCATGTTTTACCTTTTACCTTTATTTTGGCAGAAAATAGTAGTAAATCATATTTAATTGGATATGGGGGGGGGGGGGCAACTCTGTTTAGCCAAATAAAGGAAATCGGAGGGTTTATCAACAAGAATGACAACATCCATAAAAGCGAATCAGTAGTACAAACAAACAGTAACACTTGTAGATTGTCAGAACTGAATAATCAGAATATAAATGTATAAGTATAAACAGAATTATAAGTTAATATTATAAAGTTGTTCCACTTTCTTAATCTATCGGTTCTAGATGTACAGACGGACGGACGTGAAACCAACCCCAATTATAGAAAAGCTTTGTTTTTTACAGCAGTAGATATAATTAACACCCCTTCCCATAAATCTTTACAATAGGAACTTGATGTTTAAATATGAGCAGTTTAAAAGTTAAAAGAAACAAAATTTAACTTTCACTTTTAATTAAGAAGCTTTATGAAATATACATGGATATATTGAGAAAGAAAATTTGTAGTTAATTTAGCTTGCTAACATAGAACTCGTTTATTGTTCATTAGTTCATCTAGTAGAAGGGGAGTGGGTAGATTGGGGGGTATGGTTATTTTAGCCAGCTATAAGTTTCACTTTATCAGAATACATGAAAATATGATGCAGCATCCAAGTAATAATATTTCCGTTGTAGTAGCGCCTCTAAAATGGAATGGACACACACAAATAATCTATGATTCATACCCAGGAATCTGAGGGGATTAGAAAATGGACTTTGCATTGATGTACATCACCAAAAATTATAAATAAAAATCTATACAATATAAAACATTGGTTGAAAAGATTGGGTACTACAAGTTCGGACCCTACCAATCACAATTCAATTTTTTTAACCTACGAGTAAAAAAACTTTTTAATAAAACTTTGAGTACTTGTGTCATTAATTATCAAATGTCCTTAACAGTGCAGTGGTCCTTTTTTGGGATAGTATCGACTTTAAAATGGATTTATAATTACTTGGACATTACATCAGATTTTCATGTTACAGATTCGGATAATTCCTAAAGACTTTATTTTGTTTAGAAGTACAGGACAGAATGACAAAGTGAGTTATAATGTAGTTGCTTGTAAGTCAAAATTCTTCACAAGAAATAAAGGAATCCTATCACCTAGGGACTGATGAAAGGACGATGGTCAAAGAGAGTTATAGAATAGCTTTGCTATTACAATCTAAACTAAACTTTTCAGAAAATTTTACATATTACAAAAAAAATAGTTTGTATCATTTATATTTAATACTACAACTCCCTGTCTAAGTTATGATCAAAATGTTGAGGGTTGGTCAGGGATCTTAAGGGATAAGACAATGAACAATAAATAATATCCCAAGGACGTCCAAGGGGGGGGGGGTAAAAGGTTGATTACCCCCCCCCCTCAAAAAAATAACCTCCCATTAAAAAAAATTTACCCCCCCCCCCAAAAAAAAATAAGCTTGGATGCCCCTGGTACATCCCCAGTAATGATAAACAAAATTACCCCATATGTAGATTAGGATTATTGGTTGAAAAGTGTGGACACTGATAGTCTTAAACCAACCAATGAAAATACAATAAAAGTACCCAAAGTTTTGCGCCAACCAATAAAATAAAGTAATTCTAAAACTTCTAATCATCTGATTGATCTGATTTTTGGTATTTTGATTAATGAAAAAAGCTATCCATCTCAGACGTACGGACGGTCGGACGTACGGTCCAACCCTAATTATAGAAAAGCTTCGCTTTTAAAAATTTAAACTTATAAAATCATTAGATTAATTTAATATCCCTCCCATATTTCTTTACTAATACAACAACAGGAAGTTGAGGTTTTGATATGAGCAAGGGGTCCAACCTTACTTATTGTCTTATCTCTTAAGAACCCTGATTTTTCTTAATGTTGATTGCAAGATATTTTGACTTTTAGATTGACCTAACCTAGTTATAGAGTAGCTGTGCCACTAAAAAAGGGGAAAACAATTAGTGAGCAAAACTTAAAAGGATTTTGTTTTTTGTAACTAAAATTTGTTAGGGGAAGGAGGGGAAACTTACTAACTTACTAGTAGCTTCGTCCCATGTTCCTAGGGATACCTTATATTTTATAGAGAAACTAGCTTAAAACCTGACCATTGATATTATTTATCTTCTCAATATTTCAACTACATATTACTTAACTTTTTAATAGCAAAGCTATTCCACAATTCTATAATGTATAACTCCTAACATTCGTCTATAAAAAGGTTACTATTAAAGATTTATGTCGGATTTTTTTACGAAGATTTTCATCAAATATACTTTTCAAAGTTCAAAGAGATAGGGGACAATGGGATGTTTATTACACTAATCCCAAAAGTTTTATAATATTTTCTTATTTGATGGCTTAACAACTTTGGGGACTTTAATGGTTTGTTCATTAAGTTGAGCATCAAAATATTTCAACCACTATCAATCTTTGGGGATGTAAATAAATTTATCGCTCATTGTCTTATCCCTTATGGTTTGCCTTAAACTATACGGGGACCTATATGAAGCTTACCTAAGATGGGTAACTTAATTTTAAGGAAGCTGTTTAATAATTAACTGGCTAAACCTAATTATAGAGGAGCTTCGCTTCTATGAACTATATAAATGTATCATTTTAGATTTTATTGGCCTTGTTTTACCTTTTTTATTATTTTTTCAGAGAATGGTAGTAAACTGTAAAGTAAATCATATTCAATCGAATATGGGGGGGGGGGGGTAAAATCCCTGTGAACACCGCACCCCCTATAATCCTTTACAATAGGAAGTTTAAATATGAGCATTTAATAAAATAGGTTCTTTCATTATTTTAACTTTTTAAGTGTTAAAACCTAAAAGTCTAATTAGATATATTTTGCAAATTGTATACCTAAATACAAAGTACTAAGCTTTTTTTGTTTGTAGCGAAGGATCTCGCTAGCTTCTGAATCGATATGGTTCTCCTTAGCCTTAGCATGGATTTAGGCTATTTTGTTTTTACAAATAAGTCTAATTATGGTTTTAAGCTATTATTATTTTTTACCCTTCCATTTCCCTTCAAATGAAATGCCCCTAGATGCTAGGGGCGCAGCCGCTAGTTTACTAAAAAGCTCAACGGTTAGCAAGATCCCGAACAGACAAAAAACTCTTACTACTTTATATAAATAAACGGCAATTATTATTTGCTAAATCAAATTCCGGAAAACTAAAACAGAAAAATAGGTTGCGTGAATATTTTAAACAATATTTATGAGAACGTTCCCAATTAAATTTTCAAAATTTTATTATTTTTCTACGGCCAGCGAACGTTGAGTTATATTCCCTTTTTCAATTATATTAAATGTCCGAATTTAACTGAACGGCTAGATATCGGTCAGAAATAACATATTAGGCTTAAATTTCAACTTCCTGTGCGAAGGGTTATATTAACCCTTTCATTTTTGAATTTTACGGATTTTCTCAAGACGATTCTGGGGTGCGTAGGGGAATATTAATCTTGAATATATATTTATTCAACTAGCGATGTCTCTGCTTTTGACTCTAGGGGCGTGGTGACGCTTCGGGTACAAGTCCTCTCCACGCTCAATCGCCTAGGGTATCAACACCCATCAGACAACCAACTCTTTAATTGCATGACCTTTGTCTGAGAAGTCTTAACTGTGCATGGTAATGAGTTGCACCTGTTTTTGGGCCAAGGAATTCCCCCTACTCTAACTATTTATGTCGCGCATCTGACATAGCAGCAGTAGGAACTATTTTTAACGTCTTTAGTTATGACGCGATGTCATAGTGCCAAGTTTAGTATTGAAACCATTTGTAGTGGGACAAAGTGACCCAAAAAACAGCCATGCGACGTCATAAAAATGAGGGATTATCTATCTCTGTTTTAGGGGTTTTCTTACCCACTTCTCCTCTCATCTCCCTCATTTTTATGGACGTCACATGGCTGATTTTTTGTTCACTTTGTCACACTACTATTAAAAATAAGGGGAGATTGAGTGATTGTCAGTAACTTTTGGGGAAAGCAACAAAAAAGTTTATGTAGCTATAGTTTATCTAACAACTAGAAGCTACGCCCCTAGAGGCCTCTAGTGGCCCTAGATGGCGAGGGGGGGGGGTGTGGGAAGACGACCTCACCTACTTTACATTGTAATCTTAAAAAGAAAAATGAAAAAAAAAATTGATGGGGGTAATTTTTTCTGGGGACGATTTCTCTTGGGAGGGTGGTGGTACCCTCCCCCAAAATAGTTACAAACCTTCCCAGGACCTATGTAAAGCTACCCTGTGAAGGAGAACCATATTGGTTCTGTGGTTTGCGAGATCCTTCGCTACAGACAAAAAAAAACTTACTACTTTATATAATAGGATGTCTGTTCGTGTCCGTGAGACAGCCTGTGAAAGGTCGCATCGTGTCGCTATATCACGACTTGTTGTTTGGCCCCCCGAGCAACCAAAATAGCGAGAGGAACAACACTTGATTGTAACTCCTTGCACAATGTGTTTCTTTATTTGGTTCCCCGAGCAACCAAAATAGCGAGAGGAACAACACTTTATTGTAACTCCTTGCACAATATGTTTCTTTATTTGGTTCCCCGAACAACCAAAATAGCGAGAAGAACAACACTTGATTGTAACTCTTTGTCTGAGCAACCAAAATAGCGAGGCAAACAACACTTGAATACAGGAATACTGTGTCTCTTTGGCGTAACTAACGACAACTTTTTGTTTGCATAGTAATATTCTATTTCTGTTTCTCCTTAAACCTTGGAATGGTTTATAATATTTTTCTGGCACTTCGCTCTTTCTTCAAAAGCTCATAGATGCTAGGGGCGAAGTCACAAGTGTTATTTAAAGTAAAAATTATTTATCAATTTTCTGTCATATCTATTTTACTAATAAATATTTAATTATGCTAGCCATATCAAAATAAATTTCTTACATTTTGTCACTATAGTGACTCTTCTTGGCCGGCAGAATTAAGCAACATTATACAGATATGGATTTATAAATGAATGTACATTTTACTAATGCCTAAATTGATCTCCAAATAGCATTGGTAAATTCCTATTTAAATAGTTTTTTTTTTAGAAAAACCCACTTATTATAGTTTTCCAAAAAAAAATTTTGTAAACTTTGTAGAAAAAATAAAGAGGATACTTCTGAACTGGGTAACCTGAGCATTTTCTAATCCGCTTATGAAACTATAAGACAATTAAAAAAATAAGAAGTAAAAAGGAGTCAAAGAAGAGAGAGAAAGAAAAAGAATAGGAAGAGAGTTACAGAATAGGAATGAGATGGAGAAATCAAAAGAGAGAGAGAGAGAGAGAGAGAGAGAGAGAGAGAGAGAGAGAGAGAGAGAGAGAGAGAGAGAGAGAGAGAGAGAGAGAGAGAGAGAGAGAGAGAGAGAGAAGAGAGAGAGAGAGAGAGAGAGAGAGAGAGATAGAGAGAGAGAGAGAGAGAGAGAGAGAGAGAGATAATACGACAAAAGTAGAATTAATAAATAAAGTATAAGGAAATCAAAGAGAAAAAAAAACAAATTAACAAGGTAAAAATATAACAAGAGTTAATTCAGATACTTAAATAGAAAACGAAAAAAAAATTAAAGGGGTTCATATGAACCACATGAATTTTAAGAAAATTATGTATGCAAGAAAATCAATCTACTCCAACTGAAAAAGAGTTCAGACAATTTAGCAAAAAAGAAATTGAAGAAATTTATTAGAGAATTTACCCTCAAGGAAAATTTGGTTTTGGTGGAAAATTTATTTCTATAGAATCTGACAAAAATACCTCAACAGGGCCTATATCAAACTTTTTTGAAGAGTAGGACCAAGACGGTCCATTGGTTACTTTTTGTTACAGGCAGACAGAAAGACTGTCAGATTTACAGACATTTTGTCTTTTTACATGATGATCTATTCTAAGCTTTGTCGGGTCATGGAAAGAAAACGAAGTTGCAGGTTTCATCGTATTTTCACAGTAGCTTTTGAAGGGTTAGGTTAAGTAAATGTCAATATTGCCCCGCAGGTTAAAAAAAATATGCTTGTAGGGCTAGACCCAACCCCCGCAGGGGCTAGAAATAGGAGGAAAGCTGCTGTAATCAGCTTTGTCTTTTAGTAACCTAATGTTTAATATGTTAAACTTTGGCCAAGGCATTCCCCCCAATCAAGTGCTTTCATATGTTTTAGAAAATAAATTTCTTTTAGAATTTAAAATTTTTATTTCACCTTTGCTAATTTATAAATATTTTACATTGTAAAAATAGTTATAGGAATCTATAATTCTTAAAGGGGAAAAGAAATGAAAAAATGCATTTAAAGAAAATTGATTTTTAAAACACATTTAAACGTCACATATGAAATATGATTTGTGTATTTACTATAACTTTATAGGTGCATTTTAAAATGATTTAATAAAATGTATATCCATATTCTATCCTTATACTAAAGTAACAGGATGTTTGTTTGTGTGTGTGTCTCTGTGTCTGTGTGTACCGAAGGATCTCGCTAACCGCTGAACCGATCGGGTTCTCCTTAACAGGGTAGATTCTCATGGTTCCCGGGAAGGTTTATAACTATTTTGGGGGAGAGTACCACCACCCTCCCAAGAGAAATGACAAAAAAATCGAAAAAAAATTTAAATACAGGGGACTTCAACGTTAAATAAAGAGGTATCGTACTAAAGAATTATCGTAAAAATTTTTACAAACAAAAACATTTAAAGTGCCACTAGAGGCCTCTAGGGGCGTAGTCGCTAGTACCTATATAAATGAATATAATATTCGTTAATATTTTGACGGGGAAAATTTTGTTGTCAACTTAGGTTGCAACTTTAGTCCTCATTTATTGGTCAGTCCTTTCCTCAAGTAGGAGAGGAAGGGATGGTGTAAAAGGGGTGGACGGGGATGTATTGTTAAAATAGCCAGCTCTTAGGGCCATTTCATAGAGTACGTGAAAATATGGCGCAAATGTAAATTTTTTAAAGCGAAGCTTTTCTATAATTAGAGTCTAGAACGGATAACTGACTAGCTGACTGACGGACAAAAAAAAGTGAATTATAAAGTAGATTTGCTATGTCAGATGCGTCGCATTTTTCGTAAGATTGGGGAGTAACGTATTTCCTCTCAAACAACACAATTTAAGAAATGTATTGTCAATTTTGTAATTAAGAGCCAGCTTCTACCAATAACGAAATTAATTCGGAAAAAAATCATGAAACCTATACGCGTTTTTCATCTGTCGACATCTCCATTTGCCCTCTAAATATTATTTTAGATTTATTTTGCTTGTTGGTTATACATATTACTGGTTAAGAGCAAATTTGTTATTAAAATAAATTTTGTAAAAATGAATATAAGATATATAATAATAAGAATATTTAAAAAAGATTTATTGCGTTAAACATTTCAATTTTCTAAGTGCATTTTTATGCACTATAAAGTTGCTATTTGAATGACAAAAGTTAGCAAGGATTATGTATTTAAAGTTTATGAACTTAATATATATATATTCAAGTGGAGTAATAGTTATTTCTCGCATCGTATTATAAACGGCTTTCCGCGGATATAGAAAGTACAATTATGAGATTAAAACCAGTTATTTTAGCCCCGAGGGGCCGAAGGCACCGGCTAAAAAAAACTAGTTTTAATCTTATGATTGTACATTTCTATATTCGTAGAAAGCTGGATATAATACGATGCTAGACATAGTTTTTTCGTATGGATGAGAACCGGTTCCTATCCACCGGATTCGAATGAATACGAGAAAAAACAATAAAACTTTTTAGTAGCGAAGCTACTCAAGAATTCGAAATATCCGTCCGTCTGTCCGTATGTTAGAGACAAAGTGGGAAAAACGTAATTTTCTCGGCTCCTTTTCAAGATAGACGCCTGAAATTTTCAGGGATTTAATAACTTCTTATTCTCCATAATCTCGCCACGTTTCATTAAGATTTGTCAATCAATTGGGGTGCTGGATCGATTCCTAGATTTTTAAGATTTCATGATTTTCTTGACTCCTATTCAATATAGACGGCTAAAATTTTCTGGGAATAGATAAGTTCATATTCTGCATACTTCTATACGTTTTAAAAGGTTTCGTGATTTGTTTTAGTTCAATATTTTTTATGACACTGCTCTATAGTTTATTTTTGAGCTTCGCTACTTATGAACTTGTTGTCATACTTGTTGAGGTAAATTAATATTTTGATTATTAAATCCTTGTTTATTTTTAAAATATCTTTTAGCAATAAAATTACTTAAATTTTCAACTTTCAATATTAAAAAATCTGAAATTTGTTTAGTACATCTACTTCACTAAACTATATATGTATATATGAAGAAAGAGACATTTATTATGTTATTTCAGTCTATTTAAATGTGGTATCCGCCTAGGTTAAATGGCAAACACCCGAGTTCAAATGTCTACGGCAGTGCGAACAGACGTGGACACATATATTATAGAGAAGCTACGCTTCTCTAGCAATCACTAAATAATAAACAGAGTCTATTCAGATGTTCCTTTATTCAGGGTCTAAGGTTTACTAAAGATGTACAACATAATATAAACACATATGGATTAGGAATAGAGATAGTTAAAGGTAAATCATACAAGTAAAACATAGATAGTTGCAATGGTTAGGTAGATGGCTATCCCTGTCCGGGGGAGGCAGGATAGCCCATGGAACAGCACAATAGGTAGATAAGAATAGAGGGGTTGAGTGGTAGGTCTGGGTACTAAAAGGGAAGGTTTGATGATTACTGTGACAACAACAGTCTGTGTGGGTGGTGAATCTATCGGGTGAAGGAAGGCTTAGAACCTTTATCCTCAGGGCTGAGGTGGTGCTGATAACTTGGTGGTTGAAGGGGAAGGTTCCGGTGCTTAAGAAGGGAGAGGGAGGGGTCACACCCCTCCCTCCACTTGCAGGACAACTGAGAGATGAAATCAATACCGTTATCTTATATATTTGCAGGTGGCTTTACAATTGTAGAATAACAGGATTAGCTGGGTGCGTAGCATCACTATAATATCTTGGTTTCCTCATGGCCCAGAGCTGCCGAATACCACAACTCTCCCCTCGGAAGGCTGGGAGGGGTTGTCTGCACCGCCAGACTTCCGACAGTGGTTGAGGCCTTCAGTTTGTTTTCCTTGTGGAATGGGTCCGCCAGGACACCAGCTGCTGAACGGTGGTAGACTCCAGCCTTCCCCAGGTCGAACAGGATCTGCTATATCTGCTGGAGTAGCTGGTTCTGCTGGATGTTCTGGCTGTTGGATGTGTACTTCTGAGGCCACCCTGGCAACCTCCAGGGGTGGCACAGCACATGAGGGGGCTTGGACCACCTGCCACATGGTATACATCTCTTCAGGTTTCTCTACGGGGCTGGTGGTCTCCATCTTGTTGGTCACCTTGCTGCTGGCAGGCTGGTTACTGGGTGCAGGCACAGCTTCTTCGCCCTCGGGGTTGGTCAGGTTCATTCTGCTCCCAGGGTCTCTGTCAACGCGGGCAGGTGGTGGTTGCCATACTGTAGGAACGTTGCCTCCCTCAGGCTCATCCTGGACATTGGCAGGGTGATGCATGGCAGTCAGACCTGCAGGGTAGGGGAAGGTAACAGTCCATCCCCTGTGCCGGAGGCTGTCATGGATCTGCAAGGTTGGCTCCGCTCTAATTGGCTGGGGGACAGGCCAATCCACGGCCACTGCTGCTGGTGGACCGGAGGCACAAGGCCCCGGATTTCCTCCCCTAGCATGAAGGTGTCCAGGCACATCGTCTCCATCTTGGGCAGGCATAATTGTTGGGGATCCTCTACTTCTATGGTTAGGCTCGGCACTTGATGCATCTAGTTTAGTTACTCCCCAGGCAGCGGCCAAAGCTTCTTCAGGTTGGCTGGTAATGGCTGATATCCTGGTTCCTGGGGCAGATGCAGGAGGCGCACCAATGCACACCAATGCAATACAATTACCCTGGCTTGGTTGAGGGGGGTAGACAGCTGGACGCAGTTGAGGGTGAGGGACAGCTGGACTCTCCCTGCTGGCTGGGGGCTCTGGCTGACTGGGGGTGACGGGTGTCACCCCTTCCTCTGGGGCTGCGGGCTCGTTCCGGGGTCCAGGTCTCTCGGTGGCGGCGACGGTTGTCGCCCCAGGCACCAGCGTGGGGGCGCTGGATAGCACCCCCCAGTCTTCACAGGGGTCCAGGTCTCTCGGTGGCGGCGACGGTTGTCGCCCCAGGCACCAGCGTGGGGCGCTGGATAGCACCCCCCAGTCTTCACAGGTGGCGGCGATGGTTGTCGCCCCAGACATCAGCTTGGTGGTGCAGGGAAGCACCTCTCGTTCTTCCCAGGTGGCGGCGCCGGTTGGTGTCCCATACATCGACTCAGACTCGCTGGCTAGCGCCTCTTGCCTCTCCCGCTCGGCGGCCGCCAGGGCCTCCCCGTACACCGTCCCGGTGGCGCTGGGTAGCGCCCCTCGGCTCTCGCTGGGGGTGACAGGGGTTACCTCCTCCTTTGCCATACTGATGGTAGCCTGAACTGGGTTCTGAACTGCCAGCGGGCTGTTGGTAGCTACCTGAGTTAGGTCAGAGTTGCCAGCTGGTATTGCATCCCTGCCAGGCTCTGTCAGCTGCTGGTGGGGACTTGGCTGGGTCATGTGCAGTGGTTCAACAGAGTAGAGGCATCTGGTCTTGGAGTGTGGGGGAACAGCCTCACTGCTGCTGGTCAACCCTGCTCCCTCCTTGCTGGGTAAGGCCTTCCACTGCAGCAGGTCACCATTCTCCATCCTTAGGCCGGTCCCCAGTCGTTCCATGCCTGGGGGCTCCCAGGGAGGCTTGGGTGGCGGCTCCCCCACCCCAAGGTACACGTCGGGCATCTGGGTGAAGAGCCTATTCCCCTGGGACAGCTCCCCATCCTCCAGGTTGGTGATGCCAGCGCCAGGGAGGACCTTTCCACCCCAGACACAGGTGGTACTGGCCCTAGGGCTGGGCCTCTTTGGCGTCTCAGTTCTGGTGGAGTCAAGTACATGTTCCAGTTCTCCGGGCGCAGGGCGACACAGTTTAGTGCCCATGGCGGTAGTGCCCATATTGGGGCTGGCCACTAAGTCTCTGAAGCTTGTCACCTTCTCATTGGGCTCAGCCGCATCGTTCAAAACTCCAGGGAGGACACATACAGGTTCAACAATCCCCAGTCCAGTATCTCCATTTCTCGTGCGTTGAGTACCAACTGTACAGGAGCTGTGCAACGGACATTCAGTCATCCTTCCAGACAAGGGCATCTCAGGGACCAGGGGTCTGTAACCTTGCATGTGTTTTATGTTTACTGTACTCAACACAGTAGGCCCAAGTAATAACAGAAGCAGCACCTTGTATGAAGAAGCAGAGAGTGGTGGTGTACAGATGTTGGTGGTTATGATCCAAATGAAGGCTTCTGTCCACCACAGTGCCAGCAGTATGCCTAGGCACACAGTTAATGCCCAATCAGGGATGTCTTCTATTGCCGCACGTCGGGCTAGGGGCTGACAATTTCTCATCTTGTAGATATAGGAGCAGAGTAGAGTAGCCACGCCGCAAAGAGGCTCGAGCCGGCTCACCCCTATTACAGATACTATAGCTGTGTAATTAGGGTGGTAGTCCAAGTAGCCGTAGACTCTGTCCTCCTGGCTCAAGATTTGCGGTGGCTGGAGCGTCCCCATGATAAGTAGCAGGGGGTTGGTCTGTTGGTGCCAACAGCTTGTTTAACTGTTGAGCCTAAGTTGTTCTCCTTTCCAGTATAGCTCTTAATTTCTGTGATAACCAGCGGATCTTAGCTTAGAGATAAAAGGGAACATGTCAGGTGTCCATATATGTCTCTAGGAGCGTTTCTGCTAGTAGATATATGGATATGTAGGCTATCTATATATGGCTACACTCCCATATATATACGTGTATAGGAATATCCTCAGAGCTAGCTGGCTTTCCTTCTTGCTCCAACAAAATGCACGCTTCCTCTGTATATAGTTCGCAACTATGAGGGTCTATGGTCAAGGTACACACCACCAATGCCCAGTGTGGGGCATCAAGTCAGGCTATTTCCACAGGGTGGGCGTACTTTCATTAAGTTTCCATATCAGTGTCCAGTGTCGTATGGTGAGGTTAATAGTCACTTACTTGCAACCATGACACAAAAAAAAACAACACTATTTATCACTTGGTTGCTGCACAACTTAGTATTGAGTTGTTAACACTTATGTATTTATATATACATATATTTTGCTCACTAGCCACTCAGCTTTGAAGTAGGGTTGGCAGAGCTAGGAAGATGTTGAGGGTCTGAGCTGGTCTAAGGAACTGATTTGGTTTTCCTTATCACACTGTAGATAGGGAGGGAGGAGCTTGCAAGTTTTTCTTCTAAAAATATCTCTGTTGTATGCTATAGAGTAGCTCCTCTCCTGTGTGTGTGTGTGTGTGAAATCCCCTTTTCTTGCAACGCGCCTACGCACCGTCAGAGTGTGCACACAGGTAAAACGCGCATCTATCCCTCAATCTGCTCTCTCATTGGTCCGCTTTATCTCCTTTTTCCGTCGAATTTTTTGTTGCGTCCCGAGCTCCGCTGCGCAACCCGTGAAATGCGCTCCATTCTCCCGGTCGCTGTCTCCGCACGGTAGACGGACTTATCCAAGTGTGGGGAGAAGGGGGAGCGCGTGAGGGGACGGGGTAAAGCCGTCCTTCCCCAGATGGGGATGGGGGTGCCGCAGGTTTGAGGTGACTGGGTGGTGAGGTAATGGGGCTTCTCCCTTAATCCTTGGCTTATTCTTATGTCACCTCAATTGTATTTGCTTCAATTTATGGTGGGCCCCTCCCCTTCCGTTGGGATAAGGGGGTGTATTTGTTGTGTTGCAGGTTTGGGGGTCAGATTGTTTACCAATGCATTGTTATCTTACATCTAGGTTCTATTTTTGGCTTTATCACAATACACAACAAATTATTGACCAAGCCCTGCCCATAAATCTATTGTTTAGCTTTCACACCAGGGTGGTAATCCATAAAATCTGATATAATATCTGTTTTTCTCAATGGATGGCTGCGCTGTAGCCTCTCAGGATACTTGGAAATCTGGTATAATATCTGTCTTTCTCAATGGTTGGCTGCGCTGTAGCCTCTCAGGATACTTGGAGTTAACGTAGTTTTTCTTCTGCTTGGTACACTACACTACAGAGCTGCCGAATACCACATAAACTCATTCCAGAAAAAAAGATAAAAATGATAAAAATTTGTGAAATCAAATGAAATATGGGCACACATGATCAGAAAAGTTTTCTTTGTTTTTTTTGCATTGGGTCGCATTTTAATCAATTAAAATTACTGAATATCTGCAGGGAGGGAGGAAACATTGTGATGTTTATTACACCAGTCACAACAATTTTATAATAACGTTTTTTTATCAAATTTTTATTGGTTGGTTGAGTGTCCAAATGTTTTAACCACTAATTGTTATAAACACAAGGGGTAATTTATCGACCATTTTCTTATTCCTGGAATATGTGTCTCTGTTCAAAGAAATAAGATGCTTGTAAAAAAAACTATTTTAAACTAGTAATCCTTTCAAGCAGCTTAAAAAGGCTTCACCAATAGCATAAAATCATTCAAGAATTAATTCTTACTTGTGTATTGGTTATGGTGATTCCTGAACTACAACAAGAAACAACATACCCGTGCTTTGTCAGATGTTTGACATTTACAATAAAAGTGGGTAAATCTTTCAGACAAAGGACGTGCAATCAACAGATCTATAGTATAAATGTATATACAGACAACTACCTCCCTTCCTCTTTTAACGACCTTTTTCGTCTGCTTCTAAAATATTTTCTGCTACTTGGCTGTGTTGATGTAAGTGACTCCATTGGTTGATTTTCAATGACCCAATAGAAAGGTTGCACGCACAAGGTTGATGCGATAGGGAGATACAGTTATTTAACCTTTCTTCCTCTAGTGTTTTACTCTAATGTGCAATCAAAAGATCTGCTATTAAAATGTTCTGAAGTCTGTAATGTATAAACATATCCTAAGCATATTAGGCTTGTGTTGATGTTATAAATGGATCACGGAGCACGTATTTTGAAAGAGGCAAAATCAAACCCCGTTTAATCACCATAAGAATCATGTAAAAATTGTAGATTTTTGGGTAGCTAGACGGCTTAAGGCTCAAGGAAATCAACCTTTTACAATTTTTAAAATCAGCTGGAAGTCTAAATCTGACCTAAATATGGCAATTCCTATTTTTTTTAAAAAAAAGTCTAAGCATCCAAACGTGTTTTAATTTAAGGCTTATTTGAGTCTTATGCGCAGCTGCCCAGCCTTCTGCTCTACTTCTGCACAATTTAGAATTTAAACTACTAATGTAACTCTTAAATAGTTCCTCTTTGAATATGTCATATAACAGAAATGAGGATATCAGATAAAATGCATTTTTTACAACACTTAACAACGCATTTGCTTTCAAAACAGCAAAAAATGTATTCTGAGCTGGATCTTTAATTCCTTTCAATGGTGCGCCAAATCGAGGTGAGCCAACTTTCCACCAATGAGAGCTCAGCATTTTACGAAATGCCGCGCTGTGATTTGCTGAAATTCGGCTCACCCCGATTTGGCGCATCATTAAAATGATTTAAAGATCCAGCTCTGTCTTAATAATTACTTCTAATCCTTATGATAAAGTAATCGACTCTCCTTTTTCAATTTTAATTTTAAACATAAGAAGAAGAAAAATAGGAGGGGGGTTGTATTTCAACGCGATTAATATAGCATGTGTGGTGGCATCCTTCCTAAAAATTGTTATAAATCTTAAATTAACATATAAAAAGATTAACTGAAAAGGAAAACCATATCGGTTCAGCGGTTAGCGTGATCATAACCTATACACACAGACATCTTGTTACTAATAATGCAGTATTTAGATATAAGATTTGCTTTTCAATCCTTATAATAAAGTAACAGGATGTTTATTTGTCTGTGTGTTTATGTGTTTGTATGTTTGTACCGAAGGATCTCGTATACCGCTGAACAGATCGGGTTCTCCTTAACAGGATAGCTCCTCATAGGTCCCAGAAAGGTTTATAACTATTTTTGGGGAGGGTACCACAACCCTCCCAAGAGAAATCACAAACAAAATGTACTCATTTTGATTCTAAGTTGGCAACTTCAAATGCGAAAATGCCGTAAAATTGTTTAGTTTCACGGCATTTCTCATTTTAAAACATAAATAAACACATATAAAAGAGCACTTGAAAACCCATCTCAGGATTTAAATATATGATTTGCTTTTCAATTCTTATATAAAAGTAACAGGATGTATGTCCGTGTATATTTCTGTATGTTCTATATTGGTGTGTTAAGTGTTAATGTTCGTCTGTCCTACCGTTTCAGAGCTTCCCTTTTATGGATGTTGGCATCCTTGTGTTTTTTTCTATTCTTTAGTATGAAGTAATCTAAATGGCTATAAAGATATAAACATGTTTATTTTTTAACCACATTTACTGATGGACATGATTTGACTTTACATTTATTTATTACACTTTTTTCACTACTAGCGGCTACGCCCCTAGAGGCCTCTAGGGACACTTGAGGAGGGGGAAGTTGAATTAGATAACCTAATGACTGTCTTGACTGTGCAGTGCATGGTAATTAACCTGTTTTAGGCAAAAATATTTTTTTTACTCTATTACAACTTTTGTTTCATATCTGACATCGAAAAAAAAGATATGACCTTTAACGTCTTCTTTCGAGAAAAGCCACATTATATAACTGTAGAATCGTTACGCTTTTGTAAACTTTTCGTATGGTCACCCTTTTTTACAGCCAGTCAATCAAAAAAGCGAAGATAATAAAAAAATAACAGATTTAATGTGTTGTATATTTTAGTCATTGGTCAAATCATAGATTTATTGATCTTTCAAAATACCAATATTTATATGTCTGTACTTTTTTTCAATGTCCAAAGAAACCCGTGTCTGCATTCGCTAGGCTTTGGGCATGTGGTAAGTTCGAACCTCGTTTCAACATCGCGGCAAAAATGGTTCCTACTGCTGCAATGTCAGATGCGACAAATTAACAGATGCGAGTAGGGGGATATGCCTTTGCCCAAAGCAGGCGCTATTCAGTTAGGCCTTAGAGACAAAGGTCGTGCAATCAAAAAGTTAGTTGTCTGTTGGGTGTTACTTAACCTAATATCCCGGGTGTTTGGACAGACAAGGAGAGAATGGCTCCACTAAATTTTCCTTGGTTGTTGGACCTGACGCTAAAGTGTAGTCCTTTATATGAGGTACTATCGGCTACACCCCCTAGAGGCCTCTAGTGGCACTTTAAAATGTTTTTCTATTTTGTGTATATGTTGCGTTCAAGTCTCTTGAATATTAAAAAAAAATTTCGTGTCTATGTTTTTATCAAGTCTCTAGAATATTATTCGATTTTTTTTTTGTTATTTCTCTTAGGAGGGTGGTGGATCCCTCCCCCAAAAAAATTATAAACCTTCCCGGGACCTATGAGAAGCTACCCAGTTAAAGAGAACCCAATCAGTTCAGCGGTTAGCGAAATCCTTCGATAGAGACAAACAGACATCCAGTTACTTTATTATAAGGACTAGCGGATGCGCCCCTAGCATCTAGGGGCTCTATATTCGAAGGGCAGAAAAATAGCCTAAAACCATACCCAGACTTATTTTTTTAATATTAGATAGCCTAAAACCACCTCAGAGCCTTTAAGAGGCTTCATTGTAAAGAAGAGCCATATTAGTTCAGTGGTTAGCGAGATCCTTCGCTACAGACAAGAAAAGCTTATTACTTTATATTATAGGATATAAAAGTAACAGAATACTGTTTGAACCACTGGACCTATGTGACTCTCCTTTACAGGGATTCTTCATTTAGGTCTTATAATTTTTAAAAAGATAATCGAAAATAAATGTAGTATGACAACATCCATAAAAGCGAAACTCTGAAACGATAGGACAAACGAACATCAACACTTGTATATTGTGTCAGAACTTAACAATTAAAATACAAATTTATACAAATCGAAAAAAAAATGCTGAAAAACTGCTTAAATACTGAATAATTATTTTTAGTAGGGTTGGGCCGGATACTTTTTTGGCCGGATATAGGATACCGGATATCCGGCTGATTTCTAATGCCGGATATCCGGTTCCGGCCGAATATCTGGCCAACGCTCGATATCCGGCAAATTACCGGATAACCGGATATCCGGCGTCAAAAATCAGCCGGATATCCTATAACCGGATAGTTTTAATATCCGGTATCCGGCCGGATATTAAAAATGGCCGGATATCCAACCCTGATTTTTAGTAAACAATTATTAGAAAGGTTTAAAGTCAAAGGAACAATTCTATCATGCATAGAATTAGTTATTCTAAAATGATAAATCACATCCGGCTATTTTTTTGGTAAAATCCTGATTAAGTTTTTCTTTATCAGAAATTGGTATTTCTCCTCTCTAGCAAACAATATAAATGAAAAAATTTTTGTATTATAATTGATTACGAGTAATTATGATATGTTAACTTTTTGTCTAAGAAAATTTTGAATAGTACTAAAACGAATAATATTTTTGAAAATTTTTATTAATAATTATATATATAAATTTATGAGTTTTTAAAAACTTTGCCTAAGTAAATAGTTATTTCTCGCATCGTATTATCAACAGCTTTCCGCCAATATAAAATGTACAAACCAGTTTTTTAAGCCCCAAGATGCCGAAGGCACCGGCTAAAAAAACTGGTTTTAATCTTATGATTGTACATTTTTATAATCGTAGAAAACTATAATATGATGCCAGACATAGTTTTTTTTTGTATGGATGAGAACCGGTTTCAAATTACCGGATATTAATCGGTTTCGAATGAATACGAGAAAAATCCTTCTCATTGAATGAGACACTATAATTTCCACTCCTCTTTACATTAAAAAGTCTGGGTAAAGTCCCATTCGTTTAAGGGGCGTTTCGTCCTATTTTAACAATAGTTTTTCTTCCTTTTCTAGCCCCTGTGGAGGGCTCAACCTTGCTGGGCAAATTGCCTAACCCTGCGGGGCAATCACCGAACTTAACCTATCAAAAGCTTTCTATCGATTTTAAACTTAGCATGTTGATTCCTCTTGTAATTAGGTTGCATTTAGAATGCGTGGCAACTCTATAATCATTACCTGAATGTCCATACGACCATTTAAAAATGTTGATTTTTAACTTTTTGTTACAGCAAATTTTTATGTGATAAAATTATTCGATTGATCTGATTTTTGTCCTACCATTTCAGAGCTTTGCTTATTTGATTTTTTACATTATTGTATGGACATTTTGAATTAAGTGTGGGCGGTATCCAATATATAGACATTAATAGGACACTCATTTATTTAAAACTATTTTTGCTTTCATATTTTTTTTTTCAAAAATGTCTGCATGGCGGCGTTTTCTTATTATTTTTATTTTTGGCGATATCTACCCAAAAATAGTTATAAAACTTCCCGGGACCTATGAGAAGCTACCCTGTTAAGGAGAACCTGATCGGTTCAGCGGTTAGCGAGATCCTTCGGTACAGACAAACAGACACACAAACAGACTTTTTTTTCGTCATCATGAGATTCCACTTATAATCAGGGAGGAAGTGGACATTGGGCTGTTTATTACACTAGTCCCCAAAGTTTTAAATTATGCGTTTGCTTAACAACTCTGGAGACATTTGTTATATTTCGATTGGTTGGTTCATTAAGTTGAGTGTGCAAACATTTCAACCACTAAAATGAAGGGGTATTTTTGTGTATAATTATCGGGGATGTACATCAATTTATCGGCCATTGTCTTATCCCTTTAGATTCCTGACTATTATAATACATTATCCACTTTCAATGTATACACAAGTCATCAAAGAATATCTAAATATAAATTCCAGGGCTTTTAAGAATATGTGTGATGGATTATGGACATATTAAATCTAGATGGTCCAGATGAGCCCAAAATTCAGCAGACAAACACCTTCATTTAGTTTTGCATTCAAGTAATACAAGCAATGAAATCTTTTGTAACTGGACAAAATGTCTCAAAAATCAGCCATGTGACGTCATAAAGATAAGTGATTATCCATCTCTATTTTAGGGGTTTTCTTTCATTAATCTCATTTCATCTCCCTCATTTTTTTTACGTCACATGGCTGATTTTTGAGACAATTTTTTAGATTGGGGTGAAATTTTGGGGAATATATTTTATTTCTGACAATTTTCAAACGAGCCAAAAAAAATACATCAAATGAACAAGCGCCGGACATTTTGATTTGGAGGAAAAATCAACATCAACCTTTTTTGGAGTTGAGACATTTTGGGAGTTTGTTTATTTAATCTGGGACAGAAATATATTTTCTAAATAAAACATGGATTATTCTTTAAATCCTTATGATGAAGTAACAGAATGTTTGTTTGTCTATGTGTATGTTTGTCTGTACCGAATGATCTTGCTAACCATGCTTAACATGGTAGCTTCTCATAAGTCCCGAGAAGGTTATAACTTTTTTTACATTTTTATAAAAAAGTCTATATCTAAAAAGATGGGTTTTGAAATTTAAGTCCTCCCCTAGAAGTGTAGCCGCTAGTCCTATCATACAAAGTAGGAAGTGACTTTTGTCTGAAGCTTAAGATCTCAATAGCAACTGAACCGATTACGTTCTCTTTTCGAGGTAATCTTTACATAGATCCCTAGATGGTTTTAGGCTATTTTATTTTCAGTTTCAAGTCTTGGGATAGTTTTAAGCTATTTTAATCTCTCTGCCACTTATAATATAAAGCCCCTTGAAGCCAGGGGCATTGCCGCTAGTATTTATAAAATTAACAGGAAGCCTACATATGTGTACTGATTCTTAATTACAGTAAATCTTTTAGTATGTCCAAAGAAGGTTCTTTTAAATCTAAAATAAAATATGGGCAGTCAAAATCAATGCACCCCTCTCCCCCTCATTTGTCACTAGAGGCCTCTAGTGGCGTAGCCGTTATTGCATATAAAAGTACCAGAAAAAATATCTATATGTCGATTAAATACTTCTCATTTACAATAAAGCTTCTAATATGTCCAAGGAAGGTTTGTAACTATATTGAGGGTGGTTAACACCACCCTCCCAAAATAAATCTCCCTTAAAAAATGAACACCCAATTTTTTTTTTCTTTTCATTTTTATAAAATTAAGGGTCGGTATCTCACTCAATGGGGGGGGGGGGGGTGAGTGTGGCTTGACTTGTCTATAAACTGCTTATACTAAAAATGTAATTTTCTTCAAATTTCATCTCTTAACAATTTCTATGAATTTTTTTAAGTTGTAAAATTATCATTATAGATAACTTCATACTATTGATGCGTTTGCCTTACATAGGTAAAAAGCTTACGTTAATCCCAATGTGTTGCCTGTAGAGTGGTAGGAGGCTTAAAAGGGTGTCAACATCCCCCCTAGATTAGATATTCCCAGATTTCGCAATTTGAAAAGAATTTATCTTATAGAGAAAAAGATAAAAGCAAATAGCGAAAACTGAGATCTGAAATTTTATGACGCACGACGTATCGTTTTTATATTTTAAAAAAACAAAAAGACATCCAATCACTTTTTAAAATCGAAGCTTTTCTATAATTAGGGTCGATCCGTCCGTACGTCCGTAAACATATTAGAATTATTCTATCGATTTTAACTTTGTATTATGATTCCTGTAGTGGTTAGGTATGATTTAGAAACTGTAGCATCTCTATAAGCGTTACCAGAATCTCCGTTAAAAATAAAATCAAGTCTTAAAAATGTAAATATATCCTTAAACATTATCCTGTATTTAGGCAGTTTTTCGACTTTTCTACATTTATTCTGATTATTCAGTTATGACACTCCTGTGTTACTGTTCGTTTGTCCTACCATTTCAGACTTTCGCTTTTATGGCTGTTGTCATCCTTGTTTTTGTTATGATTTTAGTATATTTTACAAAAACTATAAATGTAAATTATACCACTAATAATTCTATATCCGTTATCATACTATAACACATAGGCAAATATTCAAAATATTTTATCAATCACACTTCATATGCTTCATTATGTTCAATTGCAATCTATTGTATAACTTTTTTGATGTCAATTTATCGAAACAGTGTATAGTGTCTAATAAAAAAAGTCGTCATACAACACAAAAGACCAATGATAGGCCAGTATACAATTTACAATGGTCATTTGAAGTCACTTTTTGGACACTATGCGCTGTTTCCCTGTTATCAATTTAGCATCAGGGGAATCGACAACTTTTTATAAATCCTTATACTAAAGTAACAGGATGTTTGTATGTGTGTCTGTGTGTGTATCTGTGTGTGTGTCTGTGTGTCTGTACCGAAGGATCTCGCTAACCGCTGAACCGATCGGGTTCTCCGTAACAGGGTAGCTTCTCATAGGTCCCGGGAAGGTTTATAACTATTTTTGGGGAGGGTACCACCACCCTCCCAAGAGAAATCACAATAAAATCAAAAATATTAAATATTTCCGCCGCATAGTGTCGCTAGCATAGTCGCGCTACGTAGAAAAATGAATTTAAAATGTTTAGTCGCGCTGCGTAGACTCATGAATTTAACATAGACAAGTTATTTCTCAAATTAGATATTTTAAATAAAATAAAAAATATTTAAAGGCCACTAGAGGCCTCTAGGGGCGTAGCCGCTATCTAGGTGATATGTCAGATATGATCACCTTTATTTATTGTCAAATAGTTTGATAAACCACTGAAATTGTATGTGCAAATACATTAGATGTTTAAAAAACGAATAATTCTTTCAAAACTTGTATATTAATATTTTGTATATTCAGTTGTGACACTCTACAAGAGTTAATGTTCGTCTGTCATACCGTTTCAGCGCTTCGATTTTATGGATGTTGTCATCCTTGTTTGTTATAAAAAACTAGTATATTAAACATTATAATTCCTTATTAACAATATATTTTAATGTTTGTGATTTTGTATTTGCGTACGTACGTACAGACCCTGATTATATATATGCTTCGCTTTTAATAATACAGACAAACAAAGCTGGTGATTTAATTTGATTGATAGATGACTTAATATTTGGATAGACATTCAATGAAACTTTAATTTAAATTCCTAAGACACCAGCCAATTTTCTTACTTTATAAAAAAATTTGGCAATTTCACACAAAGTACTATGGTGAGCACTGAATATTGGGTGCTTTGGGGGGAGCCCTAACCCTACGGGGCTTATTTATCCTTGGACTTTTTTTCCATAATAGAAGCTACGCCCCTAGCTAATAAGGGCTAAGTATTCGACAAGGTTGTTGGGGTCTTTAAAAAATAGCTTAAAACAATCCCAAGACTTAAATCTGAAAATAAAGGGGTGATTACCCCCCAAAATTTTGGATTTTTAATTTGTACCCCCCCCCCCCAAATAAAAAAAATGCCTCTATGAAATAGAAATTACCCCCCCCCCCCAAAAATAAAAAAGCTTGGACGCCCCTGGTGTTAGCTAATTGCTAAATTTGTCCGCAGGGCGGCGTTTTTTATTTATTTAATTTTTGTCGATTTCTCTGGGGTTTGTGGTGGTACTCTCCCCTAAATAGGTATAAAACTTCGCAGGACCTATGAGAAGCTATCCTGTTAAGGAGAAACCGATCGGTTCAGCGGTTAGCGAGATCCTTCGGTACACACAAACAACATCCTGTTACTTTATTATAAGGATTAAGTAGTTGTTTCTTTTCTAGAAAAATCTAAAATTGATAAAGTCATTAAATTGGGTTATTTAACAAGGAAGTAAAAATCATAAAAAGTATAAATATGCGTAACTGGACAAAGTGTCTCAAAAGTCAGCCATGTGACGTCATAAAAACGAGGGAGATGAGAGGAGAAGTGGGAAAGAAAACCCCTAAAAAAGAGATGGATAATCCCTCATTTTTATGACATCAAAGGCTGAATTTGAGACACTTAGTATGTAGTAGTTAAATAATATAAACAAGAACGTATTTTTGTGAACAAAAATATTTCTTTTCTCAATTAAACTGTTATAATTTCAATCTAATTTATTTTAATGTTTATCCTAACGATGTCTTTAAACCAAATAAAAATTTACTGAATATTCCAAACAAACAGAAGGACAAAGTGAAAAATATAAAGCTAAGCCATGAAAAAGTTTAACAAGGCATTTTTGACACCATCTAATAATGGGTTGCAGAGACAGAGTTTTTACAATACAGACAATATTATTAAAATAGCAAAGATTCTATAAAAATAACGAACTTGTCTATAATTAATTCTCCGCCCGTAACGATTGGCTATTTTCGTTAATTTAGACATGTTAGAATTTTCCTATCGATTTCAAACTTTGCAGTAGGTAGAATTTTGAACTTAGAAAGTGTAGCAACTCTATAATTATTACCAGAAAGTTGATTTTTCTTTACAACAATTTTTTATGACATAAGATTATTTTAAACAGTTTGATAGTTATCTATCGCATCGTATTATAGGCAGCCTTTCGCGGATATTAAAATAAAAAATCAAAAGATTATAACTGGTATTATAATATTTTATGATTTTTATTTTAATATTCGTGGAAAATTACATATAATACTATAATATATACAAGATTTTTTTTAGTATGACTGAGAGCTGGTTCTGATCCAGCGGATATTAATCGGTAACGAAGCAAAGCTTTAAAAAAGAATTTCTAATTTTAAACTTAATTAAGTCACAAAATTCGCCAAATGCACGGAAGGTAAACCTATTTTAGTGTAGTTAGAGTTATTTATAATTTTTATATGAACACTCTAGTTCGATTTTTTTTCACAGGACCATTGATTATAGTTATTATATTTTTAGTTGGGTCTCTTATTATACCAGCTTCTTACACAGATAGATAGATAGATAATTGGATAGAAAGAAAAATATGAAATGATTTTTTCTCTCTTATATCTCTTTAAACCCGCCCTCCTCTTTTACTTTTAATATACAATTTTCAAACTAGAGAGGGTAGGTGTTTTTTTTGGTTTCATGTCTTTTAGTGGGTCATTTATTACAAACTCCCACCTTACCCACCCCCAACCCCCGCTTCTCTCTTTTCCTAAGTATATCAAATTTTCTTAACAATATATAAACCTGTTATTAGGGTAGGGCCGGATATTTTTTTGGCCGGATACCGGATATTGTAAATCTGGCCGGATTACCAAATATCCGGCCTTATAAATCAGAAACAGGGTTGTGGATTTGTGGAAATATAATATACTTTGATGAGTAATCAGAATATAAATGTATATTACATATTATATGTTAAGTACATTAAATAAAGGATAATGGTTAGGGACATACTTACATTTTTAGGACTTGATTATAAAAATGCTCTGCTTATAGAAAAGCTTCACTTTTAATAATCCTTATATTAAGTAACATGATGTCTGTTTGTCTTGTGTACCGAAGGATCTCGCTAAATGCTAAACTGATTGGGTTCTCCTTAACAGGGTAGCTTCTCATAGATCCCGGGAAGGCTTATAACTATTTTGGGGAATCCCCTCCCAAGAGAAATCACAAAAAGAGACTTGAACGCAACATAGAAAAAACAAACATTTAAAGTGCGACTAAAAGCCTCAAGGGGCATAGCCGCTAGTAAGGCTAATATGTTTGGAGAAAATAAGTGACTGATGGAGACTGGTAAAAAAGTTATAAACCATAGTAAGAAAAATGGGTAGGGTCAATTTTAACATTCATTAAAGGGTCATTCAATGTCAGGCAAAAAAAGTGAGAGATGGATAATTATTCTCAAAAAAAGCACAAACAATCCTTTAATAAAAGTAAAATGATGTCTTTCAGTCTCCATGTGTGTTTGTAGCAAAGGATCTCGTCAACGATTAATCAATATGGTACTTTTTTACAGTAAAGCTTCCTATAGGTCAAGGAAAGGTTAAAAACCTGTTTTGAAAGGGGGTATCTCGAAATTTAATCGCCTTTAATAAAAATACCCTCTGACAATTATTTTACTTTTTTATTTTTAAATCTAAAATTGAAAGTGGAGGATCGACACACCCTCCCCTACCCCTTTATAATAAACATTATAAGCCTTAATCAACAACTTTTCAAATTCAATTCCCTATCCATAAATAAAAAGGCTATAGTGTGATCAACTGAAAATTAATTGCCCATTTCATCCCTAATTTCCGAAGTTGTACGACAGATAACCCAACTATTGCAAAAGCTATTTTCAGCTACTCTGGTTAAAGGGAAAAGCGATATTATGTATAAACAATTTACACATTATTACATTCAAAATTTTAATTTTTCAAATTTAGATTTTTTGAAAGTTTGAAGCTTTAATATTGAGATAGGATGAGAGAGGGTGCTATGTACACAATCGGAAACTAAAATTCAGCTGACCTACCTCAAAGTACTGTATCAAGAAGAAACGGATATCAAATGATTAAATATTTTAAAATAAAGTTTTACTTTTATCCACGGTTGTGATAGAGGCCTCTAGGGGCGCTTGAGAAAAGCGTTTAGGTAATTCGACCCTCCATTTTTTTAGTTTGTTTCGAAAGAAAAATTTAAAAATTGGTTATTAGGGAGGGGGGATATTTTTGTGGGGCGATTTCTCTTGGGAAGTTGTAGGTACCCTCCTCAAAAATAGTCATAAACCTTCCCTGGAACTATAATAAGCTTAACTGCAAAGGAGAACCATATCGGTCAAGGGGTTAGCTAGATTTGAAGCTACTATATTAGATACATATGTACAGATTCATAAAACCATGGGAGGAAGAGGACATTGGGTTGATTATTAGTCCCCAAAGTCTTATAATAACATTTTCTTTTATTCGTTGGCTTAACAATTTTGGGGAATTTATTGAATTGAATTTGTTAGGATGAGTGTCCAAACGTTTCAACCACTGATTGTAATCTACAGAGGGTGTATTTTTGTAAAACATCATTTGGGATGTAGATAAATTTATCGGGCATTGTCTTATCCCTATAGATCCCTGTGAAGAACCTAACTTCAAGGCCATTTTACAAGGTTGTTTCAACAAAGGTGTGTTTGTTTAAAACAAGGATGACAGCATCCATAAAAGCGAAGCTCTGAAATGGATGGACAAACAAACATTAACACTTTTTGAAGATGAAGAAAGTCCCTCAAAAAATCAGAATGTTACGTCATAAAAAACGAGGGATTATCCATCTATTTTTTGGACGAAAACAGCTGAAAACCACGTATAAGTTTTGTCATTTTTTTCAAATAAATTTTGTATTGGAATAAACTGCCTAGGTTGTACTTTACAGTGGAGCTTTATAAATGTTTTGGGGGGCTTTTAGGATTTTTTCTGACTTCCCCTGCCTTCCCTTAGATGCTAGGGGCGAATAAAGAAATAAATTGGGGATTAAAAAAAAAGTTTTTTTTTAATTTTTTTACTAAAAGTATGATCTTTTACTTATAATATTAAAGAATAAGGCTAGTTATTGTAGAATAAGCTACCCAGATTTAATTTTTAAAAATCAGTTTTTAGCCTTCGATATATTTTACCATAGACGTGTAAACAGGGGGGGGCTGGTAAAGTGATGTTTACCCCCTCAAACTTTAAAACCTCTCATTTTACCCAGTAAAAATTTTAAATATATATATATTAGATGACCCCCTCCCCCCAAAAAAGCTTTGGTGTCCTTGGTTTTTATTCTTATTTATTCATCCTTAATGTTGAGTATATTCAAAGCATGTCCAATGAGATTTAAAATAAACACTTAAACAATTTTGTTGCTTTGGATCAAGTCTATCATAAATAATTTTAGTTTTGTCCTCTGCTTAAAACCATTACAAAAGAGCAGCTGGCAGCTGGCGGGCAAACAGCGGCGGATTTTTATGAAATTTTAATATGTCATATAGACATGTTAGAAAAGCTTAAGTTGAAATTTCAAGTCTCTGAGTAAAAACTTTCGGTCATAGGAGCCTTTAAAATATTTTGGGAGACATGGAGGATCAGGACCTGCAGAATCATACCTGAAACCTGAAATATTATTGAAAAGTCTTAAAAGTTCTAACTTACTAGTACTACTCCTTCTCATATTTTTTATAGCTGCTTTGTATTCAACATTGTCCTAAGAACCACCAAAAACTTAATTTAACTTTCTGGTAATGATATTAGAGATGCCATGCTTTCTTAATTGTACCTGATTGTTGCAGGAATTAACATTTCAGATGCTTTGTTGAGTTCAGTTCCAGCTATCATAAGATAGAATTCATGAAAAATCTACATGTTTTATACTTGATACAAAAAGTTTTTTGATTCATTTGTTTTGTGTCATTAGGCACGAGACACTGAGAGTGACTTGACATTCTATGATACAAGAATGACTATTTACATTAGTTTTTAAAAGCGAAGCTTTTCTATAATTTTGCAACAAATTTACTTACAATATTGTTTGTACTGATGCATTAATATTCTGCTAATTCAGGTCTGACAATATACAAGTGTTAATGTTCGTTTGTCCTTCCATTTCAGAGCTTCGCTTTTATGGATGTTGTGATCCTTGTTATTTCAACAAATAGAGATAATCTAGAGATATACTGCCTAAATCAGCCAATGGGAAACATTGAATGTACGTTCCAGACATGTCATTGATTGAAATTTTGGTACATAAGGGCATTTTTTTTATTTCGTTTGCATTATGAGTCACCTATAATTTGTCATATATCTAAGGATAAAGCTTATCATGGGTAAACTATTATCTGTAAAAAAAAAATTCTCCTTGTATAATGTGAAGCATATGAAAAAAGAAGTTAGTTATGAATAGAAGAATAATGCTAACTTTTAAACATTTTATTTTCAAAAATTACGTCAGACGTATCTCGTATATAACAAAAAATAAATTAAGGCTTTTGTCGACTAAGGATCCCTGTTTAAGTTTGATTGAAAATGGGGTCAGTTGGGCCATCTAGATATATATTATATCTATTTTTAAACATAACAAAGAGTATTTTGTAAAGAGAATAATAGTTATTTCTTTCATCGTATTATAAACCGCTTTTCGCGGATATAGAATGTACAATTATTAGATTAAAACCATTTTTTTTTAGCCCCGAAATCTTTTGATTGTACATTTCTATATTCGTAGAAAGCGGTTTATAATACGATGCTAGACATAGTTTTTTCGTATGGATAGGAACCGGTTCTCATCCATACGAAAAAAAAACTATGTCTAGCATCGTATTATATAAACGGCTCTCTACGAATAAAAAATGTACAATCATAAGATTAAAACCAGTTTTTTTTAGCCCGTGCCTTCGGCACCTCGGGGTTAAAAAACTGGTTTTTATCTTTTAATTGTACATTCTATATCCGCGGAAAGCTGTTTATAATACGATGAAAGAAATAACTATTGTGGAATTTGAAGACTGTTTAATTGTGCTTGCCCTAATAAACATTTCTTTCATATTTTTTTTTGTTTATTCAAAGGTTTTTTTAGTTTACTTTAGGTTTAAGTCATTTTGCAAACATTTTATTTCCATTTTTTCTTACAGTATATTTCAATGTGTATTTATTGTTTCTTATTATCAAACATAACAAATGTTTCATATAATTCCTATAAAATTTATAATAATTTCTTAATACCTTGAAATTGACTACATATAGTCAAATTAGATATAATCTGCTTAGCAGCAAAACCCGTCTAGTAAAAAGTTTCTGGATTCATAATAAATTGCAGATATTAGGTAACTAAATGATTGATTTGTCCCCTTTTTATAATGCTTATCGCGCCTTTTAATGATAAAACAAGGATAACAAATTTCAAAGCAAGAAAAACAGTTTGTTAGCCCCAAGTGGTCGAAAACTAGTATTGATTTTATAATTTGAATTTTAATACTCGTGGAAAGCTGTTTGTAAGGAAAAGAGATGGTCTTTATTTTCCAGATATTGAAAGTTTTGAAAACAGTTTTAAAAAATTAATGTCATTACCTTTAATTTTGCATTATAAATCTTTCTTAGTAGAACAGCTTAATAGAACTCTTGTAAGCAGAAAAAAGTTAATGCATTTTGGCTTACTTGACAATGCAATTTGTCCTAAATGCAATGTAGATTCAACAACCGAACATAATGATGGGAATCCAGAATTCATTTTTTTAAAAGAAAACTTTTTCCTTTTTAACATCTTTTATCCTCAATTCAATGATAAAGATTTTCTTCAAATTTCAACAATCATTTTAGTAGCCAAAGACAGAGCATTGAAATCTAGCAAGGACGAAGCTATAAAAAAATGGACTGTTAATAATTGCTACTCTCAAACTCTTATTATCACAAAAATATCAAATCATAGTAAGAAGCTGTTCAAGCTTTAAATCATACTGTTATAGTCATAGCTTACATAGTTATAGGAACCTGATTTAAAATCGTGCGACTGTTATTAAAAAGTTAACCATCTTATTTGTTGTTAAAAGTTTTTGCAATGAAGCAAATTATTTATTTACATTGTTGTAGTTTTATTTCTTATTTCATTTATTACAAAGATGACAACATCCATAAAGCGAATCTCTGAAACGTTGGGACAAAAGAACATTAACACTAGTGAATACAGAATACAATATCCAGGTGCTGCTATTCAGCCAATTAATTCCAATTGAAAATTCCGCAAAATTTAATATTTTGTTGAAGTAAAGTTGGGGTAAAATTTGTTCTTTCACATAACTATAGGGAATTGGGTAAGAAGGGGAGAAATAAGAGAAGAGGGTTGTGGGAAAATTTTCCTACATAATTGTTTTTCAGAATCACATTCCCTTTTCCCTGCAATTTTCTGAGTCAAAAATTGTAAGTAAGTTGTACTTTGTTGCCCAAGGAATCAGTAACACTAAAATCAGAAGATTAGGATAATCATATAACATCAAAATCAACATGTATGAAATAGGCGTACGGACATTCTGGTAACGGTTATAGAGTTGTTACCCTTTCTAAATCGTTCCTAACTACAACAGGAATCACTATGTCAAGTTTGTCAAGCCTAAATTAACGAAAGTTTATTCTAAAAGTTTCAGTTAAAATTAGTGCATTTATTCCCTGGTCTGCATAAAAAACAATAAAGATCTGCACATTCATTAGAAAAATAGTTCTTTGAATGCCCAACCTTTGTCTGAATGTACTTAATTTATTCTTGAAGTTGTCCTAAATACTGCAAATTCTATCCACAATTTTGACAGAAAATGTCTACAATTCTAAAAAATGCTAAAATGAATAAATACCGTTGAATATGCCATAAAAGTTTAAACATCATCAGACAAGCTTAACAATGTTAACATTCCTTTTATTAATTTCACATACAGGAACGTGTACAGGAATTTGGAGGATGGGGTTTCAAAGTTTTATTTATTTATTAAATAACTAGCAGCGGCTACGCCCCTAGAAGCAACTAGGGGCCCTTGGGTTGGGGGGAGAGTCGCCCCCCCCCCCTCCTTCTTTCAATTGTAGTTTTTACAAGAAAAAGTTATAAAAAATTTGGGTGGTCATTATTTTCTTGGGGTGATATGTCTTGGAATGGTGGTGGTACCCTTCCCCAAAATAGTTAAAAGCTTTATTAGGACCTATGAGAAGCTACCATGTAAAAGAAAACCATATCGGTGCAGCGGTTAGCGAGATCCTTTGCTACAACCAAAAAACACTTACTACTTTATATGATAGGATTGTGTAATAAAATTAAAAAACTTTATTTTTTTTAAAAAGAATTTTATTTTTATTAGACTGTAAAATTAACAACATCTCTAATAGTTTTATGGTGTGAAACTAAATATTTTATTAATTTGATGTCGAAAGATACTCTATAACTCACTTTGTCTGTATAACTGTCGTTATAACACAAGTCAAAACCAAATTGTTACGTGTCTAAAGGGATAAGACAATGGGCGATGAATTGATGTACATCCCTAATGATGAATTAAAAAATTACCCCTTCTGTAGATTATAATTAGTGGTTGAAACTTCTGAACGCTCAACTTAATAAACAAACTAATCAAAATTCAATAAAAGTTCCCAAAGTTGGTGAACCAACAAATTAGAAAATATTACTAAAAAACTTTGGGGACTATTGTGAACATCTCAATGTCCTCTCCCTCTCAACAAACTATAGAGCATATTACCGAAAAGAAAACTGTATTAAAAAAGGAAAAAAATCTTATCGTGTCAAATGCTCATATTATTCAAAAAAAATGGTGGAACATATTTTTTAAGGTGGAATTTTAAAGACTCTCATGCCCTTACTCAGAAATTATGCCGCATAGAAAACACCAAAAAATAGAAATTAGCAAATTTGAATAAATAATACACGTTGGATGCTATTGTTTTTTTTTATAAACCTTGGGTGGTTTTAAGCTATTTTATCACGGTATACTAGTATGGTCTCGAATAAGAAAATTTTTATGATGAAATTTTCAGATTCATCTATAATAAAGTAACAGGATCTCAGTGTGTGTCTGTCTGTGTATGCCGAAGGAACTCGCTAACTTCTGAACCGATATGGTTCTCCTTTAAAGTGTAGTTTCTCATAGGTTCTGGGCAGGTTTATACCTATTTTTGAGGAGGTTACCACCACCATCACAAGAGATATCACCCCCAGAAAATAATGACCACCCAATTTTTTTCAACTTCCTTTCCTTTAACGATAATTTTAATGGTGGAAAAGCATAAACACCCCCGAATTATGCATGAATATTTTCTAGCCTTGAGAATCAATTTTCTAGCTGGCGTTTTTAAAATATAGAATACTCTTTAGCAAGGATGCAAAATTTAAAAAATATCAGCTGATTTTTTGGAATAATTTTAACTCTGGAAAGAAGCTTCTTTAAATGAGGAAGATTACGTTTAATTTTAGCAGAGCGTTTAACAACATGGACGACACTTAAAAGCGAAGCTCTGAAGCGGTATGCCGGAGAAGCGAAGCTCTGAAATGGTATGATGGACAAACATTTGTAGAGTGTCAGAACTGAATTTACATAATATAAATACATAAGTTTTGAAAAAGTTATACGTAAATTTGTTTTAATCGGTTTATTATATCACATAATTTTTTTTTGTTAAAAACGTTAAAAATAAACATGCTTAAAATATACGTACGGACATTCTGATAACGATTATAGAGTTGCTAAGCTTTCTGAATCATAACTAAATACTACAGGATTCACCCTGCAAAGTTTGAAATAAATAGACAATTCTAACATGCCTGAATTATCGAAAAAAAATATCCGTTACGGACGGACAGACGTACGGACCGACCCTATTTATAGAAAAGCTTCGCTTTTAAAAAAGGGGATATGAATTGTAGAATATTAAATTTAAGAGTTACTGACACTGGACAGATAGATAGATAGACAGACAGAATCCCAACAGAAGAGGAGATAGGGAAAGAGAGAAAGCCATTCATAAATAAGCGTTATGTATGGTCGACAAGAAACTGTAGAGTACATATAGAGTAGATTCGCTACTATAAAATCATTTGCAAAGCATAAATTTTATTCCGAAATATATACAAACAGAAGTTTTCTGACGAACATGCCCTTAGTTGAATTGTGTAGCGGGACAAAGTGTCTCAAAAACAGACATGCGACGTCATAAAAATGAGGGAGATGAGAGGAGAAACTGGGAAAGAAAACCCCTAAAAAGAGATGGATAATCCCTCACTTTTATGACGTCACATGGCTGATTTTTATGACACTTTGTCCCGCTACAAAATTGTTATATATCGCAATATCTTAATATTTGTGGAAAATTGTCTGTGATACGATGCTATACATGATTTTTCAGTATGTCTGAGCAACTTTCTAATCCAGCGGATATTAATCGGTTTCGAAGCCATACTGGGAACGCTTTTAATAATACATTTATTTGTTCATATTGTTTAAGTACTTATTATATTACAATAGATAATTTTAGGCATATCAAGCAATAGCAATAAAACTATTAATCAATATAGAATTAATATCATGTAAATTGTAAATTATATTAGGAATTTCCTTTTGAAAGACAAACAAGCGCAGGAATAAGTAATTGGTGGATTCTTAAAAAACTTTTTGGCTCTCTGGCTCACTAAATCGGCGAGGCTCGCTAATAAATTGTATGAAAAATCCTCCAAAATCGCATAAAAAATCTACAAAAATTAAATAAAATCATTAGAGGGTTATTAGAGGGTTATTAACATAGAAACTGCCAACGAATAAATAAGTTTTATGTAGATGCTCAAAATATTTTTAAAAATATCAGCTACCTATCTTTTATAGAAGCCAAGTAAATCAAATGGAAATCAATTAGAATTTGACAATTGAGGGAGAAGTACTTTCATTATCCATTGATCTATACCTGTTCCCTGTAACAAAGATAGATGTTATTTAAATTATAACCTTACCCAACCCTATACAATTGATCTTGTGATTAATAGGACGTATTTCACCAAGCGTAGCAACTCTATAATAAAAAATATATGCCCAGCCCCAAAGAATTTTTATGGATCAAATTTTATTAACTGTGTATATTGTTTAATGGAATAATTAAAAATAAGCATTTATAGTATATAAATACACTAAACAATTCATTTAAAAAAGAATTTATTTTCATAAACTGCAAAAGTAACTTTACAAAGTGTCTCAAAAATCAGCCATGTGACGTCATAAAAATGTGACGTCATAAAAATGTGGATGAGTGGAGATGTGGGAAAGAAAACCTCTAAGAAAAGAGATGGATAATCTCTCATTTTTATGACACTTTTTTTTATTTTTGAGACACTTTTTAAAGAAACATTGTAAAATAATACGAAATTATAAATTTTAGTCTTTCAAAAAATAGTAAACTATAATACAATAATAAAAGCAAAAAAGTAAATGTTTATGTAACGTGTAAATGAATATAAGTTAACCCTTTATAACATAAATTGGCGGATTCACCCCTAGCACCTAGGGACCCTGTATTCGAAGGGACAGAGGGGTTAGAAAAATAGGTTAAAACCATCAAAAGATATAAATAAAAAAATAAAAAAAACTAAAACCATCACAGGACCTATGGAACCATACTTAAAATGGAGAATCGATCGGGTAGTTATTGAGATCTTAAGCTTTAAACCAAAAATACTTAAAGGATAGGTTGTCTCAGGTTCTTAATACCCAGGGCCTCGCTTTATTTAGATTTCACTTTATCTCGCTTTAACCCTTAACGGTCGGGGGGGGGGCGTTGAACGCCCCCCCATCCGGTTTTTTCTATCTCATTTTCTGTGTGTGAAAGATAAAGAACCCAAACTGCTTGACTTTTTAAGTATGGGTATGACACATAACTGAGAGTTGGAATTTTTTGAATATCTCCATCCTGGCGGGCACAGGATGCCAGCAAACCTGGCAGGGTCATCCAGGTAAAGAACAAAAATTTGTTTTTGATTTAAACAAAGCATTTTATCTTACCAAAATACTAAAATATCCTCTAGTAGTACATCCTCATATTAAATACAGGTGTTCAAGTCAATTTCAGGTTCCAGGTATGATCCTGCAGGTCCTGATCCTCCAGGTCTCCAGAAATCTTTTAAATGCTCCTGTGGCCGCAATTTTTGACTTAGAGACTTCAAATTTTAAACTTAAGCTTTTCTTACATGTCTACATAATGTATTAAAATTTCATAAAGATCCGCCGCCGTTTTCCCGCCGACCGCCGACTGCGGCGGCTGGCAGCTGCCAAGTACAGCTGCGGCCGCTGCAACTTATGTTTTGATATTTCAAATATAAAATTTAAATAAAATAAACATTTTCTGCAAAAAAAATTTTCTTCTAGCTTTAAAAATAAAAAAATTACAGCCGTTTGAAATTTTTAAGTAAAAAAGGACCTAAAAACAAAGGTTGTTAAATAAAAGGATGAAGGAAGCGGAAATTGACCTTGACTTACTTAAGGTCGGAAATTCACCATAACACAGGGGACTTGCACAAAAAAATTCAGCCCTCTAGCTCTAATAGGAACTGAGATAATGAGGGGGGCGTTGAACGCCCCCCCCCCCGACTGATTAAGGTGCGGCAAGGGGCCCGACTGTTAAGGGTTAAAGGGTAGCTTCTCATAGCATAGGTTCTTGAAAAGTTTCTACATTTTGGGGGAGGGTACCACCACCCTACAAAGAGAAATCGCCAAAAATAAAAATATAAACAAACTGCGCCCTGTGGATTTTTTTGGTACTTAGTTAAAAACATAACTAACACCATCGAGCGGAGAAAAACAATTTTACGTGTACCTAGAGGCCTCTAGGGGCGTAGCCGCTAGTGGTAAATAAAATAGAGTGTTGTTGGGCACACCATAATTATAAAATATTTACAATATTTAAAAACTAATGGTTTTAAAGACGTTTTTATCTTTGTATAAATACGTAACGCTACGGTGCTTTGGGACATATTGGTCCTAGTGATAAATTTGATATAATACGTATTGATAGACAAATTTGTTAGAAATAAAATTGATGAGTTTAGTATTAAATTGGAATGTATTATATGTAGGAATGCGGCACACTGTGGGGTGCGACTAAAACTTGGCGCAAAATAAATTCTACTAAAGAATGAAGCTTTACAAAGTGTCTCAAAAGATCACCCGTGTGACGTATAAAAATACGTCTAAAAAGGAAAGGGGATGTAAGAGGGAATTAAACAAGGATGACAACATCCATAAAAGCGAAGCACTGAAACGGTAGGACAAACGGACATTAATACTTGTATAGTGTCTGAACTGAATAATCAGAATATAAAGATTCGAAGCAAAATTGTAAGTAAATTTGTTGAAAAACTGCTTGATACAGGATAATGTTTATGGACATACTTACACCTTTAGGGCTTGATTATAGAGTTGCTTCGCTTAAAATATTGTTCTTTGTTGTCCCAGGAATCAATATACCAAATATTAGATCAAACGGATAATTAGATCATATAAAAATTTGTTGTTAAAAAAGTAGAAAAATCAACATGTTTAAAATGGACGTACGGACATTCTGGTAATGATTATAGAGTTGCTACGCTTTCTAAATCGTACCTAACTATTACAGGAATTACCATGCAAAATTTGAAATCGATAGGACAATTCTAACATGCTTAAATTAACGAATAAAAGCTATTTAAGAAAGTAAAAAAATCAACATGTTTAAAATGGACGTACGGACATTTGGGTAATGATTATAGAGTTGCTACGCTTTCTAAATCGTACCTAACTACTACAGAAATCACCATGCAAAGTTTGAAATCGATAGGACAATTCTAACATGCTTAAATTAACGAATAAAAGCTAACTATCTCGGACGGACGTACGGACGGACCGACCCTAATTATAGAAAAGCTTCGCTTTTAAAAATTTAGATAGGGAAGGGAGTTATGGTGATGAGAATTCAAGTTCAAACCCACACGTGTTGCTATCACAACATGTTGTCTCAAATTCATGATTCGCCTATGTGCAGTTGCACCCCCAATTTGATAAACCCTCTCACAGAATAGTTCATTGTCCTATTTAATAACTATATAAATATATCAACTATCCTATCTGCATATAGCACAAGAATAAATCTTCAATAAAGGAGCGAAGCTAAGAAATTCTATGAAAGACGAAGAAAGTCTCTCAATATGACGGCATAAAATGATGGATGAGGAGTGGAGGAGTGGGAAAGAAAACCCCTAATAAAAACAAACATGCTGATTTTTTGAGGGACTTTCTTTGTCTTCAATTCTATGGAAGTGGGGCATATTTTTCATATAAGGCAACATTTGATAATTATGCATATTTTCTACCACGCAAAAAGTATTATGTTAATCTTTTTTGTTATATTTGTATGTAATGCAATCTATATTCTTAATAATATTTTTTCTTGGCGATGTCTTCTCATAGGTCCTGAAAAGATAATAACTATATTTTTGAAATTGCCCCTAGAAAAAAATTATCCCACCTCCAGAAAAGTTGTTACTTTTTCTTTAAGTGGGGGAGGGTCGACTCCCCTTTATAATCGCTTGTTTTTTTTAATGATAACCTGACGTATTCCTAATCAAATAATGTAACTTATAGAGTAGCCACGCGTTATACATATATGAATGGTTCGTCATTATAAATACATTATTATACCTAAGAATAAGCATACATAATATCAAGTGCCTGATTTACATAAGATAGATTGCACAATTTCCCATCTATTTAAAAATAGGGTATATCATCCCACTCCCTCCATAATATGAAGTAATACGTACAAAAATCAGAATGTGACGTCATAAGAATGAGGGATTATCCATCTCTTTTTTAGGGGTTTTCTTTCCCACTTCTTCTCTCGTCTCCCTCTTTCGTCTCCCTCTTTTGAGCGACTTTCTCTCCGTATAAGTAATGCAAGTTTTTTTTTCTTTTCTAGTAACCAATATGTTAAGGTGTTGTTTTTAGGAATAACTACAAATTCCCTTAGTGGTAGGGGCGTCGCCACATAAAAAAAGTAACCGGATGTTTGTCTGTCTGTCTGTACCGAAGAATCTCGCTAACCGCTGAACAGATATATCTCTTCGCGGATATGATACGTTATTATTATTAGATTGTAGGTGTGGGGGGGGGATTTGACCCAATAAGAACTGGTATGGAAATTGAATTACATAAAGTTACATGAATAAACTAAATAAGATACACAAATCTAACACAATGAGTAGGTTACTTGGACAGAGGGTGCGGTAAAAATGTTTATAATTAAACCCCCCCCCCCCAAAAAAAAAAAAGTCTTAAGACTTTTACAAAGAGATCTTATTGGAGAACTTCATCAACGTTATCGAGATCTTAGAAAACAATCTGAAATTAAAATATACCAATAATTAGATTTAAATTTAAAAAATCTCTATGCTCGCTATAGACAACCAAGTTGGAGGGAGGGGGGGGGGGTTAGTTCATCCCACTCAAATTTAAGACCCCTTATTCTAACTAACTCAAATTTTGAACAAGTACATTAGATTACCTCCCTCAAATCTTAAAAAAATATTTTACCCTTTCATTAATAGCTTGGACGTCCTTGATGCATGTTGTTATTGTTATGCAAGACGCGTGAACCAAGCAAATTGCTTCTTGCTCTTTTGTAGCAATTTGGCTGAGTTAATATTCCCGACGCTATTGGTTAATTTTCAAGGGCTCAATTGGAAAGGTGCTCGGGAAGGAGGCATACAGTTATTTAACCCCTTTCCCCTCTATTATTTTACTCTATTGTCAAAAGTTTGTTTGAGCTGGTTTTCTGCGGGCTATAAGTAATATACAAATGCCCTATCGGTAAATCCCTGTCACAAACTTGAATGAAGAATATGTGTCAAAAATCTTTACAACAATTAAAATTGATTTACCGTGATACATATCTCAAATATAGATAGGTGTGCCTACATTAACACACAATAATCAATAATAATAACAATTAAAATAAAAGATCTGTCTGCAAAAATTCCCTTTTTAATTTTGACGAACAATGGGGTCAGTTGGACAATCTACATATACTATGACTATTCTCTGAAGGAAGTTTTTAATGATATTTGCTACTATCATACATTTTAAATTCTACATTTATATATGAACACTTTAAAGCCCCTATTCATACAGAATAATGTAATTATTCATTTATTATAGACTTGTTGCCTAAGTTGAGTTTAAAAGTCAAAATTAGAGTAATATAATAGCATAGTACTAAGCTAACAATCATAAACCTATAGTATTAAATTACAAATTTTAAGGAACCATAGAATTTATATTAAATAAAAGTTCAGTTTCCTAAAATTTGATTTTAATTCTAAGAAAGAGAAGTATGAAATCTACAACAATTTATCGGTGACTCCCCCCCCCCCTTATTGCTTATCTTATTTTTAAAATTAAATTTTAAAAATGGGGGGAGGCGATTTTTTTTCTTGGTGCTATTTCTCTTGGAAGGGTGGTGGTACCCTCCCCCTAAAAAGTTATAAACCTACCCAGGAATTATGAGAAGCTACCATGTAAAGGAGAACTGATCGGTTCAGCGGTCAGCGAGATCCTTTGTTATAGACAAACAGACAGACAGACATTATGTTACTTTATTATTAGGATTTTTATCTATAGGAGGGTTAATTTTGTGTATCATCAATACCATTGGAGATGTACAACAATTTATCGGCCTTTGTCTTATCCCTTTAGATCCCTGTATATTTTACCAAAAAAATCTTTTACTTTTAAATTAGTGGTTGTTTGACTTTTCTCTCTTCTATTGAATAATAAAGAACCCCTCAAGTACCTAGGGGCGCAGCCTCCATAATGTTGTATAATAATATTAGGTCTGCAGTGTGTCCGCCGTAAATATGACAAAGTTGGGATAGGAAATGGTGTTAGTCATTCTCAAGACGGAGTGTCCACACAATAATACAAATAATTTAGATTTACAAAACTAAGTAGCAAGTTTCGTCGTATTTATACAGTAGCGTTTGATAGGTTATTTTAGATCAGGTAAATGTGTAATGTAAGTAGTGAGGTCAATTTTTAATTATTGTCACGCAGATTTTTGAAATAGGTCCCGCAGGGTTAGAGCACCCCGCAGGGGCTAGAAATAGGAGAAAAGCTACTGCGAAAATACGTTTTCTTTCCATGATCCCAATTTTGCAGAGTTGTAGAAAGAACAGAAGGAAGAGGGTATTTGAAAAAGGGAGAAAAAAGAGAGAAAAAATATTTTTTTATTACTTTTTACGGGAGGAGTAAAATTACAGTCCGACCTATCAATTATAGATGTTTAATCCAGACAACTACCTGCCCCTAATGGCAGAGAACCTTTTCGTCTGCTAGCAAATAGCTTGTTGGTTGTTCTTTTATAGGTGATTTCAATAATCCATCAAAAATAGGGGCAGCAATCCTGCCCTAAGGAGATTTAGCTCATGCCCCCTCTATTATTTCATAAATAATTACTTTATTGTATCACTTTTGCTATTATGATAATTTTTGGAAGTTTTTTAAAAACACTTTTGGAGTAATGACGCCGCTAATTATTTGGGCCACAAATAATGATTTTTTAATTTCTTATCTATCTATCCACTATATAGTATCTATTTATCCATTATCATATCTATCTATCCATTTTATATCTATCTATCAATTTTATATCTATCTATCCATTTTATGTCTTTTTATCCATTATCTTATCTATCTATCCATTTTATATCTATCTATCCATTTTATGTCTATTTATCCATTATTATATCTATTTATCCATTATCATATCTATCTATCCATTATATATCTATCTATTCATTTTATATCTTTTTATCCATTATCAGATCTATTAATCCATTTTATATCTATCTATCTCTTTATATCTATTTTTCCATTATATATCTACCTATTAATTTTATATCTTTTTATCCATTATCAGATCTATTAATCCATTTTATATCTATCTATCTCTTTTATTTATCCATTATAACATCTATCTATCCATCTAATTATTTGAGCCTCAATTATTGATTTTTATACTGTCATACCTAATAGCGGTTACGCCCCCTAGAAGCCTCTAGTGGCACTTTAAATGTTTAATTTAATACGAAACCTATCTATTTTGCTTTCAAGTTTCTACGGTACCTAGCTATGTTGCGTAAGAGTCTCTATGTGATTTCTCTTGGGAGGTTGGTGGTACCCTCCCCCAAAATAATTATAAACCTTCCCAGAACCAATGAAAAGCTACACTGTTAAGGAGAATCCGATAAGTTCAGCGGTTAGCGAGATCATTAGGTATAAACAAACAGACAAACAAACGTACAGACATACACACAAACACACATACTGTTACTTTATTATAAGGATATATCTATTGTATACCTATATGTTTTCATACATTTCGCGACTTTTATACATTTTTAGAAAAATGTGTTGATTTTGATATCTATCTATTCTTTTAAGTAGCAAGGTTTACCTAAAACTAGCTTTATTTTGTCGTCTATTAAAAAGATAACCCATTATAAAGCTTTAAGTTATTGTTGAAACAAGGATAACAACATCCATAAAAGCGAAGCACTGAAACTGTAGGACAAACGAACAGTAACACTTGTAGAGTGTCAGAACTGAATAATCAAAATATAAATGTATAAGAGTTGAAGCAAAATTGTAAGTGTAAATTGTTGAAAAACTGCTTGATACAGGATAATGTTTTTGGACATACTTACATTTTTAGGACTTGATTATAGAGTTGCTTCGCTTGAAACATTATACTTTATTGTCCAAGGAATCGATATACCAAAAATCAGATCAATCGGATGATTAGATCACAAAATTTGTTGTTAAAAAAGTAAAAAATCAACATGTTTAAAATAGACGTACGGACATTCTTGTAATGATTATAGAGTTGCTACGCTTTCTAAACCGTACCTAACTACTAAAGGAATCACCATGCAAAGTTTAAAATCGATAGGACAATTCTAAATTAAATAAAAAAAAGCTATCCGTTTGTGACGGACGTACGGACCGACCCTAATTATAGAAAAGCTTCGCTTTTAAAAAGTGTTGATTTTATATCTATCTATTCTTTCAAGTAGCAAGGTTTACCTAAAACTAGCTTTATTTTGTCGTCTATTAAAAAGATAACCCATTATAAAGCTTAAAGATATTGGTAAAACAAGGATGACAACATTCATAAAAGCGAAGCTTTGAAACGGTAGGACAAACGAACATTAACATTTGTAGAGCGTAAGAACTTAATAATTAGAATATAAATGTAAATAATTTGAAAAAAAATGTAAGTAAATTTGTTGAAAACCTGCTTTTTTCCATAAGATAAATAAATCATTTTAATCACAAATACTGGAAAATAACCAAGGACATACTCACATCTTTGGGAATTGATTATAGAGATGCTACATTTATAACATTGAAATTTGTTGTCCTAGAAATCAGTATTCCAAAAATCAGGTCAATCGGATTATTGTATAACATAAATTTTTTTGTTAAAATAGTTAAAATCAGCATGTTTTTAATGGACTTACGGACATTCTGGTAACGGTTATAGAGTTGCTCCGCTTTCCAAATCGTACTTAACTACTACATGAATCACCCTGCAAAGTTTGAAATCGATAGGACAATTCTAACATGCCTAAATTAACGAAAAATTCTATCTGTTCCAGACGTACGGACGGACCGAGTACCTTCGCTACTAAAAAAAATAAACTTTGGTGACCGGTATATTATAAAATCCAATGTCACCTCACTCCCTGGCAATGCATAAAATTGTTTGTAAACAAATGTTTAACAAATTACTATAGCAAAGGTTACTTTCTTATTTACTGCATGGGACTATCAGAGGTAAATTTAGAGTAAGCAACGCGTTAACAAGGACATTAACCTTTACCTCGTAAGGGCGGGATTCTCCTTTGATTAAAGTGATCATCTAGAGAATTCAGAGCATCATCCACGTGTAATGGGATGCGATACTCAAACACCCAATGATATTAGGTTAAGTAACATCCATCAGACAACCAACCCTTTGATTGAACGACCTTTGTCTGAGAAGACCTAGCTGTGCATGGTAGTGAGTTGCACAGGATCTGTGTCTGTACCTAAGGATCTCGCTAACTACTGGTTCTCCTTTACAGTGTATGTAGCTTCTCATGGGTCATTGGAAGGTTTGTAACTATTTTGGGGGAGGGTACCGTTCCACCATCCCAAGATTAATTTTAAAACTAAGTTAAATTTAGGGGCAAATCCGATAGTGATATATAAAAGGAGTAATTTCAATGAAGAAAAGTTTTCTTTAACCCTAGAAATCTTGTAAATTTTGAAAACAATAGCTGCTTCATCCCTAAATTATAGAGGATTCGGAGAGAGGGTCGGAAGAATAGCCTAAAACTACCCCAAGGCAAGTAATAGCGCAACTCAATCGGACCATCCATTTTCGAGATCTTTAGTTTTAGACAGAAAAACTTACTACTTTATTACTACTTCCCTTCCTTTTTCAAAGACCTTTTTCGTCTGCTTCTAAATTATTTTCTGCTACTTGGAGGTGTTAATATAAGCGGCACCATTGGTTGATTTTCAATGACCCAATAGAAAGGTTGCACAAGGCGGTTGCGATTGGGAGATACAGTTATTTAACCCTTTCTCCCTCTAGTGTTTTACTCTAATAATAATTAGTTAGGCAAAAATTCAGTTAAAACTTAATCTAGTAATCATTATTCCACACTATACCTTGTATAGAAGAACAAAAACAGTTTTGCATAGAAATTTGAAAGGGATGGGGCGTCTCAAGATATTTGCTTGGTTGGTAATAAAGATAGACTGTTAAATTTTTGTGTAGATTCGCTTGAGTATTTAAATTTATACACAACTTATACTCTTGATATTTTCTATTATTGGTCAAAATACAAGTAGTAAATAAGAAAATCCTATAGCCCTTTCGTGGCAATGCCTCTTAAGGGGCGTTTCGTCGTATATTCACAGTAGTTTTTCTCCTTCTCCTAGCCCCAGCGGGGGGCTCTAACCTTGCGGGGCAATCACCTAAATACGACGAAACCCAATCTGTCCTACTTTGAGAAAGACGATTCAAGTAACGTCATATACGTTTCGGGAAAGAAAAAGGGAAGGGGGGAAGAAAATCTCTTCAAAAGAGATGGGAGAAAAGGGAAGAGATTTTCTTCCCCCCTTCTCTAAACGTATATGACGTCATTGGAATCGTCTTTCTCAAAGTAGGACAGATTGGGGTTCGTCTGAATTCCACCACTTTTTACAACAATGGATATAGAATTCGTGGATATTTTGTGACAAAAGACTTTTGTCGTCTATATGGTTTGCTAATATAGTCCTCAGTTATTAGTTCAAAATATATCTCCATGGTCAGTGGGGGGATGTGCAGGAGGTATCAATATGTTAGCCAGCTGGGAAAATATTTAATCAGGGTATGCGAGAATCTGTCACAATGTCCACGCATTCTATATCCAGTTTTACAACTTTGCATTTCTCTTCTTTAACTTTTAACTTTGCTCAACTTATAAGTTCCAACAAGAGACTGGTAAAAAGATTCTGAAAAAAATTAAAGAACTTTGAAAATTTTATTTGAAGAAATTAACGGTCAAAAATGGGTTAAAGCACACGTAGGACGTCCAAGCTTTTTATTTTGAGGGGGGGAAAATGAGAAATTTCAAAGTCTAGGGGGTAAGCCTCTTTACTCCACCCCAGCAGTTATGATATAATTATTAGGGGTGAGCAAGTTCTTAGGGCGATTTTTAAGTGATTATTTACATTGTGATGTACTGGTAATCTAATTTCCAAGTAAAGGCTTTTTTAGAACAAATTTTCATTACCAAAACCACTTTTCCAGTTTCTTCATTTTTTCATGATAAATCTGGTTATTGTTGCCTTTCAGTGAAATTAAATTAATTGCCCATTGTCCCCTCCCTTACTCTCTGGATTTTTGGGATAAATTGTTTTCTCTAATTTTAGTTACTATACAAGTTGGTTTTACCTTCCTGAAATATTACACCTTCTAACACGTACCTTTCTTGCTATGCAGAAAAAAAGCATTTCTTACATTTTTAGTTGCTAAGCTATTCTATAATTTAATTATATGGGAAATGAGAATTTCTCGGCTGTTATCAGAGATATACAGCTGAAAATTTTTGTGAATATTCACTATACCAAGGAGCATTCAGTACATAACAAAATAATAAGATTAGTCCCTGTTTTGTTTGCCCTCTGGGGCGACAGACCTTGAATAAATAATATATAAGATATGAAAAATAAATAAAGCCCACTAATGATGATATAATTTATCTTCAATCTTACATTTCATTTTTTTGTTTACATTTAAAATTTTTATTATAATAATATTTTCTCCATGGAAATTTGCAAAATTAAACTCTGAAAGGTTTCGTGACTTTCAAAGTATATTTTTATTTCTTAAAATTTGTTGTGCCTTTTTTTTCTTTTCATCATTCTTGATTTGTTTACACATTAAGGAACATAAATTGGAGGAGAAGGGGGGGGGGGGGGTATAATGCCCTCCGTGTAAAAATGTTCCTTGAAACATCCAATGGTCTTTTTGGCTCTTCCCTTTCAACTTATATATTTATCTACTTTTTAAAGGGATCATCCCATAATTGTAGATATATAAAAGTACACAAATAGTTCATGTAAAGGAAACGAAGTTGCGGGTTTCATCGTATTTTCACAGTTTGGTTATAGTCCATTTCATGGCAACGCCTCTTATGTGTCGTTTCGTCGTATTTTCACAGTAGCTTTAGAAAGGTTATTTTAGGTTAGGTTAGGTGATTGCAACGCAGGGTTAAAGCCCCCCGCAGGAGCTAGAAATAAGAGAAAAGTTCTGTGAAAATATGACGAAACCCGCAACTTCGTTTTCTTGACATGACACAAGTACATGGGTGTGGGTCTATATGTTAACTAAAATCTCAAAACCCTTGACTATTTCTTTTAAAAGCTTCATATTGGTTTTCGTTAGGTTGAAGTTGGACTGTTTTTAGCCTGTGCCTTCAGCATCTTAAGACTATAAAACTGGCTTTAATCTTAAACTTGTACATTTTTATATCCGCGGAAAGCTGTTTAAAATACGATGCGAGAAATTACTATTCTTTCTTATTCATTAACTTAACAACTTCGGAAAATAATACTGAATTAAGATTGGTTGGTTCATTAAGTTGAGTGTCCAAACGTTTCAATCAATAACTTGATCCACAGAAGATGTAACTTTGTGTTTTATCATTGGGGATGTACATCAATTTATCGGCCAAATTGTCTCATCACTTTAGATCCCTGTAATCACACCTACTATGTAGTATGCTCAAAATCCTTTTAGGGGCTGTAAAAAAAAGACATTTTTTTATAGATTAATGAAACGTACGATCCTTTTAAGGAAATCGTCTCTTACACACCTCCCTAATCACCCCCTTTCATGCCCTTGGGCCTGAAACCCCCCCATTCACAGATTAGGTCACCCTTTTCGAGTGCATTTCCCCCGAATGTAAAAGTGTTGCTTCTTTTCTCTCTTCTCTATGTGTCTCTAGGCCTACAATGCAATATCGACACACAGACAAACATTCAGACACATACACACGCACAAACATACACACACACACACACACACACACACACACACATACATACACACACACACGCACACATTAATGTTAGTTTCACATGAAGAATAAAGTTTTTTTTTCATGATTCAAAAAAAAATATTAACGTTTAATACAGGCATTAATGTAAGCAAAACTTTTTTGTGTTATAACTTCAATATAAATAGACAATCGGCTGCGCCCCTAGTATGTAGGGTCCTTATATTCTAAGGGATTTGGAAGGGTAGAAAAATAGCCTAAAACCTTACCTGTGCTTATTTATCAAAATAAAATAACCTAAAACTATCTCATGACTTATAAGAAGCTTCACTGTAAAATAGAATTATATCATTTCAGGGGTAAGCGAGATCCTTCGCTACAGACAAAAAAGCTTACTACTTTATATAATAGGATTGTAATTTCTCAAAAATAAATCTTTATAGTAAAATAATTAATAAAACACTTATAAATTTAATTAAAAATATTTCTTATAATATAGAGATCTTCATACGAAAAAAACGTAATATGTTTAAAATATCACAGTTTATATCTTTATTATTTTGCTGTAAATTTAAAAGGTTTATGTGTAATATTGGCTGTTTTGTGTACATACACACACACACACACACACACACACACACACACAAACACACACACACACACACAGAAAAGTGAGTACATATGGGTAAGGCTAAGGAATGGAACCCAAGGTTAATATTAACAAGGATGACAACATCCATAAAAGCGAAGCTCTGAAACGGTAGGACAAATAAAAACATTAACACTTGAGTAGAGTGTCAGAACTAAATAATCAGAATATAAATGTATTAAAGTCAGACGAAACAAAATTGTAAGTGGATGAAAAACTAATTAAATACAGCATAATTTTTAAGGACATACATTTTTAGGACTTAATTATAGAGATGCTTAGCTGATAACATTGTACCTTGTTGTCCTAGGAATCAGTTTTCTAAAAATCAGACCAATCGGACAATTTTATCACAAAAATATTTGTTCTTAAAGAGATAAAAAGCAACATTTTTAAAATGGACGTACGGTCATTCTGCATGGTAACGATTATAGAATTGCTAGGCATTCTTAACTATTACAGGAATTACTATATAAAGTTTTATATTGATAGGACAATTTTATCATACCTAAATCAACGAAAAAAGCTTTTCGTTCCGGACGGACGGACCGACCCTAATAATAGAAAAGCTTCGCTTTTAACAACACAAGTAAACTACAAGAGAGAATCTTCAAAATAGCCCGGTAAGAAAGTGCAAAAACAAATATTTTTTTTTACTTTTTCAAAAATAAACCTCTTCTTTCAAATCAATGATAGTTTTAGTTTATAGTATTTTTCAAAACATACTCAAAATCGTAAACGATGGGTGATTTCGTAGAGAAATGTTACTGTTTTCAATATTTTCAAAATACTAAAATAACCCTAAAAATATACAAATTCCCCGATATATTCAAACGACCGGAAATTGAGACTTCACACCTCTATTAACATTTTCATACGGAGAGAAGGGGTCAACTTATGCTAGATTTGGGATGTATTTGTAAGATACTACATATGTTCACATATCTTTACGGTCAAACATTGTCAGAAAATCATAAAAATTCCGGAAAATATTATCATACGAAGAAGGTTTATGGCCTTACTAGAATTTTATGACTTGGAATAATAGAGGTTTGGTGAATAGATTTTTTTTATAGCATCACGCAATCTCGTAGCCAGATTATCAAGATAGTTAATCTTAGTTCTTATTGCTAATTTCGCTTGTTTTTTTATTTCCATTTTGGCAGCATTTCATGCTTAATAAACCAACCAATCACAATTAAAGAAAAAAAGTCTCCAAAGTTGTTATTGCTAATTTATCTTTTGACTTTTCCAGTTACTTTATGTTCTGTTGTGTTTGTCAGTTCAAATAAAGAAATAGGATTTTGTAGATTTATTAATTATGTATTATTTTTTAAAAATGTTATGTAACCCCCCCCCCCCCAATCATATTTCTTAAAATATCTTATACGTGAGTCACACACAAAGTAGAGAAACAGGTGCATATATATTGTTAATGAATTCTGGCGTGGGGGGGGGGGGGGGGTTACAATGATGCATCAGATTCAGAAGTAGCTAATATACCAACCAAAGGTTTTTTTATAATATCTATATGTGATACTTAATTTTTCAAAATATTGCTTGACTTTGGTGTATCAATGATCAGAAATAGCTATTTATTTATCTAATATACCAAACAAAATTTTTTTTTATAATAATTAATATAATATCTATATCAGTTACTTAAGTTCTCAAATTTAAAATATAGCTTGAATTTTCTAAAGAATAATTCTTACAACATTTCTGTACGAACACCTTGGCTGACCGTAATATCATGTTACCAGTTACTTACCACCACCCCCCCCCCCCATATTCCGAGGGTTAATCCCCATAAATCATACATTTAAATAAATACAGGAGACTTTATAATAATAATACTCGAGTCCCCTCCCTCCTCTTTACTACTTACTAGTAATATAAATAAAGACATCTTCTTAGCTTTAACTTTACCAATTCCAAGCCTAACCAAGGAGAGCGCAAAATCTGTCGGACGACACGAAACAAACAGACCAATGAGAGTTCGAGTTGGGTGGGTTAGCGTTGCAACTATATAATACTTACTTATAATTTTGATTATACTTATACATTTATGCTTATGTTAATGTTTGATTGTACTACCATTTCGCTTTTATGGATGTTGTGATCCTTGTTGATATAATTAAACCTTAAAAATATTCCTCACCCCCCCCCCCTTCATATTCATATTTGACTTGCAACTTTGGATGGAAGGAAATAATACCCTTTAGGATGTAACTTTCATTTGACCTATACTGAACTCCCCCCCCCCCCCCATCTCTTTTAGCAAAAGTTGACCGATGATCATTCATCATATATCATACATCATAATAGGGGGAGGGGAGGGATCTTTTACTTACAACGAGACTTAAATAAATATAAGAAGAGTATTTGTAGTAATTGTAGTAAAAAAAGGGGTAAATTTGTGTATTAATATTAGCGATGTACATCAATTTATCGGCCATTGTCTTATCAATTTAGATCTCTGATCAATATCCTTGTCAACATGCAATTTTATTGGTTTATATCGACTACAAGAAGAGAAAAATTTAGGTTGCAATATTCCCTCACTTTTGTTGGTCGGGATGGAAGGGAAGGGGTAAAGAAGAGGAATGGGGGAGATATAAATTTTAGCCCGCCGAATAGTTCACTTTTTAATAGAACATAAAAATCTGATGTAATGTCCAAGTAATTATAAATCCATTTTAAAGCCGATACTATCCCAAAAAAGGACCACTGCACTGTTAAGGACATTTGATAATTAATGACACAAGTACTCAAAGTTTTATTAATAAGTTTTTTTACTCGTAGGTTAACAAAATTGAATTGTGATTGGTAGGGTCCGAACTTGTAGTGCCCAATCTTTTCAACCAATGTTTTATATTGTATAGATTTTTATTTATAATTTTTGGTGATGTACATCAATGCAAAGTCCATTTTCTAATCCCCTCAGATTCCTGGGTATGAACCATAGATTATTTGTGTGTGTGTCCATTCCATTTTAGAGGCGCTACTACAACGGAAATATTATTACTTGGATGCTGCATCATATTTTCATGTATTCTGATAAAGTGAAACTCATAGCTGGCTAAAATAACCATACCCCCCACCCCCCAATCTACCCACTCCCCTTCTACTAGATGAACTAATGAACAATAAACGAGTTCTATGTTAGCAAGCTAAATTAACTACAAATTTTCTTTCTCAATATATCCATGTATATTTCATATTATTTCATTGTTTGTCCATTTTTAAAAACCCGGAAGGCAAGTAGGGATTGAATGGACTGTAAAGTGTAAATTATACTGGTACCCAACCTTTTATAATCACGTTTTCTCATTCGTTTGATTGGACTTATAACTGTATTATTTTTGACAAAATCATACGTCATTTTTTTGTAAAATTGTTAAATACAGAATACTGTTTAAAGGACATACCTAACCGTAATTGACGGACATACCGACTCTAATCATAGAAAAGCTCTGCTTTATTAAAAGTAAGGTTTCCAGTTCGACCCCTTGCTCAAATCAAAACCTCAACTTCTTTTCTATTATAAGAGTCGGTCTGTACGTCTGTAACAGTTAGCTCTTTTCGTTATTAGAATGTCCGTATGTCCATTTCAAACATTTTTCTAAAAAAATAGCTGTTTTAATGCATACAAAAATTATTGCATGAGAATACTGAAGGGGTTGGAAAGACAAAAGTATAAGTACAGATTCTATATATAACATATCTCCGCCCATTTCCCTATCCAATTTAAATTTTAGCTAACAAAAAATAGCTATTTGTTCTGAACGGACGGAACGATCCTAATCATAGAAAGCTTCGCTTAAAAAAAGCTTATTATATAAGTTTTACAAGCAGAGAATCAATACAAAACAAACAGATTCTATTTAAAAAAAAAGATTAATTTTGCAGATTTGTAATTGATTGCTTTCTACCTATTCCCTAGAAAGGTCCAGGTCATGCTCTAACTAAGGATCTCACTAACCACTGAACCAATGAACAATAAAGCTTCTTAATTAAGTGAAAAGTTAAATTTTGTTTCTTTTAACTTTTAAAACTGCTCATATTTAAACATATCAAGTTCCTATTGTAAAGATTTATGGGAAGGGGTGTTAATTATATCTACTGCTGTTAAAAACAAAGCTTTTCTATAATTGGGGTTGGTTTCACGTCTGTCCGTCTGTACATCTAGAACCGATAGATTAAGAAAGTGGACCAACTTTATAATATTAACTTATAATTCTGTTTATACTTATACATTTATATTCTGATTATTCAGTTTTGACAATCTACAAGTGTTATTGTTTGTTTGTACTACTGATTCGCTTTTATGGATGTTGTCATCCTTGTTGATAAACCCTCCGATTTCCTTTATTTGGCTAAAGTTAAACAGAGTTGCCCCCCCCCCCCCATATCCAATTGAATATGATTTACTACTATTTTCTGCCAAAATAAAAGTAAAAGGTAAAACATGGACAATAATAGTTATTTCTTTCATTGTATTATAAACGGCTTTCTGCGGATATAGAATGTACAATTATAAGATTAAAACCAGTTTTTTTAGCCCCGAGGTGCTGAAGAAAAAAACTAATTCTATATTCTAATCTCCCTCCCCCTCCCTATAAAAAAAGTTGCTCTTAAGAATTCATTTGTAGTTCAGGAAGGGAGCAGAGAAAATAAGAACGGCTTGTTTTTTTCCTATGCCTTGTAAAGTAAATCATATTCAATTGAATATGGGGGGGGGGGGGTTAAAAAACCCTGTGAACACACCCCACCCCCCATAATCCTATACAATAGGAAGTTTAAATATGAGCATTTATAGAAACAACAAGGATGACAACATCCATAAAAGCGAAGCGCTGAACTGGTAGGACAAACGGACATTAACACTTGTATAGTGTCAAAATTGAATAATCAGATTATAAATGTATAAGAGTCGATGCAAAATTGATTATAGAGTTGCTACGCTTTCTAAATCTTACCTAATTACTGCAGGAATCATCATGCAAAGTTTGTAATCAATAGGACAATTCTAACATGCCTAAATTAACAAAAAAAAGCTATCCGTTACGGACAGACGTACGGAGTGACTGACGGACGTATGGACGGACCAACCCTAATTATAGAAAAGCTTCGCTTTTAAAAATTAACTTTTATGTGAGACAATGTTAGATATACCTTTGTAAGAATGTGTTTCTAAGGACTAATTTTTAAAAGCGAAGCTTTTCTATAATCAAGGCCGCTCCGTCCTTTACTGATATCTCTTATCATAATTTTCTTTTCTATAATTGGGGTTGGTTGCACGTCCGTCCGTCTGTACATCTGGAACAGATAGATTTTTTAGAATTTAGGCATGTTAGTATTGTTCTATTGTACAATTTAGAAAGCATAGCAACTCTATAATATTCACTTATAATTTAGTTTTCACTTAAACATTTATATTCTGATTATTCAGTTATAACAACAGACAAAATACAAGTGTTAATGTTTGTTTGTACTACTATTTTGCTTTTAAGGAAGTTGTCATACTTGTTTTTTATCTCTCATTTGATTCTTAATCCTCTCCCTCTCCCATATGTTGACCCGTTTATTAAGATGAACTGTTAAAGAGGGGGGGGGGGGGGGGTGGAGTATTATTATAAGAACCTCATAAAAAGGAGGGAAATTTTAACTGAAGATAAATTTTTTTTTGCAGTGCCATTACTTTACAAATACGAACTGTAAAATTACAAGTCAAACAAGATAAAGTGGTTCTTTGACAATCACTATTTAATCTGGACAACATTTTGCTTCAGTAAACAATGTTTATACTTTATAATGACGTGCATATTAAGTAAATATTAAGTAAAAAAACCTTTCAGTGTTAAAAATCTTATCTATTATACAAATTTTATATCTATTTAAATTTTTTTCATGTATATTTCAACAAAAAAAAAAATTTGCTAGAAATTTTTTTTTGTAATATGCGAAGGTTCCGTGATCATATGAACAGGCTATTTTATTTGAGAAATCCAATACTTTTTTAAAAACTCAAATTGCCCAATAAAATTAAACGGTCTAGCTAAGTTTTTGAAAGGGATAATTAGTGATTTACAACGATATCCTGGCCGTATGAAAATGTATAGCTATTTCAATATTTATCAAATACCTATTTAACCCCTTTCTTTCACACGTTTAACCCCCAGTATGAAAATTAGGGAATTTAGCAATATTTGGCACCAATTTTAATATTTTGAAGCCGTAAATTAGTTTTTGAAACTAACGATATGACTGTTTCAAATGTTTAATTCATTCATTTGATTTCATTTTAGATTAAGCACATATAGATTTTTATAATATCAAAGTTAAATTTATATGACAAAAATAAAAGTAAAAAAATGTGTAATCTTAATTTTTTAGAAGTTATAATATCAAAGTTAAATTTATATGACAAAAATAAAAGTAAAAAAATGTGTAATCTTAATTTTTTAGAAGTTTGGCAAAGTTATTTTGGCTTTGAATTTTTGAAAATATGATTTTTCATAATTTTTGAACCGAGCTATAGTTGACACTACTTCAAGCAAGCCTACCCAAATTATCATCTCCCTTTTCACTTTCCTTTCTCATCCTTTCACTCCCATCCCTCCCCCCCCCCCCCTACCTTCAACCCAACCCCGTTTTTCTCTCCCCGCGCCCCAAGGACAATAAGGCACTTAACACAGTTTCATTTAACGCGCGGCAGAGTGGGTACTAGTGTGCGCTCTTTGGGTGCGCAGGTTAATGTGCACGCACGGTAACGAACCCATGTTGGTTAGAAGTTTGTTTGAAGGTATGTCTTATGACACACCTCATAGTCAGAGATAGATAGAGAATAGATAGATAGATAGATAGAGATAGATAGATAGAGATAGATAGATAGATAGATAGATAGATAGATAGATAGATAGATAGATAGATAGATAGATAGATAGATAGATAGATAGATAGATAGATAGATAGATAACACTGTCTGAATCAGTAATTGCCAACCATTGACACAACCGAATAATCTTCACACATACAATTGACAAATAACATAGATCATTTTGTAACCTTCAAACAAGCGGAATATTATTATTGTCCCGCTATCCATATACTAGTGGCTACGCTCTAGAGGCCTCTAGGAACACTTGGGGTGGGAGGAAGGAAAGATTATCCCGCTTTTTAACCTTAGTTTTAGTTTCTTTTTTTTGGCGGGGGGGAGGGGGCTTTTTTATATGATTTCTAGACTTGGTATTGGTACCCTATCCAAACCTTCCCAGGACCTAATGAGAAGCTTCATTGTAAAGGAAAACAATATCGGTTCAGAGGATAGCGAGATCCTTCTTTACAGACAGACACACAACCAGACAGTTTTATTTTACAATTTTAAAGGAAGTCAGTCCATGGAATGTTTTAGGCTATTTATTTATATATGGGGACCAAAACAAATTCCTTAAAGGCCACAAAATAAAGATTAAGATTAAATGAAAGTTGCTAATCAGTCCAAGGAATGTTTTAGGCTATTTACATGTAGGGACCTAAACAAATTCCTTAGAGGCCAACAAAAAAGATTTATCCTAAAACAAAAACTGTGTAAATAATAGATTGATAATATCATATAGTAGTTTTTAAAAGTAGAAGCTTTTCTATAATTAGGGTCGGTCAGTCCGTCCTTATGTCCGTCCGTAACGGATAGCTTTTCTGTTAGATTAGGCATGATTTTTATGTGATAAAATCATCCGATTGATCTGATGTTTGGATTACTTATTCCTATTACAATAAGGTACAATATTTTGAGCGAAGCATCTATATATATAATCAAGTCCTAAAAATGTCAGTATGTCCTTAAACAGAATTCTGTATTAAGAAGTTTTGTAATAAATTAACGTATTTACGTATGTTGGCAAATCTTATATATTCAAATTTTGTATATTCAGTTCTGACACTCTACAAAGGTTAATGTTCGTTTGTCCTACCGTTTCAGAGCTTCCTTTTATGGATGTTGTCATTCTTGTTAGAATTTAAATTTAGGGACAATAAAACATATGATATTACTGAAGTAATAAATACTCTAATAAGATAAGTTTGTAATAAAAGCTTAGCAAATTTGAATCTCAATATACTCAATTATCAAATATAAAAGATATAAAGGAAAACAATTATAATACTTTGATTTATTCAAGGTAAAGATATTAAAAGCGAAGCTTTTCTATAATTAGGGTCGTTCCGTACGTTCGTGACGGTTAGCTGTTTTCGTTAATTTAAGCATGTTAGAATTGTCCTATCGATTTCAAAATTTGCATGGTTTTTCCTGTAGTAGTTAGGTACGGTTTAGAAAGCGTAGTAACTCTATAATTGTTACCAGAATGTTCGTACGTCCAATTTAAACAAGTTGTTTTTTAACTTTTTTAACAACAAATTTTTATCCATTAAAATTATTCGGTTGATCTGATTTTGGAATACTAATTCCTGTGACAAAAATGTAAATGTTATAAGCGAATCATCTCTATAATCAAATCCTAAAAATGTCCTTAGACATTATTCTGTATTTCAGCAGTTTTTCAACAAATTTACTTACAATTTTTTTTGAATTATATTCTGATTATTCAGTTCTTAATATCTACAAGTGTTCATGTTCGTTTGTAATACCGTTTCAGAGCTTTGCTTTTATGGATGTTGCCATCCTTGTTTTATGGCATCTGCTCTGTAATTAACTTTGTCCGCTTGTCACCTATCCACGAATTCTCATGCTTTGATACTTATTTATATACTTTTCATTACAAACTTGCCAGTGTTATATCCCCACTTTAACTTTTTACTAGCGGCTACGCCCCTAAAGGCCTCTAGGGGCACTTTAATTTTATTTTTTAAATGTGTAATTGTTTATTATATTGCGTTCAAGTCTCTACATAATGAGAAGCTACCATGTTAAGGAGAACCCGATCGGTTCAGCGGTTAGGGAGATCCTTCGGTACAAACATTTAACACAGAGACAAAAAGATATCCTGTTACATTATTATAAGGATTTACTTTCCAACTTGCCATTGTTATAACACCACTATCCTTTTACTAAAATAACAGGATGTATGTTTGTGGGTTTGTCTGTGTGTATGTGAAGGATCTCGCTAACCACTGAACCGATATGATTTTCAGTTACAGGTCCCGGGAAGGTTTTTAACTATATTTGGGGAGGGTATCACCACCCTCCCAAGAGAAATCACAATAAAATAAAGAGATTTGACTGCAACATATATAGGTATCGTATTATTTTTTTTAAATATTTAAATAGACACTAGAGTTCTATAGGGGCGTAGCCGCTAGTAACTTTATGTAATGGATGTAGAATATACATGGATATTATAACACAGGAAAACTTGTCGTCAATTTAGGTTGCTAACATTCTAACTCGCTTATTGGTCAGTTCATTCATTCAGGAGGGGATTGGAGTATCGTTATTTTAGCCCGCTGCTTGTTTCACTTTATTAGAGAACAAGAAATTCTGATGTAACATCCAAGAATAATATATCCATTATGTATAGACAAATTGTAGACACGACTCTAAAGTCGATAAAGCCATAACAACAACTATTTAGAACTTTGAAGCACGGAAAACAAAAACATCTTTACTGTAAAAGGTTGATAGGTTTTGAGTTTGAGCCTTTGACTTACCGCTGCATACTAAAGTCTTTAAAGTTTTACCTACTGCTCTTATGCCAGGCTCGTGACATCAATATGAGAGTAGATGGAATGAGCGCCACTCGTTACCATCCATTCTTTCACACAAAGGTCGTGCATTAAAAGGGTTGGTTGGGAGTTTCGACTATGGGAGTTTGGACCTGAGATTACAGTGTCTCGTAAAGCAGCCTTGCCCTTAGGTCCACTTAGGTCTGTTCTTTAAGTCCTGACAGACACTAATTCTACAAAATCTTTGATGAAGAAAATTCATATATAACTTTTTATACATAGATAGATAGCTTCAAGCTGGTTGGATAGCTGGGTTAAATTTTCATATTATTTGATATATAGATAGATAGATAGATAGATAAATTGGTATATAATATGCCTATGTATTTGATATGCTAGTATTTACATGATGAGATTTACTGATATTGATGTCTTGGCTTCATAAGTACATGGCGAAAAGCCACCCAATAAAATAGTATGTGGTCTGACAAATATGCAACTTAAAATATTGTGTGTTAAAAAGTCTTAGATCCTAATCATAAACTAGAGGCTAAGCCCCTAGAGGCCTCTAGTGGCACTTTTTATTTCAAATATTTGAATTGAGAAATAATTTGTATATGTTGCATTCAAGTCTCTTCACAAAAGAAAGAATTTTTTTATTTGATTTTTTTTGTGATTTCTCTTGGGAGGGTGGTCTTACCTTTCCTCATAATAGTTTAAAACTTTCCTGGGACCTATTAGAAGTTACCCTGTTAGGGAGATCCCGATTGGTTCAGCAGTTAGCAAGATCCTTAGGTACAAACAGACAAACATCATTTCAATTTATTATAAGAATTAATAAGTTGTATATGTGTATGTTCAGTAATATTACAAATCTATTGATTTCTAAAAATTGCTGTAAAAATATAAAATGTATTAAATAACAAGGATTACAACATCCATAAGTAGCAAAGCAAAAAAGAAAGAAAGAAATATCACAAAAGTTTTCCACTTATTTTTTTGTTTTTATTATTTATATTTTGTATGATAACTAAGAGACTGATGGTCAAAGTAAATTGCAAACCGGATGCTCATATCAATGGGAAATTTGATGTTGATACTGCTATCCATAAAAAACTTTGAAAATTGGACCAAAAACATCAAAGATATGGGGAATTATGTAAAAATCAAAAAACACCACCTGTACTATCATCTTTGAACACCAAAATCCCTGGGAAATTTAATTGTTAGTCTGTCATCCAAATAATATTGAAAATCAAACTGAAAACACTAAGTTTATGGGGAAATATGTAAAAAATATATAAGTAGCTAAAAACTTACCTAAAAGCAGCCTGACCGCTATGGTTGTTTATACTTAATCATGCTCTGTATTAGTGGAATGTTGACAAGTAGTTTTAGTTGTCTATCTTTGATAGGAGCTGAGGAAAACAAAAACGTTTTAGACGGACACAAAGACATTTCAAATCATAGAGAAGCTTTGTTACACAATTATGAGTTTTGAATGATAGATTAAACTTGAAATACTTGACAGAAAGGCAACAATAACCACAATGATGGTTGTTTACAAGAAATCACCCGCGTATATGACGTGGGGGGAGTGTCAAGGCTTCGCAGGTCATCAGCAAAGATGGCAAATACTATTAAATAGAGTTAACTCACACTTGACCAATCAAATTTACGTTGATAAAAATGGGTTTGCATTTAGTAAACGTAAAATCATATAGATAGAAATAATCAAAACGAATATGAAATTACATGAATTAATAATTAATGCCAAAAATAAGATTTTTTTTTTGAAATGTATATTTACATAAACAAAGTAAAGTTTCGTAACATTTTTTGGAACAACAGATCTATAGTATAGATGTATATGAAGACAACTACCTCCCTTCCTTCTTTAAAGAACTCTTTCGTTTGTTTCTAAATTATTTTCTGCTACTTGGCTGTGTTAATATAAGCGACACCATTGGTTGATTTTCAATGACCCAATAGGAAGGTTGCATAATGCGGTTGCGATGACGAAATACAGTTAGTTTTAAGTTAACCCTTTCTCCCTCTAGTGTTTTACTCTAATTTTAAAACTATACTTGATTGGTCTATAACATGGTCTAATATGTGATTACTATCATCAATATATATGTTTGTTACAAATTGATGAAGACTTTAGTATATTCTCTTAAAATAAAGGGAAGCTTTTCTTTGAATATGGTCGGTCCGTAAGTCCGTCAGCCCCTTCGTCCATAACGAATAGCACTTGAAAAAAGGAAAAGGAAGTATTCCCAATTTCAATTTAAAAGGAGGTTTATTGTTCGTCACTGAGAATAAAGAATTTCTTCTTAAACTTGAAAATAACACTTTTTTTAGCAGCTGGACAAAGTGTCTCAAAAATCAGCCATGTGACGTCATAAAAATGTGTTAGATGAGAGGAGAAGCGGTAAAGAAAACCCCTAAAAAAGAGATGGAGATTTTTTATGTTGTTACAAGGCTGAGTTTTTGATACACTTTGTCCAGCTACTTTTTTCAATATAAATTTCAATTCCTTTATTTCTTATCAAAAAACTATAAAAATGGGATGAAGGCATAAAATTATCCACAGGTAATGAAATAAATTTTTATGTAAAGTAATTTGGAAAAATGTATACAGTATCAAAATTTCTGTAGTTATTATTTACTTTTAAGTCTTTCTGCGAATTTGATTCGTTTCCGTAAAAACGGTTCTGAGACATACTGATATATCATGTATTGTATCATAGAGATTTTCATAAAATTACTCCCTGTTTTGTTGGACCATGAGTTGACAGTTTAGGGGAAATGTGATTTTCTTTGGTGATATTTAAGATAGTCAACGAATTTTCAAGCCTGTAAAGATAGCATCTTTGATATAACTGACTTGGTCTATCTTTCTTGCCATAAAAATTTAAATGTTTTGGTTTTAAAAAATAATACGTTACCTATCTATGTTGTGTTCAAGTCTCTATGATAGCTATCTATGTTGCGATTTTTTTTGTGATTTCTCTTGGGAGAGTGGTGGTACCCTCCCTCAAAATAGTAATAAACATTCCCGGGACTTATGAAATGCTACCCTATTAAGGAGAACCTTATCGGTTCAGCGGTTCAGATCCTTCGGTACAAATAAACACACAGACAAAAAGACATCCTGCTACTTTATTAAAAGGCTATAATATCATTGAATTTGACCACTAAATATCTGCTCTTTAAAGCACATTGTCCTTTCATCCGTAATGTTTGTGCTTCGCTAGTTTTGGATGTTGTCATTCTTGTTTTATTAAAAGCGAAGCTTTTCTATAATCAGGGTAGTTCCCTCCGTCCAAAACGGATAGCTTTTTTTGTTGATTTAGCCGTTAAAATCATCCTATCGATTTCAAACTTTTAGGGTGATTCCTGTAGTAGTAAGGTACGATTTAGAAAGCGTAGCAACTTTATAATCACTACCAGAATGTCCGTACGTCCATTTTAAACAAATTTTTTACTTTTTAAAAACAAATTTTTATGTGATCTAATTATACGATTGATCTAATTTTTGGTATACTGATTTCTAAGACAACAAAGTACAATATTATAAGCGAACAACTCTATAATCAAGTAATAAAAATGTAAGTATGTCCATAAACATTATCCTGTATCACATAGACGTCCAAGGGGGGGGGGGTAATGGGGCGATTACCCCCCCCCCCCCCATTTAAAATTTACCCCTACCCTGGGGGTGCCGTAGGCACCCCCAACCATTTAGGAGGGGGTATTTACCCCCCCAAATAATTTTGGGGGGGTAAATACCCCCCCAAAAATAAAAAATCTCTAATAAAAAAAATTTTACGCGCTTCGCGCGCATTTTTAATACTATATATTTAACTAGCGGCTACGCCCCTAGAGGCCTCTAGTGGCACTTTAAATGTTTTTGTTTGTTAAAGTTTACGATAATTCTTTATTTTACGGATACCTCTTAATGTTACGTTGAAGTCTCCCAGATTTTAAGCAAATTTTAAATTTTTTTGTCATTTCTTTTGGGAGGGTGGTAGTACCCTCCCCCAAAATAGTTAAAAACCTTCCCAGGACATATGAGAATCTACCCTGTTAAGGAGAACCCGATCGGTTGAGCGGTTAGCGAGATCCTTCGGTACACACAGACAGACACACAGACAGACAAACATCCTGTTACTTTAGTATAAGGATTTAGGATGATTTTACAATAAATATGAAATGTATATGCATCTTTTGGTTACAAGTTTACACTGTTAATTTTTTGCACCAATGAAGCACAAGATCTCAAAAATAGCATTTTGGGGAAATACTGGTTAACCAAAATATAGTATAAGGTAGAAATTAAAGATTTTTCTAAATAAGAAATATCTGAAAAAAAGAAATTTGATCCATATCACTATAGATAATTGATTATAATTATTGATAAAATTTTAAATCAACAAGGATGACAACATCCATAAAACCGAAGCACTGAAACGGTAGGACAAGCGGACATTAACATTTATATAGTGTCAGAACTGAATAATCAGAATATAAATGTATAAGAGTCGAAGCAAAATTGTAAGTAAATTTGTTGAAAAACTGCTTGATACAGGATAATGTTAATGGACATACTTACATTTTTAAGACTTGATTATAGAGTTGTTTCGCTTATAATGTTATACTTTGTTGTCCCAGAAATCAATATACCAAAAATCAGATCAATCGGATGATTAGATCACATAAAAATTTGCTGTTAAAAAAGTTAAAAAAATTAATATGTTTAAAATGGACGTACGGACTTTTTGATAATGATTGTAAATTGTACCTAACTACTAAAGGAATCACCATGCAAAGTTTGAAATCGATCTCAAGATCTCAATAATTAAAGTTCCCGGTATAGTTTTAGGATATTTCCCCCCCTATCCTACCTCTTTAAATGCAAAGCCCCAATATGCTAGGGGCGCAGTAGCAAGTAATATGTGTATTAAAAACTAATTTACTGACTTTTCACTAAATTTTTACCAGCGGTTGCGCACCTAACATTTAGGGGCATGGAAGTCCAAGAGAAGAAAGGGGGGGGGGTAAATGAAGGGTAGTTAACCCTTCCACCAAACGAAATACATTGAAATAAATTTGACCGCCAAAGCTTCTTGTAAAAAAATCTGTGAAAATCTGGTTCAATTTGACCGCCAAAAATACGCTAAATATTTGACCGTTGGTTGCTGATGCGCATCCCTCACTTGTATGATAGGTCTAGTAGTATATAAGGTAATATAGTAAGAAATAATTAATCATATTGAAATATGTCAATATAGTATTTCTATTTTGGTCATTAAATGGTGATAGATTTTAACTATAATATCATTTTTTAATGATCTCTACGGATTTACTTATTGTTCGACAAGTTCCTTAAAATTCTTTGATTTTATCTTTCTGTAATTGATATTGTTGTTACTACTGGAGAAAGTTTTAATTCATAGAACATTATTTGGTGATTTGTTTTGTTATTTAATCACTGGTTAATGTTCTTTGAATTATGATCATGTGTTTTTCATTCTGTGAAATAATAGCCATTTCCAGTTATATCTAAGGTAGTGTCTCATTGTCATGGTAAGATAAGGTTGTGTTTCTAGAGTCATGATTATATAATATTCATGACTAGAGTAGACACTGCTTTATTATAAACCATCTACACTATATATTCTATATAACTTTAGATAAGGTAGTGCTTCTATAGTCATGGTTATATAAAATACATGACTAGAGTAGACACAGCTTTATTGTCCACCATCTACACTATATATTCTATATAACTAAAGATAAGGTTGTGCTTTTATAGTCATAGTTATATAATATACATGACTAGAGTAGACACTGCTTTATTGTCAACTATCAACACTATATATTCTATATAACTTAAAATAAGGTAGTGTTTCTATAGTCATGGTTATATAGTATAAATGACTAGAGTAGATACTGCTTTATTATCAACCATCTACACTATATAAATAAAGATAAGGTTGTGCTTCTATAGTCATAGTTATATAATATACATGACTAGAGTAGACACTGCTTTATTGTCAACCATATTCTATATAACTAAAGATAAGTAAGTGCTTCTATAGTCATGACTAGAGTAATCATTGCTTTATTGTCAACCATCTACACTATATATTCTATATAACTTAAAACAAAGTAGTGCTTCTATAGTCATAGTTATATAATATTCATGAGTTCAGACTGCTTTATTATCAACCATCTAAACTACATATAACTATTTATAATCAACCACCTATTTTATAAATATTTATCACTATTGATAAGGTAATTATATATTATCTATTCCTGATTAATAATGAACTATTCCTTTATCCCTGATTAGGATTAACCTATATCTTTATACATGATTAAAACTGACTTATTCCTTTATCCCTGATTAAAATTGACCTATTCCTTTATCCCTGATTAAGATATACCTATCCCCTTATCCCTGATTAAAATTGACCTATTCCTTTATCCCTGATTAAGATTGACTAATTCCTTTATTCCTGATTATAAGTGACCTATTCCTTTATCCCTGATTAATATTGACCTATTACTTTATCCCTGATTTATATTGACCTATTCCTTTATCCCTGATTAGGATTGACCTATACTTTTATCCCTGATTAAAATTGACCTATTCCTTTATCCCTGATTAAAATTGACCTATTTCTTTACTGATTTATATCAACCTATTTATCCCTGACTATGATTGACCTATACTTTTATACCTGATAAAGATTGACCTATAATTTTATCCCTGATAGACCTATACCCTTATCCCTGATTAAAATTAACCTATTCCTTTATCCCTGATTAAGATTGACTAATTCCTTTATTCCTGATTATAAGTGACCTATTCCTTTATCTCTGATTAATATTGACCTATTCCTTTATCCCTGATTTATATTGACCTATTCCTTTATCCCTGATATATATTGACCTATTCCTTTATCCCTGATTAGGATTGACCTATACTTTTATACCTGATAAAGATTGACCTATACTTTTATCCCTGATTAAGATGGACCTATACCTTCATCCCTGATTAAAATTGACCTATTCCTTTATCCTTGATATATATTGACCTATTCCTTTATCCCTGATTAGGATTGACCTATACTTTTATACCTGATAAAGATTGACCTATACTTTTATCCCTGATTAAAATTGACCTATTCCTTTATCCCTGAATAAAATTGACCTATTTCTTTACTGATTTATATCAACCTATTTATCCCTGACTATGATTGACCTATACTTTTATACCTGATAAAGATTGACCTATACTTTTATCCCTGATTAAGATAGACCTATACCCTTATCCCTGATTAAAATTGACCTATTCCTTTATTCCTGATTAATATTGACCTATTCCTTTATCCCCGATTATTAGTGACCTATTCCTTTATCCCTGATTAATATTTGCCTATTCCATTATCCCTGATTTATATTGACCTATTCCTTTATCCCTGATTTATATCAACCTATTCCTTTATCCCTGATAAATATTGACCTATTCCTTTATTCCTGATTAATATTGACCTATTCCTTTATCCCTAAATAAGATTGACTTATTCCTTAATCCCTGATTAAGATTGACCTATTCCTTTATCCCTGATTAAGATTGACTAATTCCTTTATTCCTGATTAATATTGACCTATTCCTTTATCCCTGATATATATTGACCTATTCCTTTATCCCTGATATATATTGACCTATTCCTTTATCCCTGATTAGGATTGACCTAAACTTTTATCCCTGATTAAGATGGGCCTATGCCTTCATTCCTGATTAAAATTGACCTATTCCTTTATCCCTGATTATTAGTGACCTATTTCTTTATCCCTGATTAAGATTGACTAATTCCTTTATTCCTGATTTATATTGACCTATTTCTTTATCCCTGATTATTTGTGACCTATTCCTTTATCCCTGATTAATATTTGCCTATTCCATTATCCCTGATTTATATTGACCTATTCCTTTATCCCTGATTTATATCAACCTATTCCTTTATCCCTGATTAATATTGACCTATTCCTTTATTCCTGATTAATATTGACCTATTCCTTTATCCCTAAATAAGATTGACTTATTCCTTAATCCCTGATTAAGATTGACCTATACTTTTATCCCTGATTAATATTGACCTATTCCTTTATCCCTGATTTATATTCACCTATTACTTTATCCCTGATATATATTGACTTATTCCTTTATCCCTGAATAGGATTAACCTACACCTTTATACCTGATAAAGATTGACTTATACCTTTATCCCTGATTAAAATTGACCTATTCCTTTATCCCTGATTAATATCGACCTATTCCTTTATCCCTGATTAAGATTGACTAATTCCTTTATTCCTGATTTATATTGACCTATTCCTTTATCCCTGATTAATATTGACCTATTCCTTTATCCCTGATTTATATTGACCTATTCCTTTATCCCTGATATATATTGACCTATTCCTTTATCCCTGATTAAAATTGACCAATTCCTTTATCCCTGAATAAAATTGACCTATTCCTTTATCCCTGATATATATTGACCTATTCCTTTATCCCTGATTAGGATTAACCTATACCTTTATACCTGATTGATATTGACCTATGTCTTGATCCCTGATTAAAATTGACCTATTCCTTTATCCCTGATTAATATTGACCTATTCCTTTATCCCTGATTAAGATTGACTAATTCCTTTATTCCTGATTTATATTGACCTATTCCTTTATCCCTGATATATATTGACCTATTCCTTTATCCCTGATTAAAATTGACCACTTTCTTTATCCCTGATTAAAATTGACCTATTCCTTTATCCCTGATTAAGATAGACCTATACCCTTATCCCTGATTAAAATTGACCTATTCCTTTATCCCTGATTAAGATTGACTAATTCCTTTATCCCTGATTAAGATGGACCTATACCTCTATCCTGATTAAAATTGACCTATTCCTTTATCCCTGATTATTAGTGACCTATTCCTTTATCCCTGATTAGGATTGACTAATTCCTTTATTCCTGATTTATATTGACCTATTCCTTTATACCTGATTAAGATTGACCTATACCCTTATCCCTGATAAACACTTAATTATTCCTTTGTCCATGAATAATATTGACCTATTCCTTTATTCCTGATAATTATTGACCTATTACTTCATCCCTGATTAAAATTGACCTATTCCTTTATCCCTGATTAAAATTGACCTATTGCTTTATCCTTGATTAATATTGGCCTATTCCATTATCCATTATCCTTATTTATAGCAACATATTCCTTTATCCCTAATTAATATTGACTTATTCCTTAATCCCTGATACAGATTGACCTATACCTTTATCCCAGATTTATATTGCCTGATACTTTTATCCCTGATTAATATTTACCAATACCTTTATCCCCCTGATCACAATATACCTATTACTTTATCTTTGATTAATATTGACCTATTCCTTTATCCCTGATTAATATTGCCCAATATCTTCATCCATTACATTTATCCCTGATTAATATTGAACTATTCCTTTATCCCTGATTTACATTGACCTATTCCTTTATCCTTAAAATATACCATTATTCATGATTAATATTGACCTATACCAATATCCGTGATTAATATTGACCTATTCCATTATCCATGATTTATGTTGACCTATTCCTTTATCCCTAATTTATGTTAAAATATACCTTTACCTTGATTAATGTTTATCTATTCCTAATCCCTGGGTAATATTGAAACATTCCTTTATCCCTGATTAATATTGAAATATTCCTTTATCCCTGATTAATATTGACCTATATTTTTATCCCTGATTTATATTGACCTATTTCTTTATTCCTGATTAATATTGACCTATTCCTTAATCCCTGATTAATATTGACCTATTTCTTTATTTATGATTAAGCGTGACCTATTCCTTTATCCCTGATTAATATTAGCCTATTTTTTTATCTATGATTTATATTGACCTATTTCTTTAAAATATATCTTTATCCCTGATTAAAATTGACCTATTCCTTTATCCCTGATTAATATTGAAATATTTTTTTATCCCTGATTAATATTGACCTATTCCTTTATATCTGATTAATATTAAAATATACCTTTATCCCTGCTACTATTGACTTATTACTTTATCCCTGATCAATTGACCTATTCCTTTTTTCCTGATTATTATTGATGGTTTCTCTTATCCCTGATTAATATTGACTGATTCCTTTATCCCTGATTAATATTGATCTATTCCTTTTTCCTTAATTAATATCAACCTATTCCTATATCCCTGATTAATATTGACCTATACTTTTGTCCCTGATTAAAATTGACCTATTCTTTTATCCATGATTTATATTGAATTATTCCTTTATTCCTGATTAATATTGACTTATTACTTTATCTCTGATGAATATTGACCTATTTCTTTATTCCTGATTAATATTGAAATATTCCTTTATCTCTGATGAATATTCACCTGTTTCTTTATCCTTGACTAGCGGCTACGCCCCTAGAGGCCTTTAGTGGCACTTTAAATGTTTTTGTTTGTTAAAGTTAATTTTTTATGTACGATACCACCTTATTTGACGTTGAAGTCTCCCAGATTTTAAGAAAATTTTAAATTTTTTTGTCATTTCTTTTAGGAGGGTGTTAGTACCCTCCCCCAAAATAGTTAAAAACCTTCCCAGGACATATGAGAATCTACCCTGTTAAGGAGAACCCGATCGGTTTAGCGGTTAGCGAGATCCTTCGGTACACACAGATAGACAGACAAACATCCTATTACTTTAGTATAAGGATAAAATTTAAATTACCCCCCCCAAAAATTTTACCCCGGGGGTAAATTTTGGGGGGGGTAAACTAAATTTACCCCTGCCAACAGATTTCAGGGGGGGTAATTACCCCCCCCAAGCAAATTTTACCCCCGGGGTAAAAATTTTGGGGGGTGTAAAAAAAATTTGCGGCGCGCTTTGCGCGCCATTTTACCCCCCCCCCCCCCCAATACGAATCCCCCCCCCCCTAAAAAAAGTTTTACCCCCCCCAAATAAAAAGCTTGGACGCCCCTGCTGTATCACACAGTTTTTAAACAAATTTACTTGCAGTTTTGCTTCAACTTTTTTATATTTATATTCTAATTATTAAGTTCTCACACTCTGTAAGTATACATGTCCGTTTGTATACAGTTTCAGAGCTTCGCTTTTATGGATGTTGTCATCCTTGTTATATCTTATTCTCAGTTTACTTAAATGTTATTTATTTACTTAAGTAAATACGGAAGAAGTATATAAAACAAGGATGACAACATCCATAAAAGCGAAGCCTTGAAACGGTATGACAGACAAACATTAACTGTTGTAGAGTGTCAGAACTGAATATACAAAATATAAATATATAAGTTTTGACAAAATTATACGTAAATTTGTTGCAAAACTTCTTAAATACATAATTCTGTTTTAGAACATACTTACATTTTTACGACTTGATTATAGAGATGCTTCTCTTATAATATTGTACCTTATTGTTATAAGAATCAGTACTCCAAAAATCAGATCAATCGGACGATTAAATCACATGAAAAATTGTTGTTAAAAAAGTTTTAAAACAAAATGTTTAAAATGAACGTATGGACATTCTGGTAACGATTATAGAGTTGCTATACAAAGTTTGAAATCTATAGGACAAGTCTAACATGTCTAAATTATAGAAAAAAGCTATCCGTTATGGACGTCCGGACCGACCCTAATTATCAGGGAGTAAGGGAGGGGACAATGGGAAAACTAATTTTATTCTAAGAAAAAAATCATTTACTTGAAAATTAAATTACCAGTATATCACAATGTAATAATTTTTTGTAATTAATCACTAGAAAAATCGTGTTTGAACTTCGCCAACCCTTTACATATATTTTTAAATGCCACCTAAATTCAAGGAGATCTTAGATTGTTTAATACATAAATATCACAGTAGAGTTTCTATACATGAAATGACATTTTCTTGGGAAAAATATTTGTTAAAACCATCCATCTAATAACAAATATGTATATAATTATAGAAAAGCTTCGCTTTTAACAATTGTTAATATTTGTATAGAATATCTAAAATATTTTTGTTTGTCTAAATAAATCCTTATAATAAAGTAAAAGGATCACAGCTATCCTCAACAGTTTAGCGGATTTATGACCAACACGCTCCAAGCGGTCAATGGATCCTAAAAATAGACATACTTGCTGAATCATACCTGGTTTTACCAAAATTATACCTGCTCCTTCTTCGGGACTATAGGCTTTTAAAGATTTTCACTTAAATTACCCTATTATTTGACTTAAAAATAGCGTTCAACAAGACATCCTGTCGAGCTCTTTATACATTTTATTACAAAAAAGGAGTCATTTGCATTTATTATATTGATAAAATTGTTAACAGCGTTTGCTAAAACCATTATTTACAGTGTTTGTTTTTATACAAAATTACCATTCAAATATTAGAATGTTAATTCATACATTCACAAAACTTACTACTTAACATTATAAGATTACTAATTGGTCAACCTGATCCTCTAGGGAAGGCGGGGGAGGAGGAAAATAGCCTAAAATAACTAAAAAAAATTTATTGTGCTTTCTTGAAATGTACAACCTAACAACTTTTCAGATCTTAAGCTTTATAAAACAAACTGGCTAATCTGAAGGAAACAAAGTTGCGGTTTTCGTTATATTTTCACATTAGCTTTTATCCTATTTCTAGCTCCTGCTGGTGCTCTAACCCGGCGGGGCCAATTGCCTAACCTTGCGGGGCAATCGTCTAACCTAACCTAATATAACCTTTCAAAAGCTACTGTTAAAATACGACGAAACCCGCAACTTCGTTTCCTTTACATGACCCAAAAAAACTTACTACTTTATAAAGTAGGATTGGTGACATTATAACTACAGTTTTAAGCTGAAATAGATATCAAAACAAAATATGAAATGTAATTAGTAAATTACAGGGCAGTAAGAAAATAATATCATCAGAAAATGATCTAGTGTACGTTTAATTCTCCAGCTAGTCAAGAATAGCGGTTCCTAAAAAATAATTATATTGCCTAAGATTACAGTATAATATACTAACATGAATTTAGGATCAAATTTTTTTATTGGCACAAATGTAAAATGTATTTTATACTTATTCTATTTTTTAAAATTTTAAGGTTTTTTTTTTGTTTGTAGCTAGCTTAAGATTTCAATAACTAATGATTTGATTGAATTCTCGAAATAAAGGAAAATTTAAATCGGTCTCAGAATGGTTTTAGGCTATTTTTCTGCCTTTTCCTTCCATTTTGAATACAAATCCCCTGGATGTTAAAGGGCAACCATATGTTTATTTATAGTAATAAAAGACATGTAACAATTTATGGAAAACAAAAGTAGCAGCATGTTTATCACAGGGTGATTTTTATTTTTTGAGGAATAAAAGTAGTGCTTAGTTTATCCCACTAACCTCTGTTCGCGCGTTTTTTTGTGCTGTGAACTACCATCTAATACATATTTAATATTATTTCATAAATCTAAAGACTGTTGACCTGCTGTTTGTATACTTACTGATAACTGCATCAAATATTTTTGGTATATAACGCCCAACACCAATGATAAGAATAGAAAATTAAATTATGCATTACTTTTTATCATATCAAGAGATAAAAATGATAATTGTGAAACTTGACAAGAAATTTATCTTTTGCATACCGATTTTCAATAGTATGCTATAATTAATAGCAAAGAAATTTACAATCATCTAAAAGATTAACTGTATTTTTATCTTGAGGAAAAGTTATAGGCTAGAGTACTAACCTATACATTATAATTGGAGTTTTACTCCAGGCATAATATAAGAAAGTGGATGGTAGAATTATGATCAGCTTGTTTGACTTCAAATTAAGTTAGCAGAGTATACTTAACATAAATACATCTATGTGTTTTAAGTTTTTAATAGCGAAAATATTACCTAATTGGGGTGGGTTTATCTTTTAATTTCAAAATCCGCGCGCTTGTCATGGGAGCTCTACCGCCCACTGTTAGATATTCATTTAAGTAACATTCAACAGACAACCAACACTTTGTCTGAGAATGGAAAGGGGACATTGGGCTGTAGCAAAAGTTTATAATAGTGTTTTCTTATTTGTTTGCTTACAACTTTGGAGACTTTTATTAAGTTTTGATTGATTGGTATTTAAGTTGAATTTCCAAGCTTTTCAACCACTAAGTGTTAGCTAAATAAGGGGTAAATTTGTGTATCATCATTGGGGATTTACCATTTTATAAGTCATTGTCTTATCCCTTTAGATTCCTGTCTCCCTACTCTAACTATTTATGCCGCGCACCTAATATAGTAACAGTAGGAACAATTTTTAACTTCTTTAATTGTACCGCGAACCTATCACATCCCCAACGAAGAGCGGATGCGCTACATGACGAGTTGCGGGTTAGTAGCAGAACTACTTTATAATTCACCTTGTCTGTCAGTCCATAACAATATGGTAAAATTTAATTTTAACCAATACTATTTCAGATAGATAAGTCAATTTTTGTGAAGATATCCCTTAACAAAAAGTAACAGCATACAACGAACTTACTTTGTCTGTCAGTCTGTTGGTCATGCTACATTTTTTATATTTATATTTAAGGGTTTCTCGGTTTTCTTATATATTCTCCTATCATTCTTTTCTTTTATTTCTATTCCTCTATTTCCTATTTATTAAGACAACTTAACTGATCATTTACTTTATAATTTACTTTGTCCCACCATTATATTTACGTTTTTCTTGAGGTTAACCTTGTTAAACCTTATATTAGATAAAATTACTTTAGTCTTAATACTATACCTCTATCATTAACTTAGTTTTTACTTATCCTCTCAACACTTTTCTTATTTTCTCGTCAA